>NC_077235.1:1107500-1457500 GCF_027887165.1 Monodelphis domestica
CCTCCAGCAGTTGCCTCACTCCTTCTGTAACCAAGACAGTGTGAATTTTAAAAGTCTCCATCTTGGTCTAGCACCAAAAAATTGTGCACACCCACACTACACGGGCATGTGCTAGTCAATGACAAATCAGAAATAACTAACTGCCCACCTGGGCTGTCCTAAGCTAAGCTAGAGCCAACCATTGGCACTTGTGAGGCACAGGAAGTGAGGTAAGGAACAGCCTCTGGATTTCGCTCACTTCCTGTGGAGAGAGCTAGACGGGAGTTGGTGTTAGGAGCTTGGACAGGGAGGCATTTGTCACTCAGTCGGGATACTATGGCTCCAGAGAGGATTTTTAACCTTAGCTGGAAAATCCATAGCTAATGCTGAAATTATTAATGAAGTCCTTTCTGCTCTTCAGCTGCCTGAAGCCCTAGCTGTAGTTCATTGCTCAGCCCATACAGGTGGCACTGACCCTGTCTCTAGGGGAAATGACCGAGCAGATGCTGCTGCAAAGCTAGCAGCCATAGAAGGACCTGGATTACTTCTAACATTAACAACTACTGATGACTCAAATTTATCACTTTCCTATGATGAGAAGGAAGTGGAAAAATGGAAACAGAAATTCAAAGCAAAACAGATCAATGGAGTCTGGGTGTCACCTGAAGGAAAACCCCTGCTCCCTAGAAGTTTCTATCACCAAATTTGCCAATCTGTTCATAATAATGGCCACTTTGGTACTCACGGCATCGTGGACTCTGTTAAGAGAGTATAGATAGCCCCCAGTATAACTACCATAGCCTCTAAAGTGTGTTCAGCCTGCTCTACCTGCCAGGCATATAACCAACATGCATATCGTGGCAAAGCCTTTGGTGGGCGTCCTCTGGCTTACACACCTTTTGAGCACCTGCAGATAGATTTCATAACGATGCCAAAGGCTGGACAATATAAATTTTGTTTGGTCATAGTAGACCAACTGACCAGATGGCCGGAAGCATTTCCTACAGCCCGAGCCACAGCAGCTTTTGTTGCTAAGGTGCTTTTAAAAGAAATTATTCCTCGCTTTGGCCTACCAGCACGTATTGATGCCGATAGGGGGAGTCATTTTACAGACTCTGTTCTAAACCAGATATATTCTTGCTTGGGGATAACTCCCAAATTCCACGTTCCATATCATCCCCAGAGTTCAGGCCAAGTTGAGAGGATGAACAAAGAACTTAAAACTATGATTGGAAAATTATGCACTGAGACCCATTTAAAATGGCCTGAAATTCTCCCTTTGGCCCTATTTTATCTTAGAAGCAGGCCTAGAGGAGACTTACACATTTCACCATTTGAGATGCTTTTTGGACATCCGCCTATACAGGCTAAGCCTTTCTCCCCGGCTTATACATCGCTATTAGGGGGAGATACTACTATTGCTTCCTATATACAGGAATTACAGCACAAACTGCGTGAGCTACATGAATCCGGAGCTGCAGTACAAGCTGGACCACTAGATTTCTCGCTTCACGACCTGAACCCAGGAGACAACGTGTATATAAAGAACTTCCAGTGTACAGGAGCAACCCAGCCTTCCTGGGAAGGACCATTCCAAATATTGTTAACTACTCCAACATCTATAAAGGCTGGAGAAAAGGACTCTTGGATTCACTGTTCTCATGTAAAGAGAGCATCTTCTGTTGAGACTGATTGACTGTATCCTATACATGCATTGGAGATAACTACCCATTGACAAGTGGAACTGTTTTATTCTGCTTTTGACACTTTGAATTCCTAATTTTAATTTTTTTCTTTTTTCCTTTTTTCTCTTTTCCTTATTTTATTATTATTATTTTTACATAATTTTATTTTTTCCCTTTTTCTCATTTCTATGTACTTAAGGTACATATGATCAATATTAATTTTATTCTACAATATTAGTTTAAATATATATACTTGCTGCTATTATTAATACGCACCCAAACAGCTTTAGACTATGGGAACCTGCCATTTATTGATAATTGTTGTGGGACTATGATTAATGTTTGTGTCTGATTCTAGGAATGGGATCAAACAAGGAGCACAGAGATAACCTGGATAATGCCAAAAGAGCTCATAGGTCTAAAAATCAAAGACCAATCCAGGTAGGATTAATGCATTTCTAAGCCAATACTAAGGACTTGAACCTAGTGTGAGACTCGGGGTTGCGACACTTGACAGACGTTAAGATGTAGGCCTTCCCTGTATCCACACTCTTTGTGAAAATACCTACAGACAAGTACCTAAGGTTGGCTACCATCCTGGCTCCATCCATCCCTGAGAACGAAGGTAAAATCAGACAAGGGAATGACACTTCCCTAGATATAAAATAAGAAATCTGGTCCTCTTTTTTCTCTCCTATAGTATGGCAACTTCCGGTAGCCTTGGCTGCAAATGGGGAAGTAAAATATGCTGCATTCTGTCCTACAGACTTGTGGGATTAGAAATTACTTAACTGGACCCTAATACAGGGGCCTGTGGGAAAAAAAAATTTTTCTTGCTTTCTCAAAAATTTTGTATACATAGATTTTTTGATTTTTGATACTGATTTCGAATTCTTCTTTAATATAAATATGCATATATAAAGGGTTTATATTTTTCCCTTAATTTTTTCCCTTTTTCTTCTTTTGATTTTGATTTTTTATTTTATTTTGATTTTGTTTTGTTTTTCTTTTGGATTAACTCACACACTCCCACAACTAAACCTTGAATCCTCAGCTGGACTCAGTGTTTTTTCAACACTTTCTTCAGGGGGGATTGTATTTCATCAAATCCAAGATTTAAATTTTGTTCGAGATAAATCTTCAGAGAAGAAGCTTGCTAATAACTAACTGAATCCAGAGAATGAACTGTTTGCAGAAGGATATCTAAACCTTTTCACTACAGGAAGATCCAGAATGAAACTTGGGGTGTGGTTGATTGAACATTTTTTTGAATGTACACTCTTATGCCAAAGGGGACTGCCCCCTAACTGGCTTTTGTCAATGCGCCCAGCAAAACATTGGTTTGCTGTCTCTCTCTCCTCTGTTTCCCCATATTTACAACTATTATAATTTTCCTCTTAGTGGGAAAAAAATTTTTGTATACACTTACAGTTAGAAATTTTTGGGGTGCAGTATGCTTATGTTTAGTGATCAATTGGGGAGACTAGTCCCCCAATCATCATCAGGGGGGATTGTGAATTTTAAAAGTCTCCATCTTGGTCTAGCACCCAAAAATTGTGCACACCCACACTACATGGGCATGTGCTAGTCAATGACAAATCAGAAATAACTAACTGCCCACCTGGGCTGTCCTAAGCTAAGCTAGAGCCAACCATTGGGACTTGTGAGACACAGGAAGTGAGGTAAGGAACAGCCTCTGGATTTCACTCACTTCCTGTGGAGAGAGCTAGACGGGAGTTGGTGTTAGGAGCTTGGACAGGGAGGATGCCCGCAGACAGCTTTCCTTCAGATTACTCACGTGAGTTAAGGACTGATTCTTTCCACCTTGGCCCTTTGGGCCTAAAACTCCCTCTGCCTTGGTCAGAGGTTGAGTAGCCCCTTTCCCTTTTCTCTTCTCTCCTTCTCTCCCTCTCCTTTCCCTACTCCCAGTGTGATTAAACCTCTATAAACTCCATTCTGACTTGAGTGTTTCATTTTAGGAATTTCATAAGTAAATTCCTTGGCGGCCATTGTTCAATATTACATCAATCCTAAAAGCTAAAATTTCCACCATAACAACAGACAGACCCCTCTTGGGCCTGATCCCACTCCTGTTGTCTAGACTTTGGAATTTCTCAAATAAGCCGGTAGAGATGACCTCTCCACCCCCGTTCTGAAGAGAGTGGTCTGTGTTTGTGCCTTTCAAAGGCCTCTCTTTAGAGCTCCCTGTTCCACTCGGACCAAGCCCAAGCTTCCTGGAGTGGCAGGGCAGGCAGACGTGGGGAGCCCCTGGCAAAATGCCCATTAAGACTGGCTGATGCTTAGGATAGTGACTCTGGCAGCAGCCTGGCCCTACGCTAGCACGAGCACAAGAGTCAGACGCTTGGGATGATGCGCCAGCAGCAAGCCAGAAAGTGGAGGCAGACAGAGATCAGAGCCCAACCCCAAGCCCCCCGGAGCCCTGTTACCTACCTGTATGGGTCCTCTGGTGGGCCTTCAGGTGAGAACTCTTGGTATAAACTTTGACACAACCTGTAGGTGAGACCAAAAGAGAACCACTGTTTCTCGGTAGTGAGCACATCATGGAAAACAGGAATGGGAGTCGTGGGAGGCCACCCAGAAGGGTGGCAAGGAGGGAAGGAGGAATCACCTGGATAGTCACAGCGATGGACACGCTTCTTGTCCGGTTCTGGGTTGTTCCCAGGATTTGGGCTCAGTTTGGTCGCTTGGACAATGAGATGCCCCTGGGAAAGGGTGGCTAGGCCAGCAGAGAATGTGGCGATCTGGGGGGCCCGTATGAACTTCAGTCCAAAGGCTGTCTCGCCACACAGGGGAGGCTGATTTGGAGAAAGGTGGGCACTAGAGAGTGATGGTGACCCGGTGATCCTTGGAGCAGGACAGAACTGCTCAGTAGAGCTGACGGCCTCTTGCATTTGGAGACTATTTGGAAGAGCTTTATCTTCCTTCTTCTGCTTCGAAGGCTGCTGAAGCATCCCGACCAGGGAACTATCTGCTGCTATGGTGATGCCATTCAGGCCACTGAAGGCGGTGGCACTGCTTGCTAATGGCATGGCCATGGAGACACTGACGCCCACGCCAGCCCCAGCCACGGGCATCTGGCACGACAGGGTTGGCTGCACGCCAGCAGCCCCAGGCATCTCTCCAGACAGCTTGGGCTTAATGGAGACGTTATTCACAGCCATGGTTTGTGGCGCACTGAAGACACTGGTGAAATCTGGCAAGGTTGCCGGGGAAGGAACAATTGCTGGGCAGGCCTGCACAAAGCTGGTGCTGGGCTCGCTTTTGATCTGGGGGAAGACTGCCAAGGTCTTGGGAGCTCCGTAGAAGCCCGAACACAGGTGAGTGCTCTCGGGAAGGAACACGTTGATGTTGACGCTATATGGAGTGGAGGATGATGTGTCAAGCTCGTCCCCCACTGAAGAGCCTTCTGGATGGGACTTCTTTCCAGCAAGCATGGGCTCCGGGGACACCTGTTTGGAGAAAAGTTTGTCCCTCTGAGAAGAGGCCAGGTAAGGGCCTACGGCCACGCTGGGGAGACAAAAGGGGGCAGCAAAGCAAACGCCAAAGCCCAGGACACTAGAACATAGCAGTAGACAAGGTCAGGCAGGCCTTGACAAAGGTCACTCATGATCCCGACCAGAACTTTAGGGAGAAACAAAGACCTCCTTGTTTGAAGCCCCCAAATTCCAGAGTCACAGGGCAATGGGGGTCCATGTACACTCCCCACAACAGAGCTGGGGTCTGAGCCCAAGGAGTCTTCTGATGTCCTACTGAATGCAAAAACTCCCCTTACTGTGTGACACAGTGCTACTTGTCCCCTGAAACATGTATGCCTTCCTCCCTGCCTCCACTGCCTCTTGTTCTGGGAATAGACCTCAAATCAAGTCTTCTGGGGCTTTTTAGGCAGACAAAGTGCTTACCGGGTGCAAGGCATTTATTGCTCTGAGCTCTGGGGATGCCCAGAAAGGCAAAAGACAGGTCCCTACTCTGGAGGAGCTCCCATGCTAATGGAGACAACAAGCCAGCAATCAGATACAAATAAACTGGGTGATGATCGATAAGGTAATACTCATACCCGAATGATTAGTCATTTATTTGTTACTAGGAAAGTAGAAAAGCCAGAAATGACAAGGGAAATGGGAAAGACTCTGATATCCGTATAAAACTGGAAAAATAGGAAGGAGCAGGATAAATGGGAAATCTGCAGGTTAGTAGGAAGGAAGAGGATAAACAGAATCTATTCCTAGGAAAGGGGGAAATGGGCAAAAGAATCAACTAAATGGGAAAGGATCCCATATTAATAGGAAATTAGAAAAATGGAAAGTAACAACAGGGTTATTAGAAAACGGGAGTAAATTTAAATGAGAAAAACAGAAATGACAATGACAGGGGAACAGTCCAGAGAGGGAAGGCAGGAGAATGAAGTGAGCTCTTCACTTCTGGCGGAGGACCGAGCTGTCCGTAGCCAGTTGTCCTGGGCACGCTTCTCCTTCTTATCCTAGGGAGTTCCCCCTCTCCTGGCCACCATTTCTCCTGGTTCCCATGCCCCTAGATATTTTGTCTCTTTCAAGAAGGGCAGGAATTGGCGAGCCTCTTGGATGAATAGCTTGGCACTGTGCTTGGTACCCAGGTTGGTTAGTTAAGGCCCTTCTTTATTCTTTCATGGGCACATGTAATAGGACCAGCACTGGCCTCAGGGTCAGAAGAACTTGGAAATGGAATTGCTAGTGCTTATCCTCATAAGCTCTGTGGTCCTGGGTTTTAGCCCTAGGAACCTTAGGCTTTTCCACTGCAATATGGAAATACTAGTTGGGGTTCCATCTACCTCCTAGAGTTGGTCACAGAGGTGGAGGGGGACTTCAAAGCCAAATATCTCAATCCTTTCTTTGTACGGATGAGGTGAAGTGACGTGGCCAGGGCTACACAGTCAGTCAGTGAGGTGGGTTCTGGTCCCGGGTGTTCTTAGTTCCAGGCTGGACCCATGATGCCATGGGTTTTCCAAATGACCACGTAAATCAGTAAGCCATTGTTACAGGGCAACATGGGAGATGTTAGGCATGTAGAATGAGGTGTGTTCTGGGTGAATCTCTTCACCTTTATCTGGGCCTCAGTTTACCTGATGGTCTCTATTAGATATCTGATCTGAAGACTAATTAAAAAGTTACATTAACATAGGACCTATCAGATTGGTCAATATGACAGTAAAGGAAAATAATAAATGTTGGAGGGGGTGTGGCAAAATTGGGACACTAACGCGTTGCTGGTGGAGTTGTGAATTAATCCAACTGTTCTGGAGGGCAATTTGGGACTATGCCCAAAGGGCTATAAAACTCGGTAGACCCTTTGATGCAATCATACCACTACTGGGCCTGTATCCCAGGGAGAGAATAAAAAGGGAAAAGGACCTTCTTGTACAAAAATCTTTATGGCCATGCATTTGGTGGTGCCAAAGAATTGGAAACTAAAGTGATGCCCACCCATTGGGGAGTGGCTGAACAAACCATGGTCTAGGATGGTGATGGAATACTACTGTGCTCTAAGGGATGATGAACAGGATGGTTTCAGAAAGAGCTGGGAAGACCTCCGTGAACTGATGCAGAGTTAAACAAGCAGAACCAAAACACCGTACATAGCCAATGATACATTGTGGGATGACCAACCATGACAGACTTTGCTACTAACAGCAATACAATGATCCAGGACAATCCTGAGGGACTTGGGACCAAGAATGCTCTCTGCCTCCAGAGCAAGACTGCAGAAGAAAACATAGCTTATCACTTGCCTATCGGGTAGAGGATTTGGGGTTTGGGTTCTATGAGATGATTCACTTACAAAATAAACAGTCTGGAGACACGTTTTGTGTGATAATCCATGCTATCAATCCCCAGAGGAAACGGCTTGTCAACTCTGGGAGGGGGAGGGAGACAACACGAATCATGTGTGTGGAAATTTGCTAGTAAAATCAAATAAAGATAAAACCCAAATGAACACGGGGTCACTTTCTCGGATGACCTTCAGGGCTATCGCCAATGCCAGAAGCCTGCTGAGGCCAGCCTTATACCAGGGGACAGTAAGCTTCCTGCCAGAGCAAACTGAAACCTGCACAATGTCATTTCCAGAAATCCCAGCACAGTAAGCCAACAGATCCAAACCGGGGTCAGGAACAGAACCTTTTCTGACCGGGTGGGCCAAGAGCAGACTTCTCTCCAGATCCCATCACTTTGGAAGCACAGGTAACAGTCCGACCAGCTGCCACCAGCAGAAAGACCAAAAAGGGGGAGAGCTCAGGCCAGCCCTTCTCCCAGAAGGGTGGCAGGGCCTCACAGCAAGGTGCAGGCTTAGAGAATGAGCAAAGGGCAGGCCTGATCACAAAGAGCTGGCACCCAAAGCACAGCCACAGAAGAAGCCCATGACTGACAGCTAACGCCAGCTGTGACACAAGGCCCAAAAGTCCCTAAGGATTTTATAAACCCAATGAAGGGGGCAGCTAGGTAGCTCAGTGGATAGAGGCCCAGGCCTAGAGATGGGAGGTCCTGGGTTCAAATCGGGCCTCAGACACTTCCTAGCTCTGACTAGAGGTGCCCAGCCCTTGCTGCTCTTCTGCCTTGGGACCGATGCTTGGTCAGGGTTCTAAGATGGAAGGGAAGGATTTCAAAAAATGAGACCAATGAGAAAGAGGCTCCAAGGCCTCCGCCCCTAAAACTAAGTGCTGGAGATTTGTAACTGGCCATATGGAAGCTGGGGGCCACTTGAGCCAGCAGGAAAAGGCCAGAGAAAGGGAAGGAAAACTGGGAAAAACAAAGGACTCCGAAATCAGGTGCAGGAGTGGGAATCTCCAAATCCCCGGAGAGCCACAATTACCTGCGCACCGAAGGCCACCTGAAAAGGGCTAAAAGCAAGACTGGCTTCCGCGCATGCGTGCTCCATGGCTCGCCTATTTGCGCGCTCTTTTTGGCCCCACCTTTGCTGCCCCACCCTGTCCTCTCTTGCCTCTCACTCCCCCGTTGGCTCCTCCGGCCATTTTGTTTTCTAGAAGGTTCTAAGCTGCACCTTCGAGGCAAAGCCACTGTGGCTCCCTCCAGGGCAGGTGTGGCCGCCCCGCCTTCTTTTTCAGGAGGCTCCGGCCTTTCTTCATCTACTTACAAGTGCTGGCCAGTCCTGGAAAGTGACCTCTACTCACCCTTGTGAAACGCTTGGCTGCGCCCTCGTGGCTAAGTCGGACCCTTGTCTTGTCCCTTTGTTTTGTACTCCATGACAAGAACTAAGATTCCCAAACCCGCCTGACAGAGAGCCCCGCCTTCCTGTGGCCCAAACGGAGCAGGGAAGAACCTCATGGACCCGAGTCCCCCCCCTCCCCCATTCCCTCCCCTTCAGACCCTCTGCACTGCCGCCCGCCCCCCCCAGTTGCCCCTTTCACCCCGCCCCCTCCTATTTCTCTTCTGCAAAAGAATCTCCCCCAAATCCAAATTGGCGTTTTCTCCACTCATCCGCTGGAGTGAACGCCCCCCTGGGGGCCCTGGGTGGCACCGGCTCCCCGGCTTACCTCACGGAGCTCGTCGGGCACCACCTCCGAGCTGCAGGACGGCGCTCCCAAAATGGAGTCCGCCACGGGACAGGGGTCACATGGCTCCTAAGGAGGTGCCAGATTGCGACTTCCTGTGCAGCCCGGTAGCTGTAGGCAGGAGATACGCTAACCTCCCCGGGGCACTACTGAGATGCCCAGAGGGCCGAAGGCCCAGAAATTGCCCAGGCCAGCTTCTTCCCACCTCAGAACCCCCAAATGTTCCTCCACTATTATGGTACCACCCATGATTGGCTAGGATTCCTCACAGCAGGGCGCTTTCTACCTGAGCCCAGTGTAGTCCCTGCTCCCCCTGCCGGGAAACAGCAGGCACACATAGATCAGGCCGACATCCTAGAGGGCAAAAGGGGGCTGCGCCAGCCCATGACCGTGGGCGAGCCCACAGCTCTCACCCAGCACTAAACTAAAGCAATTCACCCCCTCCTCCGTCAGCATCCCGCCCAGCACTTAGCTGCTACTAGCCCCTCTCCCCCAGGTGATACCTGTAAGTCTTGTGCCCATTTTAGGGAACAGACAAATGAGGCTCTGAAAGTCAAAGAAGCGTAGAAAATAGCAAAGGCAGGACTCACAGCCCAGTCCTGGATGCCACAAATATGAGGGCCATTCCCAGGAAAGAGGGGAAGTTCAGCCCACAGAAGGGAAGATGGAGCTTGATGGCACAGCATAGTCACCTTCCACCAAACACTTAAGGTGGAGTGGAGGAAAGAAAAGCAAAGCCTGACTGCCCTGATCAGCTGAGAATCCCACAAGCATTAGGCGTTCAGAGACGGGACAACTGGGCGTCCCAGTGGACTGTGGACTGAGCCAGGCCTAGAGACGGGATCCAGTGTGACCCCAGACACTTCCCAGTTGTGTGGCCCTGGGCAGGCCACCATTGCCTAGCCTTACCCCTCCTTCCTCTGCCTTGCTCCTGAGACCCCAAAGCAGTATTAAATCAGGCAGAGCCTGTGGCTAAGTTCCTGGGTCACAGTGAAGAAACATGCCCTCAGCATCTCCCAGGGGGCTGCTGGCTGCATGGCATGGGCTGAAGAAGGCAAGATGCCAAGCAGATTTGGGGGTACCACCTCCTTCCCAGGTGTGCAGATGGGACCCCCTGGGGGACACTGAACTCTCCTTATTCAGGGCCACAAGCCACTAGCCAGAGCCATGGTTACTTAAGACTTCAGCGATCTGAGGACTCCAGAGCTGGGGCAGTGGTTAGCCCTCCCCATTTACCCAAGCTCACCCAGAAAAAGGAGCCAGCAAGAGCGAGGCCTCCGCCTCAAGGGCCTTGGAGCAAGTCAAGCTCAGCAGAGGAGCAAGGAGCCCGCCACCACTGCTATGCCAAGCCTCCCCACTTCCCCTCCTGGCTCAGAACTTGGCCAAGAGCTGATCCCCAAGTGATGGGCCCCCAGAGGTTGGGAGAGGAAACCGATGAATCGGGATCCATAGAGCAAGACGAGCAGGTGCCACACAATACGCTTTGGGGCTCCTTTGTCCATTGCCAAGTTCCTGAGTCTCTTCCCCAGGGCAGGGAGGAAAAAAAGCCAAGGCGGAGCCCCAGCATTCTGCAGGGCACAATGACATCCCTGAAGTCAAACTTGGGCCTCTGGGCTCCGGAGTGGACTCCCTGGAGGCCATCATGTGCTTTGGGTCCCACTCCTCTGGGAACTGCTCAGGGTTCCCACCGAGGCGGGGGCAGGAGCAGCACAGCCTGGACCCAGTTGTTTCTGGCCCAGTGGCTAGGGGGCTGAGATGGAGGTGAGCTCCAGAGAGCCTAGAAGCAAGCGTTTGTCGGCCAAGCAGCTGGTTAGACAATATAGCTTGCAGCTGTGCCAGGGGTGGGCTGCAGGGAGCATCGTGGGAGAGTGGAGCCTTTAAGAAGCTTCAGGTACATGGGGTGGGGGCAGCAGAGGGACACAGTCCAGGTAGGGACCAGGTGGGAGATGGGGCTGGGCCAGGAAACACCATGCAAGTGAGGGGAGACCTGCCTATGCCTAACTTCCCCCAGGACTCCCAGTTCTGGCCCGGGGCCAGGAGGAACGAGAAGGCTTGAAGAAACCTGGTAGCCCTGCTTTGGAGCCACCCAGGTTCCGCCGGGTCTAACCCATTGTCTCCGGGATCTCACAGGGATTGGGCAGCATGGAGAAAGGCCTGGTGCCTGCCTGAGTCCAGACTATTTGGGATTTGCCCAGATCGGGCTGGGGTGGGGAGGCAAGCCTAGTCTCTCCTGTCTTTTCTAGAGGAGAAGTTTTGAGCTCTGGATAGTGTCAGCTTCTGAGCAGCCACAGCCCATGCCCACAGGCTTATCGCTGGCATCGGAGACTGCCAGCTGGCTGGGTGATTCTACGGCCACCCAAGTGGCCCGTTTGGAGCAAGCGTTCATTTGGGTGCTCTGAGAAGGGCTCCCCTTGTCAAGTCCTATGCTTAGGCCGGATTTCTGGCCCATAAGCTGGTCTCCTCCCTGCCCTTCCCTGCCCTGTCCCGCCCCCACCCCAAGTTCTCTTTCCCACAAGGCTGTTATCCAGAGCAGTAATACATCACTACAGCAGTTCATCACAGAGAACATCTAGGCCGGAGAGGTGAGGCGGGGGTCTCATCTGAAGCCTTGTACATAAGTCCAAGCAGCAAAGCTGGAATTTGGCCCAGAGCCTCGGGCCTCTTTCCCCTGAGAATGGGGGAGCCTGGAAGCTTGGGGCCACCTCTCCTCCAGCCTTTGTCACGGGGCCCCTCAGCCTTTCCAAAGTCACCCTTGATCCTAAAAGTGACCCCTCCTTACGCCTCGTCCTTTCTGACTTCTCCAAAGTCTTTACCATCGCCCGACACTCTCCCTGCTTTGATGCTCTCTCCTTTCTGGATTTTGGCTCTTGGCTCCCCTCCTACCTGTCTGACTGCTCCTTCCCAGACTCCTTTGGTGATGCCCCAAACGTACCATGTACAAGAGCTGCCTCAGCACAATACCTGGCGTGTAGCCCTCTTTAACCCTGTTGCTCTGTGCCCCTTAACAAAAAGCTATTAATTAGCTCCACCAAGGTGCCCCACAAACAACTTCTGAGGAGGGCAAGAAAGCAATTCCCCTGGGGAAATCCCAGAATGCCTTGTGAATAAGCCAGTGTTTGAGCTGCACTTGAGAGAAAAAGTGGAATTTTGCCAGATGGAGAGGGAAGGGCGGGCAATTCCAGGCCACGGGGAGTCCAAAGCAAAGGTATCTCCCTAGTACTTGAATGGCCCTTGAAGCTTTGCAAAAGGTTTTACAAATACAATCTCATTGGATCCTCTCAACAACTCTGGAAGGGTGGTGCTGTTATGATCCCCATTTTACAGATGAGGAAAACCAAGACAGGTGATGTGCCCAAGGTCCCACAGGTGTGACTTGAACTCGGGTCTTCCTAACTCTAAGCCACCATGGGGAGTTGGGCTTAGGAGGCCAAAAGAATGGCAATGTTCCCCCCACCCCCAATTTGGCCTCTGATGCATCCTTGCGGGCAAGAGGGGCCAGTGGACTTGTCTGCATCTTGCAAAGTTAGGGAATGGAGGCCTAGAGAGCAGGCAGTCGGAAGCAGGGCCAGTACAATGCCTGGCACACAGTAGGCACTTAATGAACATTTTTTGGCTGACTGGCCCCAAGGTTGGGGTTCATAGCACTCTGCCTCCTTGGAACGAGGGTACACTAAAAGTCAGGAAAACCTAGCACCGAATGGCAGACGCAATGGTCGGAGAGCCTCTGGCTACACTAAAGGGCCCCACTGTGGAAGTGATGTGGAACCAGCCCAAAGAAGCCTGCCAACTATATCCTTCCTCTTGCCAGATAGTCTGGATGAAAAGGAGAGCAGAGAGGCCAAGGGTACTTCTGTTTCCAAGTAAAGGGGGGCGTCAAGTGGGCGACTTAATTAAGAAATGGAAGAGCCATGTTCCTTCCCTACTCCTCACTCTCAGAGGCCACACAATTCCCATTTAGGTCAGGCCAAGGCAGGAGGCCCTTCAAAACATCCATTGGTTTAACTGTCCCAAAGCCACCAAATTGACACATCACTTGTGGAAATGAACAAGGTCAATGGTGACCACAAGACGGAAGGAAGGTGTGGTGTGGTGAGGCGCACAAAGGACTTGAGTGGTTGGTTGGATCAGGTGCTCTGAGTTGGAAGGTGCCTCCTCGGTGACATCTCCAATGAGGAACCAAGGCAGTCTCCATGGAAAGAACCTTAGGATTGTCCAGAGGAACTGGGGGCATTTAGCTTGGAGGAGAGAAGGCTCAGCAAGGGGCCCTGATGGCTGGCTCCAAGAACCTGAAGGGCTGTCCCATGGCCGAGGGGCCCCAGAGGCCAGGGCCAGGCAGGGGTGTTGGGGCAAGCTCCTCACCATGACCAGGGTGCCTGAGGGCAGAGAGAACCGGGCTCTCATCCTTAGGGGACGATGGGGATTCTTCCATCTAGCCCAATCCCTACCCCAAAGGAATCCCCAGCAGGACATTCCTGACAAGTCCAACCTCTCAGAGGAGGAGGAGGAACTACCACCTCCACTAGGCAGCCTAACATCCCGAGACATTGTCAGCGAATTTGTCCTGCTGTCAACCAGACGTACCCCTGTGGCTGTTCCCAGCTCTGCCCTGAGACCTAGCAGAACCCCCTCCTCCACATGCAACTCCATCAAAGATCTGTGTGACTTGATGGGGTCTCACAGCTAGTAAGTGGCAGAACAGGATCCTGATTCCATGGGCAGCTGCCGCTGATGCCCACTGCTGCCCTTGGCCACTGCCTTCTCCAGCTTCTTGGGCCCTAGGTCTTCAGCTGGTTTGGAACACGAGGCTGGCAAGCAGGAGATGAGAGGGGTGCTGCCTTGTCTGTCTGTCTGTCTGTCTGTCTCTGTGAGAGGCTCTCTGCCATGTCTGTTGGGTTGAGGTCACGATTTTTCTTTGCTACAAGGGAAAGATCACTGGGTGGGGGGAGATGGAGAGGGGAGAAGAAGGGTATCGAGAAATCATCGACGTCAAAAGAAAAGCTATGGATCGGTTCTCCAATAGCTAAATGGTCAGAAGAGAGGAACGGGCAGCCTTCTGAGGAAGAAGTCTGAGGTGTCTATCTGTAGCCACATGAGAAATGCTCCCACTCCCAAAAATGGAAGACCCGCCCATTTAAGCAGCTCTGAAGTTTCACGATTGGCCTCTGAGAAAATGGGCCCACGAATGCCCTGATGATGCTCTGAATTATTGAGTCTGGTTGTTCTGGAAAGTGGTTGGGAACGTGCCCCAGCCTCTCCCAAATCGCTGAAAACCTGGGTGTGGTTGGCATCCATAAGCACTCCTGGGCCCAAGTCCCCAGAGGAAAAGGGCCCAGATGGGCAGAAATATTCGTAACAGCTCTTGGTGGTGTTAAGAACGGGAGCCTGGGAGGGTGCTCATCTCGTGAGGAATGACTACAGAGAATGGAAGGCTGCCTAGTGGAGGTGGTAGTTCCTCCTCCTCCTCTGAGAGGTTGGACTTGTCAGGAATGTCCTGCTGGGGATTCCTTTGGGGTAGGGATTGGGCTAGATGGAAGAATCCCCATCGTCCCCTAAGGATGAGAGCCCGGTTCTCTCTGCCCTCAGGCACCCTGGTCATGGTGAGGAGCTTGCCCCAACACCCCTGCCTGGCCCTGGCCTCTGGGGCCCCTCGGCCATGGGACAGCCCTTCAGGTTCTTGGAGCCAGCCATCAGGGCCCCTTGCTGAGCCTTCTCTCCTCCAAGCTAAATGCCCCCAGTTCCTCTGGTCAATCTTAAGGTTCGACACCATCAAACAAACATTTGGATGGCTCTGGATGTGAGGCAGTGTGATGTGGCAGAGGTGCTGCTGGATGGAGAGGAGCACAGCCTGGGTTCAAATCTTGCCACTGACACTGGCTGTGGAGTCTGGTCAAGCCCCTTTCTGGCTCTAACCTGCCTCAGTTTCCTTTCCTGTAAAATGTGTGTGTGTGGTGGATTCTATGGCCTTTGTGGTCCCTTCTAGCTCCATGACTCCATACAATGTGGATTCTAAGCCCTTCGCTCTCCTCTGGAAGCCCTCCTGTTCCTGATGTCCTTCCTCAGGTCCAGAACTGAAGCTGATCCCCCAGTTGTGGCCTGAGCAGTCTTGAGGACACGAGGCAGTCCTATAGTCCTGTTACTATTTGAGCTGTCCCAATTCACTCTCAGGGACCTCTAGAGCCACCTGCCCAGCCAGGATCCGGTAGGTGACTGCTTTTGTTTTGTTTCTCTCCATGCTCCTCCATGTCCCACGCTAATGAGGTCAAGATGTTTGGTCCACGTGTAAGGCTTCCCGTTCATCTCAATGAAGTTCCAAACCGTAGCATTTAGTCCAGGATTTTTGGACTTGCTTGGCCTCCATACGACCTGGCTTTGTTCCATGGGTGAGGCTGAGAAGCAGCCATCTGTGCCTTCATTTGAGTCACTGATCAAAAGGTTCTCGAGCACGGGGGCAAGCACAGATTCCTGGGGTGCTCCTCAAAAGACCTCCTTCCTGGTTGCCATAGAACCATCAGGAGGCACACAGCTCTGTCCTTCTAGGGAGAAGCATGGTGGCCCTTGGCCTGAGTCCCAGAAAAGACACCAGGTGTCCTGGCAAGAGGTGTATGAAAGAATTTTCCCAAATGGCTTAGGGGCAGCTTGGAGTGACGGATAAACTAGCTAGAACTTCTCTGCCCAAGGGGGATGGCCCCTGGGGGACCTGGCTTTCAGACTCTGGGCTCTGGTGGGCATCCCTGCCCCAGGGCCACGAGCAAATGTGGAATTACAAACTGATAGCCTGGGAGCAGCTGGGCAGCTCAGTGAATAGTGTGGCAGGCCCAGAGAGGGAAGGTCCTGGGTTCCAATGTGGCTTCAGACACTGGGTGACCCTGGGCAAGTCCCTTCACCCCCTTTGCCTGGCCCTCACCACTCTTCTGCCTTGGAACTCTAATATACAGTATGGATTCTAAGAGGGAAGACTTTCAAAAAACCCACCTGAAATGGGATCATTGATAAGCACCCCACAGGCTGATTCCTTATGTATTGGTTGACCCCCTCCCCAATAATGGGTCCATAGCAGATTGACCATTAACACGTATAAAATCAAGTGGGCTGCCACTTTGAAGGCCCATGCAAGCCACGACAGGGCCTATTGGGAGGCTTCAGTGGATGGTGGCAGGGTTAGACCGAATCATGACAGGCTCCCACAGATTCCCAGCTTGTGAAGGTCAGTCCTTAGCCTTAGGATCTGAGCCAAACTCCAAGGGGGACTTGGGAAAATTGATGAGTGTTTGCTGCTCTTCTGGGATTCTCTTAACTGACCCTGCTGCTCCCCTGTCCCATTGCACTCACTGCCCCAGCACAGGTGGAAAACAAGCTCACGAGGTTAATTATTAGCCAGCTAACAGCTCTGCGGGGCTGATGGGAGCCACGGGGACATATACGGGGGTCTGGGGCACCACGGGACCTGGGAGACTACACATGTGCTCAGTAAGTGCCCCACCAGAAAGCTGCCATCATTAGACCTTGACCTTTAACCCCAAGTCTCGCTACTGCCTCCTGGCCCCCTCTTCCCCGATAGCTCCCATCTTCATCCCTTCTCCCTCAGAAGATTTGAGGCTGGCCACGGCTTGCCTCTTGCCCATGGTTCAGAATTCCAGGATCTGCAGAGAGACCTCAGGGAAGGATGTTCACTCCACAGTGCCATTCCCGGACACTGCTGTGGGGGTCTGGGAAGATGTCCTAATCACCCCCCTGTCTCACCCCACCCCAGGGCCTTCCATGAGCTCCCAAGTTCTCTGCAGGGGTGTGCTACCACTAAAATGGCAGGTGTGTCCCATTCTAGGGATCCTTCCTGGCTGCCAGGCTGGGGGCTGCTCCCAGAAGACTCATGGAAGAGGGCTGGAGCCTAGGGGGCGGGGGCAGAGGAGCCCCAAAGCCAACACCTGACTTTGCCCTCAGCAGAGGGAGCTTGGGTCTTGGTGTGTGCAGTGGGGTTCCTGGCAGGCCAGTCAGTCTGCTTTCCTGCCCACGGAGTCCCCTGACCCTTCCATAGCAGGGGCCAAGGCCAGGGCTCAGGGCTCAGGGGCTACCCACCCCTTCTGCCCCAGCAGGTTGACAAACAGGAGCCGCTTTCTTCCTCTCCATGTCCAAGGTGGATAGTGAAAGTGTTTCTCAGGCTGCTTTAGCTGGAGGGGGAGTTGCCTTGTTCCTGTCCCATGCCCCAGCCCCCATGGGCCCTTTCTGCCTGCTCCCTCACCCCTGGCTTGCCCTTGCTTAAGTTGGGAACGGCTTACCTGAGTGGGGGAGGGCCTCCGACCCCCCCTGGCCTTGTCGGTCCCCTGGCTGTCCTCCCAGCTGGCCAGGCTGGCCCCAGGTGCTTGGGCCATGGTGACTGCTTCGAGCTGGGCAAATACTGCCCCACCTCTGCCTCCCACCGCTGCCTCTGCTGCCACCGCCCAGGCCACTGGTAGGGCCAGTTAGGAGGGGGCCACCAATGCTCCCCCTGCTGCCTCCTGCCTGGGGAATGGTTCAGGTCGAATCTACAAAGGAAAAGGGAGGATGGGTGGTCTGGTGGAGGGGCCCGCAGGGGAAAGCCGCCTGGGAGCTGGAGCTACACCTGCACTCATGGGACTCCTGGAGTGCTAGGCAGGCTCCCTATGGCTAATCCCTGGAATTCAGGTGTGTGTGTGTGTGTGTGTGTGTGAAGGGGGTGTCACCGAAACAGAGAAAGCCAGAGGGGGGAGAGAGGGAAGGTGGAGGGGCGGAGACAGACAGACAGACAGACAGACAGACAGAGAAAAAGAGTGAGAGAGAAACCGAGGAGTGTGTGTGCGTGTGCTCGCAGGCAGGTGCTTATACTGCTGCCTTCGGCAGCCTGGGCTGCCAAGGATGGGGCTCAGTAGGTGAAGCAGCTGCCCTAACAGGTCCCCCAGGCCAAAGGCGCCCAAGCCTGCGATTAACCTGGGCACCAAATGCATGGTCAACTGCAGACAATGGATGCTACCCGTGGAAGGGGGTGGGGAGATGACTGTGCCAGCTGCCACGAGCTGGCATCTTTGAGGGGTGCCTGGCCTGGATGAGGAAGCGGGCTTTCTACTGTTTCCAATGTGCTGGCTTCTGGCCCTGGATCCAGGGGGCCAATGCTCAGTTTCCCCAAGAAGCACAGCCATAGCCACTGCTTTATCTGTTAGATTCTGCCCAGCATACAAAGGTGTACAAACACGCATGCAGACATGTGTGCTCCGGGTCCTCCATAGGAATAGACAGGACCTAGTTACACACACATAGCCAGGGATACATGTGTATGCATAAACACACTGGGTGTAGCCACGGAATATCTGTAGACACACATTACACATGTCTATACCCACACACGTGTGCCTGGACTCTCACAACACATCATAGAGACCCACAAAGCTATCCCTATGCATGGCCATCTGTCTGTGCCCATGTGTATGTGGGAATGGGCACACCCATGACATCTGATGCCAGGAGCATGTGGCGTGCTGGCTGGGGTTCCCAGGGAGGATGGGATGGGGGTGTGAGCTATGTCGCCAGCAGTCACATCTGCATCCATCGCCAACATCAAAGGCCCGGTAGAGTACTAGTATAGACGTGCCCAGTGTTTACACACATGGAGCCATGTCCCAAAGGGAGCTCAGCATGTCCTTCTAAATGGCCAGGGGACGCTGGACCCCCCGGACCGCCCAGCTTTGTTCCTTCTGCCCCCTAGGCTTCCTTTCGGTCTTGACAAACCTTCTGAATCTGGCTGCTGCCCACCTTCCCGGGCACGTGTCCTGTGCTCTCCCTGGCCATCCCATTCCCAGAAGTGGGCGCTGAACCTTCCCTGCCCCACGCAGGATGGGGGCTTCCTCAGCTCCTTCTCCTGGAAGCTCATCCCCACCCCATCTTTCTCTAAGCACTCGCACTGTGGTGACAGCTTGGGATCTAGGAGCACCCGTCAACACCCAGCCTGATCTCATGACTTTGGGATCTCTGCAATCACTTCCAAGGCCTCCCCTCTACATATGGCGGCGCCTTTCCCCCCTCATTACTTCTGCCTTCCTGCCCACTCCCTCCCTTCCTGCTCTGGTCTTGCCCCCTGGAGCCAAAGGTCACAAGGCGGCCCTTGGAGTACTTAAAGAAGGCCAAGTCCTGCTCCTCCTTGCACCCAAGCTGTCTCTCTCTGGGTCACACATGCTCAGGTCCTTCACGTAGAATTGCCAACCTCAGCTTGTGACAAAGTGCCACGTCTCTGTCACCTCGGCTCGTGGGCAGACCGAGGGGCTCCCTATCCCTTGGCATCTCGTCTCCTCACCGTGTTCACCCAGAGATTTCTGGAAGGCTGAGAGCTGGTGAACTGGGGCACTTGCTGCTCATTCAGAGCCTCTTCCCCGAGATATGCCCACCCTCACCATGCACTTCTCCCCCAAGTCTGACTCCTGTCTGGACATGGGAGCAGACCATGCTGGGACACTTGAAAAGACGTGTGGGTGTGCCTTAAGGGAATAAATAGGCTTTCCATGCTAGGAGAGCCCATGCTGGGACCCCGGGCTCTGGCTAAGGAAGGGAAGCCTGTCCCGTGTTTGCCATTGATCAGAGCACCTGGAGAACCCGGCCTGGGCCTGGGGGTGACACTTTCAAAGGACAGACACAGCCAGGGCAGGGCCGGAGGACAGTGACCCGCATGACAAGAGGACCGGCTAGGGAACTTGCCATATAAAGTCCAGTTCAAGGAACTGAGGCTCGCTTAACCTGGAGGAGAGAAGATCTGGGGCAAGGCAGAAGAGCAAGAGTGTTCCCAAGTACTGGCAGGCTCTGATGAGGAAGGGGGATTACAGCTGATCTGTTTGGGCCCTGGGGGCAGACCTAGGAGTGATGGGGGTAGTTGGGTGGCAGAAGATGGTGGCTGCTTTGGGAGGTGACTGGTCCCGCCTTCCTGGGCATGAGCTGGACATCTCCTGAGATGGGGGAGTTAAAAAAGCAGCTCTTGGGGTTCTTGTTCTCACCAGCTGGGCTATTCCCTTCTGTAGTTAAATCTGCAGCACATCCCCACCTTCCCACCTCAGGCCCTTCGCACTCATGGCTTCCCATGGGAGGAAGCCTCAGAGGAGATCCACCCAACACATTGGCAGGATTTGGCCCAAGCTGTCCAAAGGAAGTCTCAGTGAGCCACAGACCACATCTGTCAGGCCTCCGTGGCTGGCACAAGCCAATGAGGCAGAGGTCAGAGGCTCAACTCCCAGCCAGGCTGGCAAGCAGCCACGGTCAGTAGTGTGATCTTCATGGAGTACTTAGTGGGAACCCAACTGCTTCCCCCCGAATATGGGAAGGGATATAGCGCCAATCAGAAGCAAGGCCAGTGGAGAAGAAGCAGGTGCTTGAGCAATGATGTAGCTAGCCCCAGGCACTGAGATGGGACCTGATAGGTTAGAAGAGGCCTCCTTCCCAAGAGGTCCAGTCTCCAGCAGCTGGGACCCACACAGGCCCTGTCTGGAGGCCCTGGAACTTTCCTTGGACTCTCGCCATCTTCAAGTGGCTGAAAAGACTCTGAGCTCAGGTCCTGTCGTGGCTGGCCATCAGTCTGGTGACCAATGAGCAGCCTAAGTCTGGAGTGGCAATAGAGAGTTGGCCAAAGTCATGGATACTCTCGGGGAGCAGTTCCTAAGCCATGAGGAGGCTGAGCTCAGCATCCCGAGGAAGTGACACGTCTCTGACACATTCAGGTCAGTCACATTGACGAGACATTCAGTGCATTCTGGGTGGCCCGTGAGGGCAGAACCAATGTTGTGAGGACGCAAGTTCCAGCAGCTCAATTCAATACTCTTTCCAAAGCCAGCTGCATTGAGATCGTGTCATAAGGATTGGCTGAGGGAACTGCACTTTAGGGTTAGCCCAGAGAAGAGACATTTTCAGTGCGTAAATAAAGACCTGCCACGTGAAGAGGGACCAACCTTGTGCCATCTGCCTCTGGAGGGGAGGATTAAGAACAACTCTTGCCTCACTGTGTTTCTTTAAAGGGGCTCTGGCTCTGAGAGGGGTCCAGGTTTCCACAGAGGAGTCTCCCAGATGTTCCCCCTGTGTTCCTAGCTCCAAAAGCACACGGGCCCTAACTTGGCCCCCTTGGGTCTGGTGACTCTGAAATTGACGAGGTTCTCCCCACCCCAAAATGGCAGCCAAGTTTCATGTTGGTACGTGACAGGGCCAGCCTCCCGAAGCACAGCCCCAGATTGTAGCAGACGAGCCAACTCCAGCTTCTGGCACTTGCCAACCCACAGCACCCAAAACAAACATACAGATCGTCAAGAGTACAATCATACCATCAATCAGCCATTCCTAAGGGCCCAAAGGGGCACCTAGAGGAGGTCCTAGGCACACTGAGGCTACAGTGGACACAGAAAGGTTGCCAGCTCACTTCTATTTTCAGAGAGCTGCTCCATGGCATTTCCAATACCCTTTGGAAGGGACAATCAGCCAGGGACAGTCCTTGGCAAAATTGGGGCACTGACCAAAGCCCTGATGCTCTTTTCCTTGTCCTTCCTCACCACCATCAGTGGCCCCTCCCAGCCCCACTCCCCTCCCCCCAGCTCCCAAGAGGTGACCCACTGGAGACCCCAGGGCAAAACTTGTACTTGAAGGACGACTCCAATATGAGAGGGCAGGAAGCATCCAGCCAGGCCAGAGCCAAGGCTCTACGAGATGAAGAAGGCAGAGCCCTCGGGATTCGGAGGACTGCCAGAACAAAGGAAGACGAGATGCTGGGGACTTAGAGCGAACATCTCAATAGACTCCACCCAAGGCTCACTGTGCCTGGTGCCTGTCCGTGGGGCCACTTACACTGACCGTGCCCCTCGCCATTCCCCAAGACAGGCAGTGTTTGGGCTCTGGCATCCCCTTCAGACCTCCCTCTCCCTCTAGCAGATTCACGGCCTAAAGCAGAGGAGGCCCACAGAGAGATTTTCCAAGGTGGGCAATGGAGGTTCAGTGTGAGGGAAGGGGCACTTGGGCATTTTCCTGCCTGTTTTCCAGACTCGGGCAAAGCCCACAGTCATAGCTTTTCAGTGTTGATATAGTTCTGACCCACTTGTCCAGGGCTCAGTCCCACGTCCTATGCCGCCGGCCCCTAGATGGATTGGCTAGAGGCTGGGATTCGTCAGTCTTTCCAAGATGACTGAATCCACAGACAGGTTGCTGTTTCTGAAGGCCACCCGAAGCAAAGTGGGACCCGAGTCTGAGAGATGCTACCCGTGGCACACATTCATTTTTCTATGGCTGCAGGGAAGCTGCCATTTTAAACAATGTCTTTATCCAGGCCTGCTAAAGCAGTGCGGAACTTGTGAGCAGCCTTGCTGAAAGCAGAATGGGGGCTTTCCTGAGTTTGAGGAGACCCAAGGGATTCCAGGGCAGTGGGAAGGGGACGTAAGGGGAACGGGAGATTTCTTGCAGGGCTCCAGAGAGAGGCAGCTGGTCTGTCTGGTGGGTGACCTGACCGCACTGTGCCATAGATGGGACCAAGGGGGCACTTTCAGGGGATGCTCCATCCCCACCCTCGTCCCAAGTGCCTAGGCACTGGAAGTCAGTGGAGAACTAGAGTTGTTTTGAGCACCATTAGCCTCATGCTGAGAGAACCACCCTTTTTGTCAATAGGCAGTAAGTACCCACTGTGTGCCACCTCCTAGGCTAACGGGGGGGGGGGGAGACAGCATGGAAATAATTAGATCATTGCCAGAGGGACAAACGAAAAGCACCGAAATTCCAGGGGCTCATGGTGGAGGGGGGGGGATTTGAGCTGGGATTTGGAGGACTTTTGGCAATGTGAAGCCAAGGCCCCCAAATCCACGTGGCCAGTGGGCAAAGTCTAGGACCCTCTGTTGTTGCTGGCTGCTTTCCTTAACGGCCTGACCAACGACACGAGCCAATTCCCCAGGCCCTCCATTTTGGCCACATGCAAACACAGTCCAGTCGGTTATTTCCCCAGGTGAGTCTGATCCTGCTGGCAGCACTGACAAAACAGCTTTTCCCGGAGCCACTGCCAGCACTGACAAAATGGAAAACCCACCCACAGGGAATCCCAGTTGGGCTCTGATGCCCAGTGACAGATGAGGGCAGTCTAGGCTGGGCTGCCAAGGGGTCTGTCACTACTGCCTGCCTCTGCACACATACTCACATGCTCTCCATTTCCCCTTTGCCAGGTTGTCTCAGTGCCCAGCATTGCCTTTTGTTGGCCAATGTGCTAATGTGGACTTCCCTTCTGGACCTCGGTGCCCTGGGAGAATTGCTTCCTTCCATGCAGTCAAACATCTTCCTTATCATCTCCCACCACCACTAGCTCCAGAAAGTGCAAGGACTGGGGGCTCTTTGTAGCCAAGACCCTGGGGTCCTTCTGCCAAAATCCAGCTCACTCTCTCCCTCTTTTCTGAGGGGTCCCTCTTGTCTTCTCCCCGTCTTGCCACACCACCCTCTGGCAAGCCCACCATTTCCTCTTTTGCTCCTTTCTCCTTCAGTGACAAGGTCCTTCTCCCTGCCAAGTTATCCCCTCCTCTGGCAGAATGCCCCCTCTGTCTGTCTGTCTGTCTGTCTGTCTGTCTCCTCTCTGTTTCTGTCTCTCTCCCTCTCTCCAGTCTCCTCCATTTAGTGGCTCCTTCCCTGCTGCCTGGAAGAATACCTCTCCTCAGAACACCCTCATCAGACCCTCTCATCGGTACCAGTCACCCATCGAGATCTCTGTAGCCCAAGCCCAGTTCTCTCTCTTTAGTTTAGGCCCAGCATCGCCAGATGTCTCTTGGATATTTTGTGAAAGATAGCTGGTGGCACAGGAGCTAGAGTGCTGAGCCTGGAGTCAAGAAGACCTGAGTTCAAGTCCCACCTCAGGTACTTCCTAACTGTGACTCTGGGCAAGTTGCTTACCCTCCGTTGGCCTCAGTTTCCTCAACTGTCAAATGGAGGCAATAACAGTACCTCCTGTGCACGGTTTTGGTGAAGATAATATCGTAAGGTACTTAGCCCAGTGTCTGGTACATAGGAAGTTCTAGGTAACTGTGAGCTATGATAATAATAATCAATGGTCGAACGAGACCATATTTGTCAAGTGCTTAGCAGCCCCTTTTCCACAGGGAATAATAAATAATGGTACCATAATAACAGTAATAAGAGCTACCATTTGGGTCATGGTTACGAGGTGCCACACACTGTATTTATGCTCTCATCTGATGTCATCTCACAACAACCCCAGGAGGCAGGAACTTGGCTATGATTATCCCCCTCTTACCAAGAGGCTCAAGGTAGAAGCAAACTGGAGAAAACACCAAACACGATTAAGAAAAATCTGGAGCAAACAGAGATTAACCCAGAGGGATGGAACAACTCTAACACGAGTGCGAGAAAAGTCGAAGGGAAGTACAGCCTGGCCGCAAGGATTCCAAGAGTGGCTGCAAGAAATGAAACCAGGATAGCGGAAGAGGACAACTGGCAGCAAGAGCCAGTTCTTTGGCCATGCTTCTCAGATGGTACTGGGCACTGCTCAGAGATTTCCTCTGGGAAGCTCACCCTGTTGGGAAATGTCTGAGGTCACCCTGGAACTCGGGGCTTCCTGACTCCAGACCCAGTGTTCCTGTCTTTAGGTAGCAGAAGGCACAAGTTGAAGTCCTGCCAGTATAGATATGGCAACACTACCAAAATTGGTCACATCGTAGGGCACAAAACCCTCAGGAAGGTGAGCAGAAAAATCAAACACATCCTTTACTTGCGCCAATGCAAGAGAAATGATTGTTGACAATGAGAACAAAAACAGGATTGATAAAAACAATTCAAAAGAGAGTTCGAATGACATGGACTCTAAACAACCCTCATGTTCTCGCTTAGTATCAATTCTAAGACAGAAGAGTGCCAAGGCCTAGGTCATCGGGGTTAAGGGGCTCATCCAGGATCACAAGGCTAAGAAGCGTCTGAGGTTACACTGGAACCCAGATCCTCCTGCCTCCAGACCTGGTGGTAGCATAGCGGCTAGAGCACCAGGCCTTAAATCTTAAAGCATTCGTGAGCCAAAGAAGAAATCACAGAACGAACAAAGAGAATGACCACAATGAGACAATATACCGTAACTGCTTCATTAGCAAAGGTGGTACAGATCAACGAACTGGGCATGTGTCTAAACACTAGAAAGGCAAGCAGTCAAAAAACCAGAACCAGACTTCCGGTCAAGATGGCGGCTTAGAGAAAGCTAAAGTTCAGATCTCCGGAAAACCTTTCCCGACCGATCTCAAACTATAAGCTCCTAAGGCGCCGAAATTCAAAACGATCAACAGCACAGACCCTGGGAATCCTCCTCCTGGACCTGGACCTGGATCAAAAGGTATGGCCCCCCTCAAAAGCCAGAACCCGAGATCACTCGGACCTAAGGGGTAGGAGCGCAGAGTCCAAGGCTCTGGGAAGCCGCAGCCCTGCCCCCCTCAGAGAGCAGGGTCCTCTGAAACAACAGCAACCCTCAGGGTGGGCAAGACAGCCTCACCAGCTGGATCCTGCTATCCAAATCTCAGTGAAAGTCACTGCCCTCGGCGCTCTGGGAAGCTGCAGCCCCTTCCCCCGCAGAGAGCAGGGTCGTCTGAAACAACAGCAACCCTCAGGGCCGACAAAACAGCCTCACAGCCAGCTATTCTGAAGGTAACTTCCGGAAAGCAACCCGACCCAGTCCAGTCGAGGGGGCACCTTAGCAGCAGGGAAACAGAGAGAACCAGGGGAGAGTGTGGCCCCCTGGTCCGACCCTTCCATTCCAGTTCCAGTGAAAGTCACTGCCTTAAGGCATACTCAATTTAACCCAGGGAAAGCTCATAGAACCGACAATCTGCCCAGGACTAAAGCCTATGAACACCAGACAGAGATAAGAAAAGCTAATCCTCCCCATTCAGAGATGGCAAACTCCACAGTAGCACAGAAGCCCCAAAATCCCAAGAAAAATAAGAAGAAAGGGGCGACTTTGGACACATTCGATGGAGCCAAAATACAAAATACAGAGGAGATAGAAGACGATATACAAGAAAATGCTCCGAAACCTTCCAAAGGAAATGGAAACTCTCCACAAACCCAGGAAGAATTTGAATCAGAAATGACCAAAAAGATGGAAGCCTTCTGGGAGGAAAAGTGGGAAATAATGCAAAAGAAATTCACGCATCTACAAAACCAGTTTGACCAAAGTGAAAATGAAAACCAGGCTTTAAAGGCCAGAATCAGGCAGCTGGAAGACAACGATCGTGTAAAAGAGCAAGAATTAATAAAGCAAAGCCAAAATACCAAGAAATTAGAAGAGAACATAAAATATCTCACCCACAAGGTGACAGATCTGGAAAATAGAGGGAGAAGCGATAATTTAAGAATAATTGGACTTCCAGAAAAGCCAGAAATAAACACCAAACTCGACATCGTGATACAAGATATAATCAAAGAAAATTGCCCAGAGATTCTAGAACTAGGGGGCAATACAGCCACTGACAGAGCTCACAGAACACCTTCTACACTAAACCCCCAAAAGACAACTCGCAGGAATGTAATTGTCAAATTCCAAAGCTATCAAACAAAAGAAAAAATCCTACAGGAAGCCAGAAAAAGACAATTTAGATATAAAGGAATGCCAATCAGGGTCACACAAGACCTTGAAAGTTCTACTCTGAATGATCGTAAGGCATGGAACATGATCTTCAGAAAGGCAAGAGAGCTGGGACTTCAACCAAGAATCAGCTACCCAGCAAAACTGACTATATACTTCCAAGGGAAAGTATGGGCATTCAACAAAATAGAAGACTTCCAACTTTTTGCAAAGTAAAGACCAGAGCTCTGTGGAAAGTTTGATACCGAAAAACAAAGAGCAAGGAATACCTGAAAAGGTAAATATTAAGGAAAGGGGAAAAATGTTATCTTCTTTTACTCAAACTCTCTTCTATAAGGACTACATTTATATCAATCTATGTATACTAACATGTGGGGAAAATGTAATGTATAAATAGGGGGTAAAGAAAGACCAAATAGAATAATCTTTCTCACACAAAGATTCACATGGGAAGGGGAGGGGAAGGAAACTCCTATAAGAAGGAGAGGAAGAGAGGGTTTTTTACTTAAACCTCAATCTCAGGGAAATCAACTCTGAGAGGGAAAAACATCCAGATCCATTGGGATCTTGAATTCTATCTTACCCAACAAGGGTAGGGAGAAGGGAAAACCAAGGGGGGGAGGGGGGGGAGGGAAAACAAAAAGGGAGGGAAAGAGAGGGGGGAGGGGGAGGGAACAAAAAGGGAGGGACTAAAAAGGGAAACATCAAGGGAGGGGACAAGGGGGACTGATTCAGAGTAAATCACTGGACTAAAAGGTAGAGCCGAAGAAGAAAAGGTTAGAATTAGGGAAGGCTATCAAAATGCCAGGGAGTCCACAAATGACAATCATAACTTTGAACGTGAATGGGATGAACTCACCCATAAAACGTAGACGAATAGCAGAATGGATTAGAATCCAAAACCCTACCATATGTTGTCTTCAAGAAACACACGTGAGGCGGGTTGACACCCACAAGGTCAGAATTAAAGGATGGAGTAAGACCTTCTGGGCCTCAACTGACAGAAAGAAGGCAGGAGTGGTAATCGTGATATCTTATAAAGCCAAAACAAAAATAGACCTGATCAAAAGGGATAGGGAAGGTAATTATATTTTGTTAAAAGGGACTTTAGACAATGAGGAAATATCACTAATCAACATGTATGCACCAAATAATATAGCACCCAAATTTCTAATGGAGAAACTAGGAGAATTGAAGGAAGAAATAGACAGTAAAACCATATTAGTGGGAGACTTAAACCAACCATTATCAAATTTAGATAAATCAAATCAAAACATAAATAAGAAAGAGGTAAAAGAAGTGAATGAAATCTTAGAAAAATTAGAATTAATAGACATATGGAGAAAAATAAATAGGGATAAAAAGGAATACACCTTCTTCTCAGCACCACATGGCACATTCACAAAAATTGACCATACATTAGGTCACAGAAACATAGCACACAAATGCAGAAAAGCAGAAATAATGAATGCAGCCTTCTCAGATCACAAGGCAATAAAAATAATGATTAGTAATGGTACATGGAAAACCAAATCTAAAACCAATTGGAAATTAAATAATATGATACTCCAAAACCGTTTAGTTAAAGAAGAAATCATAGAAACAATTAATAATTTCATCGAGGAAAATGACAATGGCGAGACATCCTTTCAAGCCTTTTGGGATGCAGCCAAAGCGGTAATCAGAGGTAAATTCATATCCCTGAATGCTTATATTAACAAACAAGGGAGAGCAGAGATCAATCAATTGGAAATGCAAATGAAAAAACTCGAAAGTGATCAAATTAAAACCCCCCAGCAGAAAACCAAACTAGAAATCCTAAAAATTAAGGGAGAAATTAATAAAATCGAAAGTGATAGAACTATTGATTTAATAAATAAGACAAGAAGCTGGTACTTTGAAAAAACAAACAAAATAGACAAAGTACTGGTCAATCTAATTAAAAAAAGGAAGGAAGAAAAGCAAATTAACAGCATTAAAGATGAAAAGGGGGACAGCATCTCCGATGAAGAGGAAATTAAGGCAATCATTAGAAATTACTTTGCCCAATTATATGGCAATAAATACACCAATTTAGGAGAAATGGATGAATATATACAAAAATACAAACTGCCTAGACTAACAGAAGAGGAAATAGAATTCTTAAATTATCCCATATCAGAAAATGAAATCCAACAAGCCATCAAAGAACTTCCTAAGAAAAAATCCCCAGGGCCTGATGGATTCACCAGTGAATTCTATCAAACATTCAGAGAACAGTTAATCCCAATACTATACTATCTATTTGACATAATAAGCAAAGAGGGAGTTCTACCAAACTCCTTTTATGACACAAACATGGTACTGATTCCAAAACCAGGCAGGTCAAAAACAGAGAAAGAAAACTACAGACCAATCTCCCTAATGAATATAGATGCAAAAATCTTAAATAGGATACTAGCAAAAAGACTCCAGCAAGTGATCAGAAGGATCATTCACCATGATCAAGTAGGATTTATACCAGGGATGCAGGGCTGGTTCAACATTAGGAAAACCATCCACATAATTGACCACATCAACAAGCAAACCAACAAGAACCACATGATTATCTCAATAGACGCAGAAAAAGCCTTTGATAAAATACAACACCCATTCCTATTAAAAACACTAGAAAGCATAGGAATAGAAGGGTCATTCCTAAAAATAATAAACAGTATATATCTAAAACCATCTGCTAATATCATCTGCAATGGGGATAAACTAGACGCATTCCCAATAAGATCAGGAGTGAAACAAGGATGCCCATTATCACCTCTACTATTTGACATTGTACTAGAAACACTAGCAGTAGCAATTAGAGAAGAAAAAGAAATTGGAGGCATCAAAATAGGCAAGGAGGAGACCGAGTTATCACTCTTTGCAGATGACATGATGGTCTACTTAAAGAATCCTAGAGATTCAACCAAAAAGCTAATTGAAATAATCAACAACTTTAGCAAAGTTGCAGGATACAGAATAAACCCACATAAATCATCAGCTTTTCTATATATCTCCAGCACAGCTCAGCAGCAAGAACTAGAAAGAGAAATCCCATTCAAAATCACCTTAGACAAAATAAAATACCTAGGAATCTACCTCCCGAGACAAACACAGGAACTATATGAACACAACTACGAAACACTCTCCACACAACTAAAACTAGACTTGAGCAATTGGAAAAACATTAACTGCTCATGGATAGGATGAGCCAATATAATAAAAATGACCATCCTACCTAAACTTATTTATCTATTTAGTGCCATACCCATTGAACTACCAAAATACTTCTTCACTGATTTAGAAAAAACCATAACAAAGTTCATTTGGAAGAACAAAAGATCAAGGATATCCAGGGAAATAATGAAAAAAAAACACATATGATGGGGGTCTTGCAGTCCCTGACCTTAAACTATATTACAAAGCAGCAGTCATCAAAACAATTTGGTACTGGCTAAGAAACAGAAAGGAAGATCAGTGGAATAGACTGGGGGAAAGCGACCTCAGCAAGACAGTATACGATAAACCCAAAGATCCCAGCTTTTGGGACAAAAATCCACTATTCGATAAAAACTGCTGGGAAAATTGGAAGACAGTGTGGGAGAGACTAGGAATAGATCAACACCTGACACCCTACAGCAAGATAAATTCAAAATGGGTGAGTGACTTAAACATAAAGAAGGAAACCATAAGTAAATTGGGTAAACAGAATAGTATACATGTCAGACCTTTGGGAGGGGAAAGGCTTTAAAACCAAGCAAGACATAGAAAGAATCACAAAATGTAAAATAAATAATTTTGACTACATCAAACTAAAAAGCTTTTGTACAAACAAAACCAATGTAACTAAAATCAGAAGGGTAACAACAAACTGGGAAAAAATCTTCATAGAAACCTCTGACAAAGGTTTAATTACTCATATTTATAAAGAGCTAAATCAATTGTACAAAAAATCAAGCCATTCTCCAATTGATAAATGGGCAAGGGACATGGATAGGCAGTTCTCAGATAAAGAAATCAAAACTATTAACAAGCACATGAAGAAGTGTTCTAAATCTCTTATAATCAGAGAGATGCAAATCAAAGCAACTCTGAGGTATCACCTCACACCTAGCAGATTGGCTAACATAACAGCAAAGGAAAGTAATGAATGCTGGAGGGGATGTGGCAAAGTAGGGACATTAATTCATTGCTGGTGGAGTTGTGAACTGATCCAATCATTCTGGAGGGCAATTTGGAACTATGCCCAAAGGGCGACAAAAGAATATCTACCCTTTGATCCAGCCATAGCACTGCTGGGTCTGTACCCCAAAGAGATAATGGACAAAAAGACTTGTACAAAAATATTCATAGCTGCGCTCTTTGTGGTGGTCAAAAACTGGAAAACGAGGGGATGCCCATCAATTGGGGAATGGCTGAGCAAATTGTGGTATATGTTGGTGATGGAATACTATTGTGCTAAAAGGAATAATAAAGTGGAGGAGTTCCATGGAGACTGGAACAACCTCCAGGAAGTGATGCAGAGCGAGAGGAGCAGAACCAGGAGAACATTGTACACAGAGACTAATACACTGTGGTATAATCGAACGTAATGGACTTCTCCATTGGTGGCAGTGTAATGTCCCTGAACAATATGTAGGGATCTAGGAGAAAAAAACACTATTCATAAGCAAAGGATAAACTGTGGGAGTGGAAACACCGAGGAAAAGCAACTGCCTGACTACAGCGGTTGAGGGGACATGACAGAGGAGAGACTCTAAATGAACACTCTAATGCAAATATTATCAACAAAGCAATGGGTTCAAATCAAGAAAACATGTAATGCCCAGTGGATTTACGCGTCGGCTATGTGGGGTGGGGAGGAGGAAAAGAAAATGATCTATGTCTTTAATGAATAATGCTTGGAAATGATAAAATAAAATATAATAATAAAAAAAATAGAAAAAAAAACCAGAGCCAACCCCAAATGTGGCAATTCTGACAATCAAGGAAGAGACAAGCAAAATCGCAATCCAAAAGGCATCGAATTCTATGGGACATGGGGATGGCAGGTGAGCATGGTAGGCTTGATGGACGCCATCTTCAAGTGAAGGAGGCTGGGGAGCTGTTTCCAGAAAGGCATGATCATGTGGGCGAGAAGGGCCCTGCTCACAGATCTGGAACACATGCAGATATTCTCTAAGTGGGGTCGGCCTACTAGTCACATAGTGAAGAGGAGACATTCAAAAGGCCCCAACCAGGCAAGAACAAGAGTTTCTTCTAGTTCTTTTCCTTCCTGGCGTTTGAAGAGAGAGACAGTCTGTAAGCCTCCAGAAAGGGCAGAGGCCTCCTGGATGGAGGATTTTCTGTCATCTGGGAAAATGGGCCTTCGCTATTTGCCTCTTTGTCTAGTCTGTCCTGCTCTCAGGTGAAGAAGATTAGGGGTGCCGTCCATGCCCTTAGGAGATGTGACAAGTCAGCAAAGGTCAGGTCAGGTTGGGGGTGAGCCAGACTAACAGTGGGGCCCCCAAGAACAAGGCTTAGACCCAGGCCAGCAGCAAGGTCCTGAGGACTAACCTGCTGGGGATGAGATGAGAACTTCTATAGCTCAGGGACCAAATTGAGACCTTGCCTGCTGAATGTTTGTAACCTCTGCTTTCCTTAGGTCAATTGGTGTTAGTTAGATGGAACTGAGGCTATAATGGTGAGAAGAACAGCCAGTGGAGAAAGTCCCCCTGAGCACTATGGGCTATCCCAGAATCCCATGGGACACCGACAAAGAAATGAACGAAACTAAGGTTTTTTAAACGAATATAAGATCGACCATAGTTCATTTGATCTGAATGAAGAGAGGTCAAATGAAACACCCAAATCAAAAGGGACAAAGGAGAATTCACATTAGACAGAGAGGAAATCAGGGAATTATGGGAAACTAGTTGGTTCGATTATGTGCCATTTCTCAGTGAAATGAATATTTCCCAAAATATAAAGTACTCAAATGAATAGACTAGGAAGGGGATTTCACCAATGCTATCCCAGAAAAAGGAACTGAGCAAGACTAAAGTGACTAAAAGAGAACTAATTTCTAGTGGCAAAAGGATTTACAAGTGAACCCTAGCAAACAAACACCCAAAGAAAACCGCATTCCAATATCCCATAAATGATTTGTCCAAACTGGAAGATGTCCCATCAAAGTCCTTCTAAGAGACAGAGATGCTCCCCCTGCCTAAGGAAGAGCACTTTAAAGCAGAGTGCGAAAATGCAGAATAACAACTCGAAGGCAGAGCAATGAAAAATGTGGCTGAGAAGATGCTCAAAGAAGCTACCGTGCCCGATTCCAAGTGATACACTGACTGTGACTGGGCTGGCTCCATCAGGATCAGGAACCCAGGACTGGCTCAATATTGGAGAAAGTCCAGCCACAGCAGGCCACAGAGGCTAAAAATCAAATGATCCTGGTAAGAGACGTGGCTTTCGCTAGGCCTGTGGACATGACCTCCCTCCCAGACAGCTGCAGGCTTGAGCCCTTTGGATTCGTTGGACGTTGGCACTGCATACGTTGCCGCCTCATGGACTTCTGGTTGCCTCCACTGGACAAAAGCTCTTTGTGAGGAGAGATCATGGCCTTCTTTGCCTAGCCCAGGGATGGCCTGTGGCCATAGAGACATCTTCTTTGTGAAGAGCCTGGCTCTTAAGAAATCCATACCAATTAGAGGATAGGGGGGAAACTAAGAAGGAAGCATTCCTGTCAAGAAAACCCCAACCCAATCCACTTGGCCCCCAAACTCATAGCCAAATGACAGACTGTCCCTCATCCTGAGGAGGACAGATAAGGCCAAGGGGAAGGATGCGCAGGCCCGCTCCCCACAGCTGAACACAACCATTTTGATCCCTGCCGAAGTCTTCCCTTCTCCGGACAGATTGTCCAAGTTTGGGAGTCTGACAGTCCTGATGAGCAGCTTGTCCGACCTGTTTTTGATCAAGAATCCCTTCAAAAGTGATTCACTTGAATCCAGCTTCTTTCTCTTTTGAAAAACCTCTAAGTTTCTGCTTCCTGCATGAGAGAATGTTTAGTTCTCTATCAGGTAACCAGGGGATGTCCCAGGACCCAGAGCACTGGGCTTGGAATCAGGAAGCCCCAAGTTCAAATGCAGCCTCAGACACTCACTAGCCATGTGACCCGAGAGAGTCACTTCACCTTGTTTACCTCAGTTTCTTCATCTATCAAATGAGCCGGAGAAGAAAATGACAAATCACCCCAGCCAAGGAAACCCTAAATGGGGGTCACAAAGAGTCGGACATGACTGAAACAACCCAAAATGCCTACAAGGAAACTAAAGGTCCTTAGAGTAGAAGAAACATGCCCCTCGGGGGCTGTGGGAGAAGGCCCCAAGATCAAATCCTGGCTATGAGCTTAGAGCTTCGGAAATGGAGGCTTTGGGGAATGTGTACAAGAATCCCTATCACAACTTCCCCTCCTATTCCCCATCCCCCAAAGAAAGCAGATTTGAGATCCAACTCGATTTAAGCCTTGACCCTTGAGATAGAGCCCCACCAGACTAGTTCCTGGAAGAAAAACTGTCTGAGGCATTGAAGGCAGTTCATGCGGGCCTGACAAAACAGGTCAACCCCCTCACCCCCAGCAAAAGTGAGCCAGCTCTCTCCCTAACATCCGGGTTGCACAATAACAGACCCACAACTACACAAGGGCCAACTTAGGGATGATCCCATGCTCCTGGAATGTGCCAACGATTTCTTCCCTCTCATCCCATTGTGTGTATTAAGAATTTAAGCAGGGAAGCAAGAAAGTGGGCCAGTGACCCTAGATGTCCTCTCATTGGACCAGGTGGGCACTGTCACTACCATTGGAGCAATTGCTCAACAGATATTTACTCTGGTGTGTGTGCCTAGAATTGTGTGTGGTGGGGCAAGGGGCTGGGGAAAAAGCCTAGTCCTTAACTCCAACTAGTTCATAGTCTGGTTGGACAGAACCAACAACAGAGGTAATTTGGAATGTGAGCCAAAGGTCCATATGACAAGCTCAATGTTGACTGGGCAGGGGGAAGGGGGTTGGCAAAGGGAGGGAAAGAACTGAGTCTCTCACTTGACTCAATGGGAGCCAAGGGAATGTTTGGGTTGTACAAGAGTGACTATTATTACCATAATCTGCATTGACTGAAGAGAGGCAGCCTAGAGCAGTAGCTAAAGTTCAGAAGAGCCTAAGTTCAAATCCATCTTCTGACCCTTACTTGTTAGTTCTACAACTAGTAAGTTGCAAATCAAGCCAAGTCAAGTCAAATCATGGAACCACCGTAAGCCCCAGGCAACTCTCTAGGCCTGTGTCAGCAGAACCACATTACACATTGGGAAGAATCCCCCAAATCATAGGTCTTGTCCATACTAATGAAGGCTATCATCCAGCTGGGTGGCTTGGGGTAAGCTCTGGGCACCACAACTGACAAGGGCCACTGACAAGCATCCTCTACAAAAATCCTGTTCTGTGTGGGATGACCAAATGTAACTGACTTCTCTACTAGCAGCAATGCGGTGACCCAGGACAATCCTGAGGGACTTATGAGAAAGAAGTTCTCCACATCCAGAGAAAGAACTGTGGGAGCGGAAACCCAGAAGAAGACAGACATAAGATGAATCACTTGTTTATATGGGTATACAACTGGGGGCTTAGGCTTTAAAAGATCACTCTATTACAAAAATGAATACTATGGAAATGGGATTTCAGTGATAATACATATATAATTCAGTGGAATTGCTTGCTAGCCCTGGGAAGGGGAGGGAAGAGGGGAGAGAGGGAACATGAATCATGTAACCTTGGAAAAATATTTAAAAATTAAAAAAAGAAATGATAAACAAGATGGTCTCTGAAAAAAGCTAGAAAGACTGAATGCACTGATGCAGAGTGAAATGAGCAGAACCAGGAGAACATTATACATAGTAACTGAAACACTGTGGGATGATCAAATGTGATAGACTTTGCTACTCAGAGCAATGCAATGACCCAGGACAATCCAGAGGGACTTATGCAAAAAATGCTATCCACATTGAGAGAAAGTATGGTGGGAGTAGAAATCCAGATGAAAACATATGATTTATCACCTGTTTATACAGGTATATGATTTGGGGTTTGGGCTTTTAAAAGATGACTCTATTATAAAAATGAATAATACAGAAATAGGTTTTGAGTAATAAGACATGTATAAACCAGTGGGGTTACTTATCAACTCTAGGAGGAGATAGGGAGAGAACATGAATCATGTAACTATGAAAAATATTTTAAAAAATAAATCCAAAGTATTTGATCCACTATTAAAAAAATCCTGTTCTGTGATACCTCGACATAGGGGAAGATTTCCCTGGGCTCTGAAAAGCTTGGAGTCTAGGCCCAGTGAAGGACAGACCAGCAGAACGAAGATCAGCCAGACCCATCCTGAAGATGACACTGACAAGCAGGAAAATTTCCTGAGGGGGACGGTCAGGACTGTGAAAAGCCTTGAGAAGAGAAGACATGACAGCTGACTTCGTGTCACGTGGAAGAAGTTTAGATTTGTTCTGCTTGGTCCCAAGGGGCTGAGCCAGAAGTAAGATGGGGCTGGGGGAGTTACCAAGAGGCACATTTAGGCTGGAAGTCAAGAACACTTGCTAATCATGTGCCCAAAGTGATGGCTGTAAAGGGCTTAAGGCAGAAAATAAGTGACCACACGTTGGGGCTATCGTAGGGGTGATTCTTGCTCAGACTGAAACTGAACTGGGGTGTCAGATCTGCACTTCTCTAAGGGATCTGCAGCCACGGGAATGGATAAGGCACTGACAGAAGGATAAAAGAATAGAGATGAAGACAACAAGCAAGGACTGAGCACCAGGTAGGAGGAAGAAAAAGAACAAGCCAAGAAGAATGTTGTCGAGGATGTGATGTTCTTTCAGATAAGATTTTGCCATAGTAGTCACACCAGAAAGTCGAGCTTAAAACCACGGGGCACCGAGAGCCAATGTGGAGTCAGTGGAGACTGGGGTTCAAATCCTGCCATTGATGCTTAAAAGCTGTGTAATTAGGTACTTCTTTAAGACTCAGAATCATACATTGTTGTACATATGTACAACACAGATAATATCATGTGGAATACTTGCCTCAGGAGGCTATATCAGGGATCAGTGAGATAATGTAAGTAAAAAATTGGCAGATTCTGAAGTAACAACTAGACAGACACTCCAAAGAGATGAAAGAACATACACGTATCAGAAATATTTAGGGCCACACTTTATGTGCTAGCAAAGACCTGGAAACAAAGTGGGCCTCCATGGTTTGGAGAGCCATAATTTTCCAGCAGCTGCTCTGCTTGGTTTGACTCCATAAACATTCTGCCTCCCCCAGGATAGACTCATCACTTGAAATCTCATTTTCAAGACAATTGACTCAGCTTCCATACTCAACCACTTCTCATGCCCTCAGTTGCCTCCCCTCTCTGATTGGAGGGCTGGAGGCTAGAGCAATGACCTCCTCTCCAAGCCTCCCTTCATAGAAAGAGGGTTCAGGGTTTTCCAGCTAATGTGATTTCCCATTGGCTACTCTCCTTGGTGTCTACTCCACGGAATACTTCGTGCCCCCAGATAGGAGCCCTCTTTCAACCCTGCCCCCAGCTTCCTTTTGAGTATTAGCTTCTCTGATAGACCAGAAGCTTCTTGAGGGCAAGGACTATCTTTCTTTTTCTTATTTCTATTTCCAGCACTTAGCAGCACCTGGCACATAGCAGGCATAGTAAGTGCCAAATGTTTCTTTAAAAAGCCAGTTGAGACTTCCGGGTTAAAATGGCCCCAGAATAGAGGCAAGGCTCTTCCTCTCCTCTCAACCAATTGAGAGAGGATGTCTCACAAGGACAGAACCAAGATAGATGACCAAAGGGATTCCACAGTAAGGTGCAGAATGGAAGGTAGACAAAGTTTGGGCATTTCCACACTAAAAGGGGGCAAAATTCCTCCCACCAAGGGGCGAGTTCATCACCCTATCCCCCCAATCCACCTACAGTGCCAGAGTTGGAGCCAGCACAGAGCAACCTCTAGGTTCTTGGGGCAACTGGCTGAAGTCACTAAAAACTTACCCCTAAGAACAGTGAGAATAGGGACCCCAGGAGGCTGAGGAAACATGGATAGGGCACAGAGATTGGGCAGAGAGAGGTGGCTCACAGCAGATGCCACAGAGACTCAAAAATAGCCTCAGGGCAAAACCTCTCTGGAGCTCAATACAGAGACTTGTGTACCCTCCATACTCAGATTTCTGCAGAGCAATCTCTAGGGTCTCAGGGGCTGGCTGAGACCACTGTAGACTTGGCCCTAAGAGCAGCGAGTCTTGGGTCCCCAGGAGGCTGAGGAACATGGAGCTTGGGTGAAGACACAGCACAGGGATACCTACTGCAGAAGCTGCTGTGGAGTCTCAAAAATAGCCTTAGGGCAAAACCCAAGCTCTATGCACAGAGCTGCCTACCCTCCTCACATAGACTTCTGGCTGGGAAGGGAAGAGGAAACTAACATAGCAATGGCCAGCAACACCCCAGAACTGCAAAACTACCAAAAAAATAAGAAAAAGCCTTTGACTGGATAATTTCTACTTAGAGAAAGAACAAACTATGGAGGAGACAGCAGAGGACAACAAACAAGCAAACACATCCACATTTCCCCCCAAAAAAGAAGGAAATTGGTCACAAGTTCTATAAGAAATCAAGCTGGAATTTGAGAACCAAGTTAAAAAGATAGGAGAAACTTGGCAAGAAAAGTGGGAAATAGTTTAAAAAAGAAAATAACACTTTAAAAGACAGAATCTCCCACTTGGAAACAGAAATCCAGCAAATTGGAGACCAGAATTGACCTGCTGGAAGCCATGAAAATCAGGATAGACCAAACTGAAAAGGAAAATCAAAAGATTATAGTGGAAAACCAGTCTTTAAAGACTAGAATTGGGCAAGTAGAAGCTAATGATCTCACAAGACAGCAAGAATCAATAAAGCAAAGTCAAAAGATTGAGAAAATGGAAGATAACATGAAATATCTCATTGAGAAAACAAATGATTTGGAAAATACATTGAGAAGTAACAAATTCTGAATCTTAGGTCTACCTGAAAACACAGAAATAAACAGGAAGCTTGACATCATACTACAAGAAATTATCCAGGAAAACTGCCCTGATATTCTTGAATAAGAGGGCAAAATAGACATTGAAAGAGCCCATAGATCACCCTCTACACTAAATCCTCAAAAGACATCTCCCAGGAATGTAACTGCAAAATTTAAGAGCTTCCAAACCAAGGGAAATAATGGCAAGAAGCTAGAAAGAGATAATTCAGATATCAAGGAGCACCAATCAAGATTACACAGGATCTGGCAGCTTCCACACTAAAGGACCACAAGGCTTAGAATAAGATATTCAGAAAGGCAAGAGAAATGGGTCTAAAACCAATGATCAGCTACCCATAAAAATTGACTATATACTTTCAGAGAAAAGTATGGGCATTCAACAAAATAGAAGGTTTCCAAATATTCAAAAAGAAAAGACCAGAACTAAATGGAAAATATGAAATCCAAATGCAAAAACCAACAGAAACATGAAAAGGTAAATAAGAAAGAGAGAGGGAAAATTGTTTTCTTTCTTTTTTTCCTTTAAGGGCTTCAATAAGGTCAAACTATTTATATTCTGTAGCATCCCAAGCATATTCACATCTATGAAATATAAATGACTGTATGATTACTGTGTCTCCAAGCATAAGGTTATACCAATGAGGCTTGTGAATGTAACCTTGAACTGGCCATGCAGCCCTTGGCTAAGACAAACTCATTAACATGCTCGGACTCAATTCCCTGGGAAAGCACCACGGTTTGCAATCTACACACCCAAAGGTGTTCCCTCTACCTTGCCACCCAATCTTAATTGTCTATACTTTGTGATGTGGTTACTAGTGCTTGGGAGTACCGCCCAAGCAGGACAGGAATAAATTCAGAGGCAAACTGATGAACTTCCTCTTGGCTTTTCTCCCCTTTCATGGAGCTCCACTAGGCTCCTTAATGACTATGTCTCTCTCTCCTCTTAACCTTCTCCTTCCCCGAGGCTGTAACCATCTCGGCCTGCATTTCCTATCTTAATCTCCTCCTCCACCTCGTGTTCCTTTGTACTCATACTCTCCTATCAAAGGGAGTATCATAGGGATTGCCTGCCCTATTCAAACACTGACCTGTCCATGTCTTTCATTTCCACCCTGGTTCTCGGTTCCTACCTCTCCTCGGGTCCCATCACAAAGGTGAGCCCCTTCCCTTGTGGGACCCTGCTGGTCAGGGAAGTCCATTAAGGAAAACCCCACATATTCCTATATGGAAAAATGTTCATTGTAACTCTCAAAAATGGTATTCACTATTATAGTACTTAGAAGAAATATTCATAGGTAGTTATTGGGATACTAAGTGTTTTAAGATGATACACAAAAAAATAAAAGGTGAGGAATAGAAGATGGCACCAAAAGAAATCTAAAGGAATAAGAAAATTAGGATAATCTTATCCCACACAAACAGGCGCACGGGAGAAGGGAGGGGAAGAATAATATTATAAGAAGGAGAAGAAGAGAGTGATAATGGGTAATATTCAAACCTTACTCTCACTGGAATCAATTCTGAGAGGGAAAAGCATTTAGATTCACTGGGGTATCAAATTCTATATTACAATATACAGAAGTTGGAAGGGAAAAACTAAGGGGGGAGTGGGGTGGGGAATACAAAAGAGAGGGAAAGAGAGGAGGGAGGGAATTTAATAGACCCTAAAAAATAAGAGGGGAATAAAAAGGGAGGGGGTGGAAAGGGAAGTAAAATAAGGGTGGGAGATTGATTAAAAGCAAAACACTGGTGTAGAAGGAAATAGTAAAAGAAGAAAGTGCAGGACTAGGAGAGGAAATCAAAATGATGGAGAATACACAGGCGGTAATCATAACTCTGACTGTGAATGGGATGAACTCACCCATAAAACAAAAGCAAATATCAGAGTGGATTAGAAACCAAAATCCTACCATATGTTGTCTAAAAGAAACACACATGAGGCAGGTAGACACACGAAGGGTAAAGGTAAAGGTTGGAGTAAAATCTAATGGGCATCAACTGAGAAAAAGAAGACAGGAACCACAATCATGATATCTGACAAAGCTAAAGTAAAAATAGATGTGACTAAATGAGATAGGGACGGCAATCACATCCTAATAAAAGGAAGTATAAATAATGAGGAAATATCAGTCCTTGACATGTATGCACCAAATGGTATAGCATCCACATTTCTAAATGAGAAACTATCAGAGCTTAAGGAGGAAAGAGATAGTAAAACTATACTAGTGGGAGACCTGAACCTTTTTATATCAGATCTAGATAAATCAAACAAAAAAAATAAATAATAAAGAGGCAAGAGATGTAAATGCAGTCTTAGAACAATTAGAGCTAATAAATATGTGGAGAAAAAGAAATAGGGACAAAAAAGAATACACTTTTTCAGCAGCACATAGTACATTCACAAAAATTCACCATGTACTAGGGCATAAAAATATGGCAAACAAATGCAAAAGAAAAGAAAAAATAAATGCAAACTTTTCAGATCATAATGCAATTAAAATAATAATTAGTAAGGGCACATGGAAAGGCAAATTAAAAATTAATTGGAAATTAAATAATATGCTTCTCCAAAATCAGTTAGTTAAAGAACAAATCATAGTAACAATTAATTTCATCAAAGAGAATGACAATGATGAGACACCCTTTCAAGATCTATCAGATGCAGCCAAAGCAGTACTAAGGGGAAAATTTATATCCTTGAGTACATATATTAACAAATTAGGGAGGGCAGAGGTCAATAAATTGGGCATGAACATTAAAAAACTAGAAAGTGAACAAATTAAAAATCCCCAGATGAAAACTTGTTTAGAGATCCTAAAAATTAAAGGAGAAATTCATAAAATCAAAAGTAAAAGAACTATTGAGTTAATAAATAAGACTAGAAGCTGGTACTTTGAAAAAACAAATAAAATAGTCAAAGTACTGGTTAATCTAATAAAAAAAGGAAAGAAGAAAACCAAATTAAGAGTATCAAAGATGAAAAGGGAGACCTCACCTCCTAATAAAGAGGAAATTGAGGCAATTACAAACTCTTGTCCAATTATATGGCAATAAATATGGCAATCTAGGTGTTATGGATGAATATTTACAAAAACACAAATTGCCTAGATTAACAGAAGAAGAAATAGAATACTTAAATAATTCCATATCAGAAATAGAATTGAACAAGCCATCAAAGAACTTCCTAAGAAAAAATTCCCAGGACCAGATAGATTCACAAGGGAATTCTATCAAACATCAAAAGAACACCTAATCCCAAAACTCTACAAACTATTTGACAGAATAAGCAAAGAGGGAATTCTACCAAATTCCTTTTATGACACAAATATGGTACTGATTCCAAAGCCAGGCAGGTCAAAAACGGAGAAAGAAAACTATAGACCAATCTCCTTAATGAACATAGATGCAAAAATCTTAAATAGGATACTAGCAGAAAGACTCTAGTAAGTCATCACGAGGGTTATTCACTTTGATTGGATGGGATTGATACCAGGAATGCAAGGATGGTTCAATATTTGGAAAACCATTCACAGAATTGACAAGAAAACCAACAAAAGTCAGATGATTACCTCAATAGATGCAGAAAAAACTTTTGACAAAATACAAAACACATTCCTATTGAAAACACTAGAAAGTATAGGGATAGAAGGGCCTTTCCTAAAAATAATAAACAGTATTTATCTAAAACCATCAGCCAACATCATCTGCAATGGGAATAAACTAGATGCATTCCCAATAAGATGAGGAGTGAAACAAGGATGCCCATTATCACCTCTATTATTGAACATTGTCCTAGAAACACTAGCAGTAGCAATTAGAGAAGTAAAAGAAATTGAAGGTATTAAAATAGGAAATGAACAGACCAAGCTATCACTTTTTGCGGATGATATGATGGTCTACTTAAAGAATCCTAGAGAATCAACCAAAAAACTAGTCGAAATAATCAACAACTTTAGCAAAGTTGCAGGATACAAAATAAACCCACATCAGTCATCAGCATTTCTATATATCTCCAGCACATCTCAGCAGCAAGAATTAGAAAGAGAAATTCCATTCAAAATCACCCTAGACAGTATAAAATACTTAGGAATCTACCTCCCAAGACAAACATAGGAACTATATGAATACAACTGCAAAACACTTTCCACATAATTAAAACCGGATTGAAACAATTGGAAAAACATCGACTGCTCATGGGTAGGACGAGCTAACATAATAAAAATGACCATCCTATCCAAATTAATTTCCTTATTTAGTGCCATACCCATTGAACTACCAAAAACTTTTTTACTAAATAAGAAAAAAAAAACATAACAAAGTTCATTTGGAAGAACAAATGATCAAGGATATCCAGCGAAATAATAAAAAAATGCAAAGGAAGGAGGACTTGCAGTCCCAGATCTCAAACTATACAATAAAGCAGTGGTCATCAAAACAATTTGGTACTGGCTAAGAGACAGAAAGGAGGATCAGTGGAATAGACTTGGGGGAAGTGACCTCAACAAGACAGTATATGACAAACCCCAAAATTCCACCTTTTGAGACAAAAATCCACTATTTGATAAAAAACTGCTGGGAAAATTGGAAGTGTGGGAGAGATTAGGTTTGGATCAACACCTCACACCCTACCCCAAGATAAACTCAGAATGGGCGAATGACCTGAATACAATGAAGGAAACTATAAGTAAATTAGGTGAAAACAGAATAGTATACAAGTCAGATCTTTGGGAAAGGAAAGGCTTTAAAACCAAGCAAGAGCTAGAAAAAAATCACAAAATATAAAATAAAAAATTTGGATACATCAAATTAAATTAAACAAATTAAATTTGTTTGTACAAAACCAATACAACCAAAATTAGAAAGGAAGCAACCAATTGGGAAAAAATCTTCATAACAAAAACCTCTGACAAAGGTCTAATTACTCAAATTTATAAGGAACTAAATCAATTGTACAAAAATCAAGCTATTCTCCAATTGATAAATGGGCAAGGGACATGAATAGGCAATTTTCATTAACTGAAATCAAAATTGGAAATCAAAACTATTAATAAGAACATGCAAAAGTGTTCTAAATCTCTGATAATCAGAGAGATGCAAATCAAAATAACTTTGAAGTATCACCTTACACATAGCAGATGGATTAACATGACAGCAATGGAAAGTAATGAATGCTGGAGGGGATGTGGCAAAGTAGGGACATTAATCCATTGCTGGTGGAGCTGTGGATTGATCCAACCATTCTGTAGGGTAATTTGGAACTCGGCCCAAAGGGAGCTAAAAGACTGCCTGCCCTTTGATCCAGCCATAGCACTGCTGCGTTTGTACCCCAAAGAGATAATAAGGAAAAAGACTTGTACAAGAATATTCATAGCTGCACTCTTTGTGGTGGCCAAAAATTGGAAAACGAGGGGATGCCCTTCCATTGGGGAATGGCTGAACACATTATGGTATCTGTTGGGGATGGAATACTATTGTGCTAAAAGTTATAATAAACTGGAGGAATTCCATGGGAACTGAAAGGACCTCCAGGAATTGATGCAGAGTGAGAGGAGCAGAACCCGGAGAACATTGTACACAGAGACTGACACACTGTGGTACAATCGAATGTAATGGATGTTACATTAATTGCCTTTAGTAGCAATGCAGTGATCCTGAACAACTCGGAGGGATCTATGAGAAAGAACACTATTCACATTCAGAGGAAAAACTGTGGTAGTAGAAACACAGAAGAAAAACAACTGTTTGCCTACATGGGTCGAGGGGGATATGGTTGGGGCTGTAGACTTTAAATGAAAATCCTAGTGCAAACATCAACAACATGGAAATGGGTTCAACCAAGAATCACCTATCCATCAAAACTGACTATATACTTCTAGGAGAAAGTATGGGCATTCAACAAAATAGATTTCCAAGTATTTGTAAAGAAAATAGCAGAGCTAAGTGGAAAGTTTGATATATAAACACAAAGATCAAGAGAAACATGAAAAAGTAAATAAGAAAGAGAGGGGAAAGGGAGAAAAATGTCTTTCTTTTTTCTTTTTTTTAAATTCAAACTCTCTTCTTTAAGGGCTACAATTAGATCAAATTATATATATATATTAATTCATGGGGAAAATGTTATTTGTAACTCTCAAAAATTATATTCACTATTATAGTAATTAGAATCACTCATAGGAAAAGATTGGGGCATTAAGGGTTGTAAGATGATATACAAAAAAAGAAAAAGGAGGGGGGATTCGAAGATGGCACCAAGAGATACTTGAAGAAATAAAATAAATAGGATAATCATTATCACACAAAGATATACATGGGAAGGGGAGGGGAAGAATATTCTTATAAGAAGGTGAAGAAGAGAGTGCTAATAGGTAATACTTAAACTTTATTCTCAGTGAAATCAATTCTGAGAGGGAAGAGCATCCAGATCCATTGGGGTCTTCATGGGAAGGGGGGAGGAAGAATATTCTTATAAGAAGGTGAAGAAGAGAGTGCTAATAGGTAATACTTAAACTTTATTCTCAGTGAAATCAATTCTGAGAGGGAAGAGCATTCAGATCCATTGGGGTCTTGAGTTCTATCTTATCCTACAGGGTAAGTGAGAAGGGAAAACTAAGGGGGTAGGAGGGAGGGAGTACAAAAAGGGAAGGAAAGAGAGGGGGGGGGGAAACTTAACAGATCCTAAAAAAACAAGAAGGAAACAAAAAGGGAGGGACCAGGAAGGGAAGCATATTAAGGTAGCGGATTAGAGGGATTGATTAAAAGTAAACCACTGGTTTAAAAGGATATAGAAAAAGGTCAGAACTAGGAGAGGATATCAAAATTCTAGGGAATGCACAAGTGACAATCATAACTCTGAACGTGAATGGGATGAACTCACCCATAAAATGAAAACAAATAGGAGAGTGGATCCAAATCCAAAATTCTACCAAGTCTACAAGAAACACACCTGAGATGGGTAGATACTCACAAGGTTAGAATTAAAGGTTGGAGCAAGACCTATTGGGCCTCAACTGATAGAAAGAAGGCAGGAGTTGCAATCATGATATCTGACAAAGCCAAAGTAAAAATAGACCTGATTAAAAGGGATAAGGAAGGTAACTACATCCTGATAAATGGCAGTAAAGACAATGAGGAAATATCAATAATCAATATGTATGCATCAAATGGGATAGCATCCAAATATCTAAAGGAGAAATTAGTGGAGTTGAAGGAGGAAATTGATAGTAGTGGGAAACCTGAACTTACCACTATCAAATTTAGGTAAATCAAATAAAAAATAAGTAAGAAAGAGATAAGAGGTGTGAATGAAATCTTAGAAAAATTAGAGTTAATAGATATATGGAGAAAAATAAATGAGGACAAAAAAGGAATACACCTTCTTTTCAGCTGCACATGGTACATTCACAAAGATTGCCCATGTACTAGGGCATAAAAACATGGCAAACAAATGCAGAAAAGCAGAAATAATAAATGCAACCTTTCCAGATAATAGTGCAATAAAAATAATGATCAGTAAGGGTACATGGAAAGCCAAATAAAAATTTAATTGGAAATTAAATAATATGATTCTTCAAAATCAGTTAGAGAACAAATCATAGAAACAATAATTTCATTGAAGAAAATGACAATGATGAGACATCCTTTCAAAATCTATGGGATGGCAACAAAGCAGTACTCAGGGGAAAATTTATATACTTGAGTTCATATATTAACAAATTAGGGAGGGAAGAGGTCAATGAATTGGACATGCAAATCAAAAAAAACTTGAAAGCAAACAAATTAAAATTTTGAGATCCTAAAAATTAAGGGAGAAACTAGTAAAATAAAAAGTGAAAGAACAATTGAACTAATAAATAAGACTAGAAGCTGGTAGTTTGAAAAAACAAACAAAATAGAAAAAGTACTGGTCAATATAATAAAAAAAGAAAAGAAGAAAACCAAATTAACACTATCATAGATGAAAAGGGAGACATAACTTCCAAATGAAGAGGAAATTAAGGCAATCATTAAAAACTATTTTGCCCAATTATATGGCAACAGATATGCCAATCTAGGTGATATGGATGAATATTTACAAAAATATAAATTGTCTAGATTAACAGAAGAATAAATAGAATACTTAAATAATACTATATCAGAAAAAGAAATTGAACAAACCACCAAAGAATTCCCTAAGAAAAAATCATCAGGGCCTGATGGATTCATAAGGGAATTCTCTTAAACATCCAAAGAACACCTAATCCCAATACTCTACAAAATATTTGACATAATAAGCAAAGAGGGAGTTCTACCAAATTCCTTTGTGGTACTGATTCCAAAGCCAGGCAGGTCAACAACGAAGAAAGAAAACTACAGACCAATCTCCTTAATGAACATAGATGCAAAAACCTTAAATAGGATACTAGCAAAAAGACTCCAGCAAGTGATCAGAAGGCTCATTCACCATGATCAAGTAGGATTTATACCAGGATGCAGGGCTGGTTCAATATAAGGAAAACCATCCATATAATTGACCATATTAACAAGCAAACAGACAAAAACCACATGATTATATCAATAGATGCAGAAAAAGCCTTTGACAAAATACAACACTCATTCCTATTGAAAACACTAGAAAGTATAGGAATAGAAGGGTCATTCCTAAAAATAATGAGCAGTATATATCTAAAACCATCAGCCAACATCATCTGCAATGGGGATAAACTAGACGCATTCCCAATAAGATCCGGAGTAAAACAAGGATGCCCATTATCACCTCTATTATTTGACATTGTACTAGAAACACTAGCAGTAGCAATCAGAGAAGAAAATGAAATTGAAGGCATTAAAACAGGCAAGGAGGAGACCAAGTTATCACTCTTTGCAGATGACATGATGGTCTACTTAAAGAATCCTAGAGATTCAACAAAAAAGCTAATCGAAATAATCAACAACTTTAGCAAAGTTGCAGGATACAAAATAAACCCACATAAGTCATCAGCATTTTTATATATCTCCAACACAGCTCAGCAGCAGGAATTCAAAAGAGAAATTCCATTCAAAATCACCCTAGACAACATAAAATACTTAGGAATTTATCTGCCGAGACAAGCACAGGTACTATATGAACACAACTACAAAACACTCTCCACACAATTAAAACTAGATCTAAACAATTGGAAAAACATTGATTGCTCATGGGTGGGAAAAGCTAACATAATAAAAATGACAATCCTGCCCAAATTAACATACTTATTTAGTGCCATACCCATTGAACTTCCAACAAACTTTTTTACTGAATTAGAAAAAAACATAACAAAGTTCATTTGGAAGAACAAATGATCAAGGATATCCAGGGAAATCATGAAAAAAAAATGCAAAGGAAGGTGGCCTTGCAGTCCGAGATCTCAAACTATACAATAAAGCAGTGGTCATCAAAACAATTTGGTACTGGCTAAGAGATAGAAAGGAGGATCTGTGGAATAGACTTGGGGTAAGTGGCCTCAGCAAGACAGTCCATGGTAAGCCCAAAGATCCCAGTTCTGGGGACCAAAATCCAATATTTGATAAAAACTGCTGGGAAAATTGGAAGACAGTGTGGGAGAGATTAGGTTTGGATCCACCTCTCACACCCTACACCAAGATAAACTCAGAATAGGTGAATGACCTGAATATAAAGAAGGAAACTATAAGCAAATTAGGTGAACATAGAATAGTATACTTGTCAGATCTTTGGGAAAGGAAAGACTTTAAAACCAAGGAAGAGCTAGAAAAAATCACACAATGTAAAAATCCATAATTTTGATTACATCAAATTAAAAAGGTTTTGTACAAACAAAGCGAATGCATCCAAAATTCAAAGGGAAGCAATAAATTGGGAAACAATGTTCAAAACAAAAATCTCTCACAAAGGTATAATTACACAAATTTATAAAGAACTAAATCAATTATACAAAAAATCAATCTTCCCTATTTATAAATGGGCAAAGGACATGAATAGGCAATTTTCAGTTAACGAAATCAAAACTATTAATAAGCACATGAAGAAGTATTCTAAATCTCTTATAATCAGAGAGATGCAAATCAAAACAACTCTGAGGTATCACCTCACACCTAGCAGATTGGCTAACATGACAGCAAAGGAAGGTAATGAATGCTGGAGGGGATGTGGCAAAGTGGGGACATTCATGCATTGCTGGTGGGGTTGTGAATTGATCCAATCATTCTGGAGGGCAATTTGGAACTATGCCCAAAGGGCTCTTAAAGACTGTCTGCCCTTTGATCCAGCCACAGCACTGCTGGGTTTGCACACCAAAGAGATAATAAGGAAAAAGACATGTACAAGAATATTCATAGCTGCGTTCTTTGTGGTGGCCAAAAATTGGAAAATGAGGGGATGCCCTTCCATTGGGGAATGGCTGAACACATTGTGGTATCTGTTGGTGATGGGATACTATTGTGCTCAAAGGAGTAATGAACTGGAGGGATTTCATATGAACTGGAAGGACCTCCAGGAATTGTTGCAGAGTGAGAGGAGCAGAACCAGGAGAACACAGAGATGGATACACTGTGGTACAATTGAATGTCACAGACTTCTCTACTAGCAGCAATGCAATGATCCAGGACAATTCAGAGGAATTTATGAGAAAGATGCTCTCCACATCCAGAGGAAGAACCGTGGGAGCAGAAACACAGAAGGAAAACAACTGCTTGATTACATGGGTTGATGGGGATATGTTTGGGGATGGAGACTCTAAATGATCACCCCAGTGCAAATATCAATGATATGGAAATGGTTCTTGATCAATGACTCATGTAAAACCCAGTGGAATTGTGCATCAGCTACCAGAGGGGCTGGGGGGAGGGGAGGTAAAGAACGTGAATCTTGTAAGCATGGGAGAATATTTTAAATTAATTAATCAAATAAAATTTCTGAAAAACATAAAAATAATTTTTAAACAGAGAAAATAAAGAAATAAAATAAAATCACTCTAGACAATATAAAATAATTGGGAATCTTTCTGTCAAGACAAACTCGGGAATTATATGAACACAACTACAAAACACTTGACACATAAATAAAACTCAATCCAAGTAATTGGAAAAAAGCATTCATGGGTAGGATGAGCTAATATAATAAAAATTATAATCCTACTTAATACGGGGGGATATGAATCTTGTAACCATGGGAAAATGTTCTAAATTCATTCATTAAATAGAAGAAATGGTTGATGAAATGCCACATGTGAGGAACAGTAAAATATGATGCGGCTGGAGGGCAGAGCATGCAAAGGGAGGGCACGTAAATTATAGGGAAGCCAAGGTGGTCTGGAGCCAGGCTGCGAAGGGCCTTCAGTGCCTCCAGAGGGGTCTGTGCTTGAGCCTAAAAGGGAGAAGGGGGGAGGGATTGAGCAGGGGAAGGATTTAGGCAAATCCTGCCTGACTCGCCTGCACCCATCCTATAGTGTGGCCAAGGCCGGCTGTGTACCACCCTTCTTTGGTCTTCTCCACAGCAGCTGGCCTGCCCAGAGATCCCTGGCTTTGGCCTGAACCACCACCCAGTGGAAATCGTGAGCACTGCAGCACCTCCGATGCCCACTAGTAACCCCTGGCACTCTTCTATGGCTGGATTACTTCCTTACCAGCTACCTAGGAAGGACGTTCTCTTTTCCCAGTCTCTCATCTCCTTACTCCCCCCATCATGCTCTACTCTATTTCTGCCCACCCCTTTCACTTAGCCCGTTGGCACTGCCATCCCACTACACAACACCCCTTTCTCCAGATTTCCTCATGTCAGAGTCTCCCAGCTCCCTGGAAACTCTCTCATTGAGCCCTGGCACTCCACAGAGGTTGCTGCCTTCAGAGACAATGTCTTCAGCAGTCAGTGCCCCTTCTTTCGCCACCAGTGCCACCCTCCTAGCCCCTGCGTGCTGCTTTTGTAGGGATGATGGAAATGCCCTCGCTCCCCACAGCCACTTCCAGACTTGCCTCATGCTGCCTCAAGAACCTTCTCCAGATGCTGCTGGCCTCAGGGTCATTCTTCCTCAACCCTGGCAGGGAGAGCAGCACCTTTCTTAATGCCTCAAATCTGACCTGTGTATACCAGAGGGTTTCAGCAATACTTGAGTCTCACCGTTACCCACAGAGCTTCTGCTTCCCTGATCAAGAATGGCCCCTCTTCCGTCTGGCCATATGGAGCATCATCTAGCACACTTCTCAGCCTCCTTATGCTTGGCCTTTATTCGCTTCCCTTCCAAATCTTGGCTCCATTATTGACTTACCCACCCCTTCCACCCCCCCAGCCCCCCATGACCTCTTGCTGCTCATCTCTTGACAAGGCCAGTCTGAGGATGACTCCCTGACTCCCTCCCTCCTTCCTCCCTCCCTTCCCTTCCTTCCCTCCTTCCTTCCTTCCTTCCTTCCTCCCTCCCTTCCCTCCTTCCTTCCTCCCTCCCTTCCCTCCCTTCTTTCCTTCCTTCCTTCCTTCCTTCCTTCCTTCCTTCCTTCCTTCCTTCCTTCCTTCCTTCCTTCCTTCCCTCCTTCCTTCCTCCCTCCCTTCCCTCCCTTCCCTCCCTCCCTTCCTTCCTTCCTTCCTTCCTTCCTTCCTTCCTTCCTTCCTTCCTTCCTTCCTTCCTTCCTTCCTTCCTTCCTTCCTTCCTTCCTTCCTTCCTTCCTCACTTGCTGCTGAATGGAACTGAGGAAAACACCCGACTGACCTGAACCCCATCTGAAACACTTCCTAGGTGTATGACCCTGGGCATGCCACTTGGCTTCTCTGGGCTTCAGTTTCCTCCTTTGCAATAGGAGAGGTCTAGCCTTGATGCCCTCCCAAGTGTTCCCTTTCAGCTCTAAATCTAGAAATGCAAAAGCCAAGGGCCCTGAGAGAGGGCGGGAAGGGACACCGTGTCCAAAGATGAAGGAAGAGACATTGCCTAGGAGCTGGGGATAGGAAGCGAGAAACCAATTTTTGTTTAATGAGAAAATTTTTAATTAAGTTGACAATCTCTCCACCAGAGGGAGTCAAACTCAAGTAGAAAGAGGGCTCCCAAAGGAATCCCTGTGGGTTAGGAAAGCACACACGAACATTGTCGGTGTTCTGGTGTATTCTTTTTCACTAAATTGATTTCCCCATTACATTTTCATCTGCTTTGGGAAGAGCTTGGGAGTGTGGTGGCCCTTTTGGTGGAAGTCCCCGAGTTTGATACCTGTCACCCATACCGCCTCAGGACCCCTGCTAGTTGGTGGAGACCACACTGGGAGTTTCCCTTTGCTGACTTGGCCCCATGACTACCTGTAAGGAAATAATGAAACCACTCCTTGGGGTGCCTTATTTTAATTGGGTCCCAGAGAGCTACAGGGGCAGTTTTGTTAGTAAAATGAGGGGCTTCTACGGAGCCATTGCTAATTCTGAGAGCTCGAGGAGTGGGGGAAGTCGGTCCCATTCTTGTTTGGCTACCAGCCCTACCCCAGGAAAAACAAGGTCCCAAGGCAAGGCTCGGCTCCCTGGCATGCTTTCCACTTTCTCCATCACCTTCCTCAGTCCTAGAAAATTAGGGAAGGAAGAGCCGCAGCCCTGATTGGCAGTGGTGTGAACGCTCCCCCTGAACTCGTTTCCCCCAAATGGTGCCAGACTTTTCCAGGTGGAGGGGGCACCCGGGGTGGGCTGTCTGCACCCATACCACCTATGACAGTTCTTGGTGACCTCTGAAAGACAATGGAGGGAGAGCCGTGGGGAAGTGGCCAGCACTCACCATGGGGATGGGGCAGAGGACCCCAAGGCCAGTGGTTCGCTGGGCGGCAGCGGCTACCCGCTGAACAAAAGCTTTAGGGACTCCATGGGGGCACAAGCACTTCTTGGCCTTCCAGTACTGTATCATTCTGAGTGAGGGGGTCCCGACTGGAGAGGACCTTGGACAATGATGCCTTGGCACAGCTGCCAGCCCTGCCCCAAGTCTGCCACACCTCTGTTGGCAGGCTCCAGCCGGTGACGGAACGCTAGGCAGCTGCAGCGGCGGCAGCACAGTGGATGCCCAAGGCTAGATGGTGCCAATGTAGTAAAGAGGCAAAGGAAGAAGAGGGCACAGGGGTGCACTTCTCTACCGGGCTGCCACTCCCCCAGTGCAATGCTGGCTCCTTTTCTTACAGATGGCCGATAGCCATTTGGAAGCATAGCAGGCTGAGAGCCTCCAGTGAAATCGCGCGGGAAAGTTACGGCTGGCTGGGGTGGGGTTGGGGGAGGGGCGGGGCACCCTCCCTTATTACAAAGGAGGAATCTGCAAAGCCATTTCCCACCAAGAAGAGATCAGCCCCACTGCCCCTCCAGAGGCTGTGGGTCCCCGTTTGGCCCAAGCACCCAAGGGAGACCCCTTCCACTTGGGGCATGGCCACAGCAGGGAATGCCCGGGGCACAAAGAGCGCCCTGGCGGCTCCCGTGTGAGTCTCCTTAGGGTCCCACTGCAAAGGTCACTTAGGGAGACTCCCTGGGGCTTGGATACCTGCCTGGACAGACGGACGGAGGACGGCCAGAGGGATGGACGACCGGATGGCCCGCCTCGCTTGTCCCACGCACGCACGCAGGCACGCACACACGCACGCCACGACGTAGGGAATTCGTGTCCAGGGCCCGCCCTTGGCTGCACACACGTGTGTGATCACAGCCCAATATGGCCGCGGTGGCTGGGCGGAGCTGGGCTAGCAGTAGGGGGCACGTTGCCATAGTAACTGAGCGAGGACCGGTGGGGCCACAGGCATTTGGCCAAAGTGAGATGCCCCCATGGGCGCGGTATCCAGGGTGAGCCAGAGCCTCCGGGAGGCTGCTCCTCCCCCAGCTGCTCTCACCAAGGACTTCCAGCAGGGGGATCAAGTCTCGAGGAGCCAGGATCTCCCCTGGGGGCTGGGCTCCTTCAGCTTGGCCTCCCCGTCAGAGACCTGAGTAAATGCCAATTAGAAATCAGTGATTGTGGTTTCGAGCTGGGACTCCCATTCGGGGCGTCCTGCCTCTGGAGGCTAGCCCTGCGCCTGCGCGTATGTGTGTGGAGGCAGGGGCCCACAAATGGCCCCGTGGAAACCACTCTTCGAATCTTCCCTCTCCTGGGGAAGTCGTTGAAGCTTTCTCCATTTCGCTTTCCTCATCTAGAAAATTGGGGGGACCCACGTGGTTCTCTGAGCTCTCTGATCTTCAGAAGACTTGAGTTCTGATTCTGCCTCAGGCAATTGCTGGCTGTGTGATCCTGGACAGTTTGGTCCCCTGTAAAATGATGCCCATTCCACCCACCAAGTGAAGTCTCCAAGCTTGGGAGGCCACTATTCCACCTTTGGACAGCAGGGGGCACCCCTCACTGTACTTAGTCCCACAGATGTCTCCCATTCCTCAGGACTCGCCTTTCCCTCATCCCTCCCCACTCGTCTCCTCTTGCTAACTTCCACAGAGGATCTCAAAGCACACAGTGCTTCGGCAGCTCCCCATCACACTTCCATCCAGCTCGGCTCCCCGGTCTGACGTGGCGATCAAAGCCATGTTGGTAGGAAAGCCCCGGGAGGCCGCCATCGTGCCCATCGCCCTCAAGCCCAGCTCCTCTCTTTTGCCTTAAAAATGGTCACAGACTATCCCCCACTTTGGTGGCAAGCACAGGCCATGGGCCCTTCTCCAGTCATGCTGGGGCCTCTCTGCCCTCCACAGTCATCCATGCCTCCCTGTTGGTCCCAGCCTCCTTGCTCTTGGCAGGTAACAAGTCAAAGCCCAAGCAAATTTGGTGGACTGATTCTGCCTTCTCTGTGCCCTGCCCTGAGGCGGCCACTGGCCCAGTTGCCTCAAGTGGCATCTTTCTCCAGGGGCATCAAATGAGCAGCACCACGGAAGTGGCTGCAATTGGGATCCTTATGATTACTGCTGGTGCCAAGGGGGCAGCCCCAGAACGGTTTTCTGCTGTCTCGGCCTAAACACACCCATGAAGCCTGGGGGAAAGGGTCCTGGCCTGGAGTCAGGAAAGCTGGGCTCAAGTCCTGGCTGTGTGGCATTCTCCATTTATGACCCTGGGTGCCTCCCCTTCCCCCTCTGGTCTATGGAAGCTCATCGCCTGGAGCTCTAAGGGACCTCAGGCCGTCATGTCTGTAAAAGAAGGCAGTGGGCTGGCATGGTCTCCTAGGTGCTCACTGGTGTGCCTCAGGAGGTAGGGCATAGGTGGGCCAGGAGGCCAAGGAGCCACCAAGCTTCTCTGTTCAGTAGGTCTTGCCACCAAGGTGCCAAGCTCTGAAGCTGGGCAGAGCCAGCGGTCCACCAAGTCACGCTCTACCTCCATTCCCAACTTACTAGAGAGGCTGTCATCAGAAGGCACCTGGCAGGGGAACTTGACCAAGGGCCAGGCAGGCATTCTCTGGGGCATTGGCTTCTCAGGCACAAAGGGGGGCTGGTTGAGCCCATGACAAAGGGCCCCTCCGGTTTCTGGGAATTCAGACACAAGGCAGGAAAGACACAGAGAAACAAAACCGTTCCTCCACAAGGGGAGAGGCAGTGTGGCCAACAGCTGGCTCCTTTGGGTTTGAGCCCTATACCAGGCACAGAAGGCTGACAAGGGAAAGGAAAGTTAACAAAGAGAGGAGAGCAAAGAGTTCCATATTTACCTGTGAGGCACACATTGACATCTGCCACTTCCTAGCCGGGTGACCCTGGATAAGTCACTGCCTGCTCTGGACCTCAGTTTCCCTCTGTGAAAAGTGAGGGAGTTGGAGGAAGTGTCTCTAAGGCCCTTTCTGTCCTAATCATGAATTTGGCTCTGTAGCCCTTGCCTGGGAGCTCAGAGGAAGAGTTGTAGCGACTTTGCTGCTCTGTGAGGCCAGAACACTTGGAGCCTTGCACGGCCTTTTGGCTCCTTCTTGCTTCCCAGGCCTGAGCGCTCTACCAGCCTTCTAAGAGAGAGGCAGGGTAGCCAAATGTTGCCCTTTCTGGGGCGCCGGCTGGATTCCTCCCCTGACCTTGAGTCCGCTGGCCCAGCCTGGCCCGCCCAAGTTGCCAGTTTCCCACAGGGGGGCTGTGGCCACCCTGTGCCAGACAGCCCGTGGAGGGATCTTGGAAGCCGAGGAGGAGGTCACTCTCAGAGCCTGCAGCCTGCCACTGCTTCTTCTTAAGGCACTGGAGGCCCGGGGGGGGGGGGGGCTCACCTAGCATCTCTGAGAGGCCTTGAATTGACAAACAATGTATCCTTGGGCCTGTTAGCTTGAGGCTCCCTGGAATTCCCCTTCCTCCCCCACAAGCTCCCCAGCTCTGGCCAGCAAGGTCAAGCAGGGCCAGAGAAGCCCTCCTCCCCCCTGGCTTGAAGTCAGCTCTCTTTCATGCCCCAGAAACCCTCCCCCTGACAGATGTCGCCCAACTGGGGCTCCTTCCTCTCCTGGCCTCCTCTGGGTGCTAATCATTGTCCTCCATTGTCTGTGGCCCTCAGGGAGCTCTGAAGGGCAAGTGCTTCCCCTGTCCCAGCTGAAAACTTGGTCCACCTGGGGCCAATGAGGGCCTTACTCCCCTCATTCAGATATTCCTAATTCTCATTGGCTGGTCCAGTGAGCACACTCCTCAGGGTTGGTGCCACGCTCACTTTCATCCTGATGGAGTCCCTCTCCATCACGTCCCTGACCACCTTTGCCCCTAAGTGCTGTGGGGGAGTCTCTGGCATCCTCAGGCCCAGGGTTGGAGATTTCAAGGCCCCACTCCCTTGCTTGCTCACTGCTGAGAACCTGGGGCCTCCCTCCATCCTTTGAGATCCAACATGTGAAAATTTCAGGAAGCTGTTTGTTTGGACGCCAGAATTCTGGTGTTGTTGACCACAGTGACCGCCCACGTTGGGGTAACTGAATTGGGGTGGACCTGCCCCCTCGTCACTAAGGCCGCTACTGGTCTTGGGAGAGAGCCTTAGGGAGGAAGGAGGGAGCCTGGATCTCAAGGTCCCCAGTGGCTGCTAAAGCCCCTGAGGGGCTATCTGGACAGCTGAAGACTTCTGAGTCACTGGGGACCATTCAATGGAGCAGACTGAGGCCATAGCACTCTCCATGGAAGAGGACCTCCTCACAGAGAGCCCTCCCCCTTCTGATGACAACATGGAGGAGGAGTTTAAAGATTGGGGAAAAGTCAAATAAAATACATGGCCATGTTGCAAAAATCCTTGGTGCGGAATGGGAAGGGCCAACTCTTGTTCTGTGACTCAGACACGGCCACCCCAGGCACCAGTTGTGGGGCTGACCTGTGGCCGCCTGTGACCTTCAAGGTCCTAGAGTGGGTGAAGTTGTGTCCTTCCTTTACAAGGGTGACAGCCGGGCCAGGACCCGAGGCCGCCTCTCAGACCTAGTCCTCTTCATGGCCCATGCCACTTCCAGCCAGTGGCAGTTCAAGGGTGGACGCTCTGCCTCAAGGTCCTGGGCCACATCGGCCCCTGGCTGCTATTGTTTTGCTCAGAGGCAGCTTGGCACAACGTAAGCAGCTGGCCATCACGTCAAGCTGGTGGCTTTGGGCATTGAGTTGCAGCCGGGTGCTCAGCTCTTTTTCCACCTGCACCAGCCATGACCCTTTGGAGCTTGTCCATGGCCACAGGAAGAAGCTGAGGCACCATACCTTGCTCATGCTGTAAGAGCAAATCCCCTTAAATGATCTGTGCACATTGAGAAATAAAAAGTGATTTGCTATTTCCTTTACATGCTTGTGTGTCCCCTGGGCATTGCTTGGCTTTGTGTGTGTGTGTGTGTGTGTGTGCATGTATCTATGTGTGCACACGTGCTTGTTGTGTGTGTCTCTGTGTGTGCACATGCATGCGTGTGGGCTTACCAATGTACTGATGAAGATCTGGGCCATTCTGAGATATAGCCATGAGCAATTTGAAAGCAAAACTGACTCCCAGATGGTGTGGGGGTAGGGGAATTAAACACCCTGGGGTGGCCCTCTGGCCTTCATGACTTTAGTCTCTAGAGGGTTCAAGGGAGCTGGATTTGGGGCTGTGAGAGGTCTTAGGGGTCCTTGAGTCTACAACCTTGCTAGAAAGAGGAAACTGAGGAATCTCAGAGAGAAGGGCCTTGACTGAGGGCCCACAGGAAGGGGGAGGCAGAACTGGGCCTCCTGACTTCTGCTCCACTGCTCTCCACTAGACCAGCACTGGCTGTTGGGGGACACAATGAGAGCAGGCCAGTGAGGCCCTGTGAGCAGTGGGTGCTAAATAAATGCTCGTTCCCCCAGCTCCCACCCCACCCCGGACAATCCAGGACAGCCTACCAGAACCAGAGTACTGGCACTTAAGCCCTGAGAGTCGAGTCATCGTGGGCTTTAGCTCTGCGGAGCCACGCAATGACAGTGCCAGGGAAGGATTCTCGGTGGCCCCTCATCCACTCCGGAGACTGGCTCAGGGTTAGAGTTAAAGCCCTTGCTGCTCCAAGCCTTCATAAGGTGCAGCCTCTCATCCAGGGCCTGCCTAATCCCAGCTCTCTAACCATTAGGCAACACCTGCCCCAATTGGAGGAGTCCATGAACAGCTCCTTCAAATGTGGCCTGTGGCCCTTCCAGGCCCAGTTAACAGGGTGGTCCCAGGGTGTGGGGGGCAAAGCAGTGGCCAAGAGGACCCCTCTGTCAGATGGAAGGGTGGGCCACAAGATGCCCAGACCATCCCATAGCTGTGGGAAAGGCCCAAGAGCTACAGGTCTTGGTGAGTGAGTACTTGGGCAGGGCCCAAAGTACCCAACCTTACTTGTACCTGAGCAGAAGGGAGCTGCTTACAGCCACAGGCTCCTCATGGCCCCTTGGGTCCAAGGCAAAGTCCCCAGCCAGGTCTTTGAGGTTCTTTGTCAGCTGGCTTTCCGGCTCTGGCCTCCCCTTGGAGCCATTCCTCGTACCTTAGACTAGCTGACTGACCCCCAGTTCCACCTTTAAGTCTTAGCTGGGGTTTGGCCTTCTCGTCCTCTGCCTCTACCTCTCCTCCTGACAGTCACTAGTCTCAGTCCTTCCTGAAGCCCTGAAAGAGTCCCCAGGGGCCCCCATCCTTCTGCCATTCTGCTTTGTCCTGATGGGCCCCAGGAGCCACCCAGCCTAGCCAGGATCACCTCAGGATAGGGTGACTGCTTATTCGCTCAGGATCAGGAAAGGACAAAGTGAGTTGGGGGCCTGGCCAGGAGCCTGCCAGCTTGACTCCTTTCTTTCTGCTAGATGCCGTGTGGCCCAGGCCTCCCTCATCCCTCTCCCCAAGTCTCAGCAGACATTGCCTCCCTCACAGGTGTCAAAGGAAGAGGGCGCCAGCCCAAAGGTGTTTCTCCTTGTTAGCTAGGATGATGGTGATTGCCTCTGCCCTGCCCACGTACTCAACAAATGGCCTGGGCACAGGTGGGGTGCTGGCGGAAGCAGGCTGTTTCCGCAGGAGTGGACCCAAGAAGGGGCCACAAGGAGGCGAGTTGCACTGGTAACTAGCCAAACGCAGGGAGAGTAGGGGTTGCCCATCTCTAGAGTTGGTTATAAATAAGCAGTACATCCTCCATCCTCCACCAAAGCATTCTCTGGGGTAGCGGCTCTGGGACTTGGAACGGGACAGAGCTGGCTTCGAATCCTGACTTACCATCTGACCCCAGGCAAATTACCTGCCCTTAAAAGTCTTCCTTAGGAAAATGGGCAGCATCCAAACCGTCCTACCTCATGCAACCATTGGTCAATGGCAACATGCTTTGGAGCACTAAAGGCCACCAAGTGTGCCAGGGTCCCGTATTTGGCCCAGAAGGTTCCAAAGATATGGCACCATTTATGGGGGGGGGGCGGCGGAGGTAACTAAGCAGGGAAAGGGTCCAAGCTGAGCCTCTGGGAACGAGCCATTCCAGGCATGGGGGACAAAGTGTTGAGTCCTGGGAGCATCGAGGAGGCTGCTTTTGCTTGAGCTGTGTTTTGGCTGATGCTTCCCAAAGGAAGGAACAGGCAATGAAATTGGTCACATGGGCCTGAGGCAAATCCCAGAAGGCCTCCAGTGTAAGGGTGAGCTGTTTGTGGTTTATCCCAAAGACCACAGGGAGCCACAGAGGATTTGGGGAAATCCTTGTCAGTCAAGGCTCTTGGGGAAGGGTTCCAAAGAAGCCACTGCTGCCTGGGCCCAAGGATCACAGCGAGATTCATGAGAGCCAGTTGAGGAGGGTTTGACAGCAGACCCAAGCCTAGAGCTCCCTCCCTTCATCCTGGCCCATCCCGACACCTCTCGGGACAATGGCACCATCTCTGTCAGGAGACACAACACATACCATGTGGCACTCAGTTCGGCAGTTGTCCCCAGGCACCAAGTACATATACCAGGGACTCCCGCTGAGGCAGACTGCTACCCATCCCATCTCCATACTTTGGAGTCACAGCTTCAGACAGAAGGCAGGCAGTGACTTCTGGGGCCAAGCCATTCGTACCCAGAGGAATTCCCACTGTTCCCATCTGACAAGTGGCTTAGAGCTCTGCTGAGAGCCCACTAAGGTCAGCAGCAGCGCCTCATCTTGTCCACTCTGGGACAGCTCGCTGTCTGTTAACGAGCCTCAAGTTGCCAGCTCTGCCCGTCCACAGGATGCTCGATGGCTGTCCCTTGGGAGACTGAGCAAGGCTTTCCTGGCCCTCCTCGGGGTCTTCTCTCCTCCAGGCCTGCTGAGCCGTAAGTGCCAGCAACTCCAGCCTGTGGTGATGGGGACAGAGGAGTGGAGGATCAAGCTGGCATTCTTATGGGGAGGTGCCCAGGATGTGGGAGAGGAGCAGAACCCAAGTGGAAAGGGAAGCAACAGCAACATCCATGTATCGCCCACTGACTCCAATCCATAGTGCTTGGGAGGGAGGGTGTGTACCAGTGCCTCAGGGGCTCAGCAAAGGCAGAGGCTAGTACCTGAGCTGCCTTGGAGGGAGAGGAAGTGGAAGGACAGCCAGTGGAAAGGCAGACAGGAAATGGAGGGCTCCTGTGACGAACCCAGAGGGGCCAGCTTGGCTGACCAGTCTGGAAAGATGGCTCGAGGACTTTGAACTTGTCTGGAGAGGCAATGGGGAGCCACTGCAGCTGCTTGACCAAGAGAGGGAAAGGATCAGATGTGCTCTTAAAAAAAACTACATTGGCAGCAGGCATTGTGCACAGGCTAGAGTGGGGAGAGCCTCACGGAAGGGAAGTTGTGGCCAAAGTCTTGGTGGGAGGGAATGAACTCAGGTGGAAGCCACAGTGCAAGTGAGAGATGGGTTCAGGGGGAGAGACAGTGGGAAGGCAGAAGAGGCAAGATCTGGGAAGAGAGCAGGCACAGGTGGCAAAGGCACCCAAGCAATCTGGGATAATAGGAGGCTGGGAGGAGACAAAACCGTGGGCACTTGGGGATGGAGTCGGGTGGGGTTTGGCCCGTGCTGAATTTGAGGTGTATAGGAGACACAGTGTGTGTGGATCGGACCCTAATGGTCAGTCAGGAAGGCCATAGCAAGGCAGAGAAAGGGAAATGGCTGGGGTGGGGGTGGGAGGGACGTGTCTGGAGAGCTGACAACTAAGCGCCCAGTTTTCTTGTGAAGTAGGAGACGAGGTCCTCAGTGAGAGGGCATGGAGAGGAAGGGCCACAGAGCAGGGCTGCAGGGCCGGCGAGGGCTTTAGAGGCCATCCTCGTGTGCTAGAGGAGGAGCCGCCCACTCCCAGAGATTCAGAGACATGCCCAAGGACCTCTCAAAAGCAGCTCCCCAAGTGGACACAGTATGGGGGCCCTTGGGCCCTCCTGGCTTCCAGACTCTGCTAGCATGGAATTGCTGTCACCGGCTCACAGCCTCGGTGTCACCATGCTCCATTTGGCCGTTACAGTGCAGGTCTGATGGTGCCCCCACCATACACTCACCTCCAGGGTCAAATACAAAACATTCTGGGCCCCTCCTCCCTTCCCAGGCTTCTGCCCCCCCCTCTGCCCACCCCCAGTGTACTTGGTGATGCAGTGCTGCTGGCCCCCGACCCCCACTCTGACCACCAAGCACTTCACTAGCTTTCCCCCCATCCTCCCCCATCTGTCTCTCCCCACCTCACTGGGATCTCCAGCTTCCTCCAAGTCCCAGCTCAAATCCCTCTTCCACAGGAAACCCTTTGGGCAATCCCTTAATGCTGGAGCACCCCGTGGAGGATCCCCTTTGTCGGCACAATGGCTTGTTTGGGCCCAGCCATTGGGGTATGGCCTCCCCCATTCCCCAGGAGCCCCTCCAAGGCAGAGAGTGCCTTTTGGTTTTTGGTCTTTCTTTGCTTAGCACAGTGCTTGGCACACTAGGCACTGAGTGTTGACTGACCAACAAACGGGAAAGGGAGAAAAATCCTGAGACATGCTCTCTAGCTAATTTTAGAGCCCTTTGAAGGACACCAGCCTCCAGGCAGCGCCAGCTTAGTGTGAGTGCTACGAGCTATGGAGGAATATCCTCCAAGACAGGAGACTGACTAGACGGTGAAAGCAGTTGAGCTCAGAATAACTCTGCAAAGAGCTGAGTGCGAGACTGACTAGAATCCCAAACTCTGGAAAGAGCCAGCTAACAGGAAAGGAAAGGCCCCCTGCTGCCATCCTAGTGGCCAGCTCTTCTGTTCTAGGAAGAGCTGTAAATGTAGCAAGCAAGACTAGTTGAGAACTCTGGCTGGCCTCTCTCCACCTAGGATACAGCTACATGGGGGTTGCCCAGCCTTTCGTCTGCTGCCATTTCTTCCTGCTCTGCCCTTGGCTATGGGAGGAAGCCCCTTACCTGCCATTCCTGACCATTCTTTCAAGACCAGAGGAGGTCAAGGGGACTGAATTAGTCCAAGGTGCCTGGCACACGGGAAGGAGTGGCTTAAGCACATTGAGGCCTGCTGCCTGCCTGATTAAAGTCCACCCGCCAAAGGCCCAGGCATCTTAAGGAGGGAACCGAGCAGAGCAGGACAGTCAATGCCCACCTGTGAAGCTGGCAGCCATTCCATCTGAGCTAGCTCAGGAGCCTCTCACTCCTTTGGCGTATCTCCCAGTGCCTCTTACCTTTGGCTGCTGCCCCCCATTTCCCCTACCTCAGAAAGTTCAGGAGATTGTTTTGGAAAAGGTGGGGGTGGGGAGCCACCCAAGTCTTTTGTGGTCTCCTCGTGGATAAATGGAGAGGGGCAGCAGCCTGGGCACAAAGATTCAGGTCTTCCCGAAGGACTGGCAGGGCACCTTTAATGGCACTGGGTCAACTTGGAGGAAGCTCTTTCCTCTTGGCTCAGGGCTGCTTTCCAGCTTTCCCAAAGACCAGACAAAGGGCATAGATGGCAGTAAAGAGTAAAGAGGCACATGCCCCTAAGCTCCCAAGAAAATATGCCTAAGAAATGATAGTATAAGGGGCAGCTGGGTAGCAAAGTGGACGGAGTGTCAAGCCTGGAGTCTGGAGGTCCTGAGTTCAAATGTGATCTCAGACACTTCCTACTTGTGTGACCCTGGGCAAGTTACTTACCCCCCCCCCCATTGCCTAGCCCTTGCCACTCTTCTGTTTTAGAATTGATACTAAGACAGAAAAAAAGAGATGGAAGGAAGGGAGGGAGGAAGGAGAGCAGGAGAGCTGCAAGACTCTGCCTCCCCAGGATATTCTATCTGGGGGCTTTATTAGAAGAGAACCCATTCAGTGACTGAAAGCTTTGGGCATGGGATTCAGATGGGGCCCCCAATAAGCACTGGGCAGAGATTCCCTGCAGCAACAGGACAGGACAGGACAGGACAGGACAGAGAGAGGAAAGGCTGCAATTTCTCTTCTGGGGAGAGGCAGGGGCAGAGAGCAGTCTAGCAGGAATCGGGCTTAGAGTCACAAGCCTTATGCCAGAGAACATCTACAACACTCCCTAGTGCAGCCCAACCCAGATGAAAAGCTAATCGACCAAAGAAATCCAAAGATGTGCTTTTCTGAAGTTGGCCCACGGCCCCCAGCCAGGGCACCTTCCCCCCAGTTTGGTGGCCGCCTTCAACCATAGTCCTCAAGGTGCTATTTTCGGTGGGTGTGAGACCTTAACGTGAATGCTCAGCAAGGAAAGGAGGAGAGGCAGCTCGTATCCCTGGTGCAGTTATGGGCAGGAGACAAATCCGGGACCCAAAAGAGATGGAGGCCATCCCCAAAGCTAAAACAGATGAATCTGGATCTCCTGGAACCAAAAAGGCACCGAGGAGAAGAGGGCACAAGTCGGAATGGGAAAAAATAATTGTGTCAGGCTTTCCTGATACAGCTTTGGGGTCCAAGACGCATCAATAATTGATAGATCGATAGATAGATATAATAAACAGTCCCAAAGGATATGGCCAGTTTTCAAAGGAACTGCAAAGTATTCCCAATCCCAAGGAAGAGCAAAGGAAGGAAGGAAGGAAGGAAAGAGGGAAAGAGGGAGAAGAAGCAAAAGGAAGAAAGCCTACGGATCACAAGGGCTTTTCTTCTAAGTTGAAATGGGAGATGGGAAGGAGAAAACAAGAAAGGGTTATTCACTGAAAAAGAAAATACAATGAGGAAGAAACCTCTGGGATGATCCAATGGAGGCGAGACTTGGGAAAAGCCACGGGCTGGGGATGCCAACAGACATTTTTAATATCTAGCGTGATATGGAGCTTCATGAGAAAAAAGAATACATTTGCAGATTTTGTGACCTTGATGCCAAATTCCGTCAAACAAATAATTGCAACAAAAGAGCCCATTTGTGAGGAACTGGGAGGTGCTGGGAAGGTCATCTTCTTATCCATTCCATATGCAATTTCAAAAATCGTAGTTTGTTGGCTAGGTCCATCCAATGAGTCCTTTTGCTTCTCCCAGTTAGTCTGCAGCCTGCCCAGTTTATGGGTACTGGGTTCATGAGAAATGGGATCTCACTAACTGTTCTTGCAGCACCCGGATCTCACGTCTTGCCACACTCCTGGAGTGTTTGGGGCTTCTTGTGCTCTGGGAATGATTCTACATGTGCAACACTTCTCGCTGATGGAACATTGCAAGTCTTAGGTCAGTTTGAAGCACTCCCCCTCCCCCCTCTCCAGAGCATTTCCATAAAAAACAGGATCAGCTGGAAGTAGAGCAATGGTGAGAGTTCTGGGTCCAGCATTAGGAAGACTCCAGCTTCAGCTACTTGCTAGCTCTGTGATCCTGGCCAAGTCACTTTAATGTCTCTCAGTCTCGGTTTCCTCATCTGTAAAATGGAGATATTCCTCCAGGGTTGTTATGAAGATCAAATGAGATCATATTTGTAAACCTTAAAAAAGTACGATGGGAAAGTGAGCTAGTTCTTCTTGTTATTATTATTGCCATCAAATAGAGAAACGAATTGCTCAGACAAATCCTGGGCCTTGGTGACATCACAGGATCATGGCTGGCCCAGATCTTACAGACCATGTTATCTGAACTCCCCCCTCCCTCATTTTACAGAGAAGGAAACTGAGGCCCAGAGAGGCCAAGGGACAGTCATCCCCAAAGTCACAGTACTGAGACTGGGGTCCAGGTCCCTTGATTCCAGTCTGATGCTGTGTAGGGGAAATGGACATTTTTGGTATCCTAGACTCCTTAGGCAGCTTATGGACTCCTGGGAGTATGAAATCAAATGCTCAGGGATCTGGAAAACAACAACAGCTCTACTGAAATAAGTGATTGGAACAGATATTCTTAAAGTTCTGGGATGGGGGGCAGGTAAATCCCCTGCTATATATGCCTTCTTAGGGACCCACAAATGGAGGGGCTCAGAATTCTAGAATGTGGAAGCTTGCTGGGGCTTTGGAGACCCTCCAATACGGCCTGTGCCCCCTCCCCTTTCATAGAGGATAAAACTCAGGCCTGCTGTCTGAAATATTCTGACTAGGAAGCAGGAGGGTGTAGATTTGAATCCAGACCCTTTGACTCCAAAGACAACAACCTTCCTGCTATGCCAACGGGTCTTGGTCCAAATTGTCAGAAAAGTAGGTAGGAAAGAAGGACCGGAGAGGATCTGGTATTTATGGGATATTTTTGAGATGGGGAAATTGAGGCACCAGATGAAGGCGTGACTTGTTAGGATGCACCGCCACAACCCCCTCTGCAGCATAGAGAACTGTAGCTAATTTAGGGCCTTTGGAGTACCCGTCCCAGCATTTTCTAGAAACCAGCCTTCAAGCGATACATTGTTCCAAAAAAAAGGTGTGGGGGGCTGCGCAGGCATTTCTGCGCCTGCGCCAGTGGCCACGCGCACTTGGGCTTACTCAGAGCGTCTGTGGGGGAGCAGCAGGCTAACAGCTCTTTTCTCGCAAGTCCAGCCAGCCGAGAGGGTGCCCGCGACCAGCGAGCAAGCAAGCTCCTGAGCTGTCCCTGTGGGCCCTGTGTGGCCGCCCACGTGCTCTGGCCAACTCCGGCTCCGGTCCCCCGTCCGGTTCCAGGCCCAGCTGAGCCATGGCGTGTTCCAAGGAGGAGAGTAAGAAAATCCGGGCCTTGCCCATTGTCCAAGAGGGGGAGCGAGTGTTGACCTTCCACGGGCCCATGCTGCGGGAGGCCGAGTGTATCCGGGCAGTGGTGGAAGACCGGCAGGTCAAGTACCTGGTGCGGTACCAGGTGGAGAGCGGGCCCAGTGGGGAGGTGGCGGGAGGTGCCAGGGCCCACCCCTCTGACTGCAGCGGTGGTGCCGCCGTGCCTGGTACCAGTTTGGCCGGCACCGGTGCAGGCCTGAGCGAGGAGATCGGGCCGGTGGCGTGCTGGCACTACGAGTGGATCCCGGAGAGCCGTGTGCTCCGCTACTGCAACACCATGGGGAAGGAGCCGGAGGGCAGCAGTTGCAGCAGCACCAGCAGCAGCAGTGACCTGGGCCAGCACGAGGCCTCAGCTGCTGCAGCATCCGCTGCGGCCTGGGGCCCCTGGGGGGCTTCGGGCCAGGCCTCTGACTGGGGGGAGGGCTGCAGCTGGGGCGCCGGGGCCACAGGGGGAGGAGAGGGCAGTGGGGGGAGGGGCGACGACGTGGCGCCCCCGCCCCCACCCCCACCCCCACCCCCGCTTGTGGCGCCCAGGCGCCTGGGGGTTGGGGCCCCCAAAAGGAGGGAGATCAAGGTGCCCCTGCCCGATGCCCTGAAGCCCCTGCTCGTTCGAGACTGGGAGCTGGTGACCCACGACAAGAAGCTCTTCAGGCTGCCCGCCCACAAGCCTGTGGACGCCATCCTGGCCGAGTTTGGCGCCTTCCAGCAGCACTGTGGGGTGGCGGCCAAGGAGTACGCCACCCCCGAGCTGGTGGCGGGCATCAGGGAGTACTTCAACGTGCTGCTGGGCACCCAGCTGCTCTACAAGTTCGAGAGGCCCCAGTACTTGGAGATCCTGGGCCGCTACCCGGGCTGCCCCATGTCTCAGATCTACGGCGGCGCCCACCTGCTGCGCCTTTTCGTGCAGATCGGCTCGGCGCTGGTCTACTCGGGCCTGGATGACCACAGCCTCGACGTGCTCCTGGGCCACCTGCAGGATTTCCTGGCCTACCTGGCGGCCAAGCCCGCCCAGCTCTTCACCCCCGCCGACTACCAGGTGGCCTCGGCGGAGTACCAGCTCCGAGCCCCGCCCGAGTGAAGCGGCGGGCCGGGCCGGGCGGGGCCGAGGCGGGGCGGGGGCTGGCTGTGCGGTGTGGGAAAACTGGGGCGGGGAGGGGCGGGGCGGCCGTGTTACTAGCCCTGCTGCGAAGTTCTTCCCGGGGTGGGCGGCTCTGGAACTCGGTGCCCGCTACCCTGCGAAGCCGCTAGGCTCGGTGGGGCCCTCCAATCGCCTCACCCGCTTCGGACCCTGGCCGCCGGTCACCTGCAGGCAGAGCTCCCGGACACCTCGACCTCAACTTCGGCGCGCCCCTCCCCTTTGCTCCTGCTTAGGACCCGGCGGCAGTCCGCAGTGCCTCAAGACCTCCGATGTGGTGCTCGAGACTATCTGCCCGCCCGTCCCGCGCCGCCCAGCACCCCCCCTTTCCCCCCGGCTTAGGGTTTCCCCCGAAGTCAGTTTGGTTCAGTCCAAGCTCCGCCCCCTGAGCCCCCTCCCATCCTCCCTTGGTCCAGTCCTTCAGGTTATCTTGTAGTGAGTTCTAGTGTTTTCCCGGCGGTGCTCTGCCAGAGCCGGACCAGGGATCTGGAAATAAAGTACTTCGTTTTTTGCATCCGAAAACGAGTAAGTGTGTTGTGTTTGTGTTCGCGCGCGCGCTCGCGCACGTGCCCGGCCGCCCTTTGCTCCTCCCCAGGGCCCGGAGCAGTAGTGAGGGCCAGGAGTCTCTCGCCATGGCCTAGCCCTGGCACTCCTGAGATGGCAGAGGAGGGGTTAAAGAAGCAGGCCTCCTGGCCAGGCCCCGGAGGAGGGAGGGCCGGGCCGGCCCCACAAGCCCCTTCCCAGAGTTCTCAGCTCGCTGAGGGCTGCAACCAGAGGAATGTCCAGGACCTTAGCGAGTTGGACCTGGGCTTCAGCAGGAACAGCCTTGGCAAGGAGGACTCCTCACAAAGGTGCTGCGGGGGAGGGGGCAGCCGGGTGGCTCTCCGGATTGAGCACCGGGTCCAGAGGGCAGGTCCTGGGTTCCAATTCCGAGCCCGGTGACCCTGGGCAAGTCTCTTCCGCCTGGGAAGCCACACCCAGAATTGACCTTGACCTAGAAGTGAGGAGAATGCTATGGAGGCTGGGAAGCTGTGAGGACCCAGGCTGAGAGCAAAAGGGCAGGAGCGCAGGGGCCCCGCCTGCGAGGCCAGCCACTCACTTTAGCCTCTCCCGTTCCTCCTCCTGGTCCTCTGCTCTAGCATGTCTGCCTTTGACCAGCTGCTTGCTCACCCCGCCCCGCCCCCTCTGGAAAAGCAAGCAGGGTATCAGCATGTAGAACTTTTCACATGCATGCACAGTACATGCATGTAAAATGGGCCCAGAGAGCAGGGTGCCCAGAGCAGCCCATGGGTGCACGAGCAAGCCCCAGATTGTGAGCGGCCCTCCTCTGAAAGGCCCAGTGGCCACCAGAGAAGGATCTGAGTTCAAGGGCTGCCCCAAGTACTGGCACAAGTTTTGGGGAGCAGGCCTAGCCCAGGTCTAGCACTCTGTTTGCTTTGCACTCTTTCCCGAAGGCGGCTCAGTGCCCTTAGTCCCCTGCTGGCCCTGGCTGATTGGGCACTCTGGTGGCCCTGGGGTAGAGGCCTCCTGGCCAGTGGCTTCCATGTCAGCCCCAAGGACAAAGAAGGCCAACTCCCCCAAACCCAAGGAGCTCTGGGATGTCCCGGCTCCAGCCTTTGACCAGAGGTGAAGTCTTCCTCCTGGCCCCTGCCTGGCTTTGGGAGCCCTCACAGAAGAAATCAGAAACCCAAAGGTTCCATTCTCTGTTCCTAAGGCTCCCCCACTCAAGCCCTCCTCTCCTGACGTAGCTGTCCAGGTTCCAGGTCCCCTGCAGCTTTGACACAAGAGAGTCCCTTGTAATGAGGCGGGAACAGCTGAGATGCCCACATTTGGAGGGGGAATAAGGGAGAGTGTGTCCCCAAGGTTTGGGGGAAACTTGAACACAGGTCATCAACCCCGAAAGGTGCCACGGGGAGCCAGGACGTAACTGCTGGAGGCTCAGGCTGACAGCTGTGGACAAGATTGATACTCTGGTCTCTAGGGTTCTCCTCTGAAAGCCCGAAGAGAGAGCTCTGGGAGAGAGGTTCTAAAGGGCCTTGTCACTAACTCAAGAGTGGGTGGCCTAGAGAAGACAGAGAAGTTCCAAGTGAATTAGGTTGAGCAGCTGGCAAAGCCCTTCTCCTAAGAATACTAGAACTAAGGCACCTAGGTGGCTGAATGCATGGAGAGCCACAGCTAAAGATGGGAAGTCCTGGGTTCCAGTCTGACCTCAGACACTTCCTCAGCTGGGTGACCCTGGACAAGTCACCTAGCCCCCATTGCCCATCTCTTACCGTTCTTCTGCCTTGGAACCAGTTCTTAGTCCTGATTTTAAGACAGAAGGTGAGGATTTAAAAAAAAACAAACAATACTAGAACCCAGGGGGATACAGGAGATGGCAAAAGATGTAATGGAATTTCAAACAAATGGAATTGGAAAGATTTCATACTAGTAAAATCAACATATGTACTCATAGGCAGACCATCTAAATTTATAATGGATTGCTAAGAGGGAGATAGCAACATAGGAGCATCTGAATGACTCCTGTCTCAGAGTCACCCAAAGCTTCTAGGAAAATAAACCAAAAGGAAGAGAAGTCAGAACTCAACAAACTATTGTATAGCAGAGAGCTGAAAGACTCTACAGCAGTGATGGCAAGCCTTTTAGAGACCAAGTGCCCAAACAGCCCTCAGGCTGCATGTGAGCTGCCCCTTTACCCCAGTCAGGGGAGGAGGAAGTGCTAACATTGGGCTTGGGGGCAGAGGGGTGGGTCACTGTGTGTGCAGAGGGGGGAGGGGAGCAGTCCTCTCTGGCACCCATGCCATAGGTTCACCGACACAGCTCTTGGCTCACTACAGGATGGGAATTTAAATATTTCTGCACCACATCATCCCTTCACAAAAAAGACAGTGGGTTGGGCCGCAGAGCTGGTCCAACTAAATGGGAAAAGGTAGAAACACCAAATGCAATCTTTATAGCATATAAAGTAGTAAATGGAGAATTAACAATGACATCCCAAACAATGAGTGAGTCAAAAATGTTGCAGATGCAACATACACATTTCTGACTTTCAGCGAAAGGTGTCCTCAGTGGAAAAACCCTCTCTGAAAGCATTCACTGACAAAATAGAAAAAGGGGATTCATTAACAGAATATGCAGTGGAAACGCAAGGAATTCCACCGATAGATCCCAAAGAAGCCAAAAGCAGACATTTTGAACCCTGGAAGAGAAAGGGATGAATTGGAAAACAAACAGACCAGAGAATACAATTCTAAGGTGAATCTTGAAACCTGCTCCCCCCCCAAACTATGGATATCCAAAAGCCCTGACATACACGCAGGGAAGTCCAGCCTCCCAAACTGCAAAACAAAGGGAATAAGTTGAAATCAAGATCGACAGAAGAAAAAGAAAATGAATGCTCAGATGCTGCTATAAACAGTCATATGCCAGAAAGACTGCAGAGGACGAAAATGCCCAAAGGAACAGCGTGCAGCTGAGATCTTAAAAAATTCAGGTGCACAAAAGGAATCAAACATGGAAAGAACCTTTGAGGGAGAAGACAAATGCCTTCTGGATGACTTGCAAAGTAACCATAACAGCCTTGGAAGGAGTCACTGTGCCTTGGGCCATCCTAGTTATTTTTCTCACATCCTGAGAAGGAGAGCGCTTGACCAAGCTCTTCGGATAAAAAGAGACCAGTGCAGGCTGAATACCGAGCCAGGGAAGGGACAAGGAAAGAAAGGGGACTAGACACCAAATGCCGCTATTGAAATACTGAATTCACAAATACAAAATCAAATCCAGGCAGAAACTCTCTGGCAAGGTGACACCCCCCCCCCCCCCCCAATGATTCTCTCAGATCCAATTGGATTTGCACCAGAGGAGCAAAGATCCGTCAACAATGAATTAGTGATGATACCGAGAGGCAACTCAAAACACATGACCTCAGCAGATGGTGGAAAGGTCTTTTTGACAAACTGCTATTCCCATTTATGCTTTAAAAGCCTAGCCCAAAACAGAAGCATAGAGGAATCTTTGAAAAAGAGGATCGGGGCAGCTGGGTGCCTCAGAGCACTGCGAACCCGGCCTACAAAGGGGACATCTTGGCTTCCAGCCTGGCCGCAGCCTCTTCCTAGCTGTGGGACCTTGCCGAGCAGCCCTTGCCCCTCTTCTGCCTGGGAACCAATACACAGGATTGATTCTTAGATGGAAGGGAAGGGCTGAAAAAACAATCGGATTAAGGCATATGAAACATGTCATGTAGAAATAATGGAAGCTTTTACCAACAAACAGAAGAGGAAAACTAGGGTGCCCCCTTTCATCATTGTTATATGATGGAGATCTAGAGAAAGCTATTGATAACAATAAAACAACAGAAAGAAAGGCATAAAGTTAGGCAAGGGTGAAATAGAACTCTTCATTTTTCTGACAATGTGATGGTTTACACTGAACCCCGAGACAGGCATCAAAAATCTAATGGATTAATTAATACCTTCGGAAAGTGGGATTCTTTTTTTTATATTTAATTTAGTCCATTTAGAACATTATTCCTTAGTTACAAGAACCACCTCATTTCCTTCCCCCCACCTTTCCCGAAGCTGATGCACAATTTCACTGGGTATTATGTGTGTCCTCGATCAGAACCCATTTCCATGTTGTTGGCATTTGCATTAGGATGTTCATTTAGTCTCCATCCCCAGCCATAACCCCCTCGACTCATGTGATCAAGCAGCTGTTTTTCTTCAGTGTTTTTACTCCCACTGAATATGGATCGTGTTCTTTCTCATAAGTCCCTCTGAGTTCTTCAGGGTCACTGCACTGCCACTAGTAGAGAAGTCCATTACATTTGATTGTGCCACAGTGTATCCATCTCTGTACAATTTTCTCCTGGTTCTGCTCCTCTCACTCTGCATCAGTTCATTGAGATCCTCCCAGTTCACATGGAATTCCTCCACTTTATTATTCCTTTGAGCACAATAGTATTCCATCTCCAACATATACCACAATTTGTTCAGCCATTCCCCAGTGGAAGGGCATCCCCTCATTTTCCAATTTTTGACCACCACAAGGAGTGCAGCTATGACTATTCTTGTACAAGTCTTTTTCCTTATTATCTCTTTGGGGTGCAAACCCAGCAGTGCTATGGCTTGGTCAAAGGGCAGACAGTCTTTTATCGCCCTTTGGGCATAGTTCCAAATTGCCTTCCAGAATGGTTGGATCAATTCACAACTTCACTAGCAATGCATTAATGTCCCCACTTTGCCACACCCCCTCCAGCATTCATTAGTTTCCTTTGCTGTCATGTTAGCCAATCTGCTAGGTGTGAGGTGATACCTCAGAGTTGTTTTGATTTGCATGTCTCTGATTATAAGAGATTTAGAACACTTTTTCATGTGCTTGTTAATAGTTTTGATTTCTTTGACTGAAAATTGCCTATTCATGACCCTTGCCCATTTATCAATTGGAGAATGACTTGATTTTTTGTACAATTGATTTAGCTCTTTATAAATTTGAGTAATTAGACCTTTGTCAGAGGTTTTTGTTATGAAGATTGTTTCCCAATTTGTTGCTTCCCTTCTTATTTTGTGTGCATTGGTTTTGTTTGTACAAAAACTTTTTCATTGAATGTAATCAAAATTATTCATTTTAAATTTTGTAATATTCTCTATCTCTTGCTTGGTCTTCAATTCTTTACTTTCCCAGAGATCTGACAGGTATACTATTCTGTGTTCACCTAATTGACTTATATTTTCCTTCTTTATTCATTCACCCATTCTGAGTTTATCTTGCTGTAGGGTGTGAGATGATAATTTGAACCTCATCTTGCCCATACTGTCTTCCAATTTTCCCAGCAGTTTTTGTCAAATAGTGGATTTTTGTCTCAGAAGCTGGGCTCTTTGAGTTTGTCATAGACTATCTTGCTGAAGTCACTTAGCCCAAGTCTATTCCCCTGGTCCTCTCTCTGTCTCTTAGCCAGTACCACCAAATTGTTTTGATGACCACTGCTTTATAGTATAGTTTGAGATCTGGGACTGCAAGTCCTCCTTCCTTCGTATTTTTTGCATGATTTCCATGGATATCCTTGATCATTTGTTCTTCCAAATGAACTTTGTTATGGTTTTTTCTAATTCAGTAAAAAAAAGTTTTTTGGTAGTTCGATGGTTATGGAACTAAATAAGTAAATAAGTTTGGGTAGGATTGTCATTTTTATTATGTGAGCTCATCTCACCCATGAGCAATCAATATTTTTCCAATTGTTTAGATCTAGTTTTAATCGTGTGGAAAGTGTTTTGTAGTTGTGTTCATATAGCTCCTGTGTTTGTCTTGGCAGATAGATTCTTAAGTATTTTATATTGTCTAGGGCAGTGGTTCTCAACCTTTCTAATGCCATGACCCCGCAATACAGTTCCTCATGCTGCAGTGACCCCAGAACAAAAAATTATTTTGGTGGCTACTTCAAAACTGTAATTTTGCTACAGTTATGATTCGGAATGTAAATACCTGATATGCATTATGTATTCTCATTGCTACAAATCAAACATAATTTAAACATAGTGATTAATCACAAAAATAATATTTAATTATATATTGAGAAATATTAATCCAGCAGGAGGCAGCCTGAGTGCTGGGGTGGGAGGTAAGTCCTGCTTGGGGAGGGGGTCCGCAGACGCTGCCTTCTTCTTCCTGTTGTCTCCCTCCAGCTCGAGCTGAGGCTTCACTTTGCTGGGGTTACTTGGCTCTGTTATCCGCTCCAGGAGTTATCCACTCCAGGACTCATTCTTAACCCCTCCAGAGCTAGCGCCTGGGTGCTCTCACTGGGTCTCTGTTTGAGTCCGTTCTCCAGGCAACAGGGTAAATCTATCGCCACTCATAGGGGGAGGGCTGCTGATAGGTAACTAATATTAGTACAATGTGTGGGCAGCAGGGTCCCTGTTCTTTCTGAGATTTTGCTGTAAAGTAGCGTGATTTTTCAGCGGCTAAAGCCATTGGAAATATGCATTTTCCAATGGCTTTAGGTGACCCCTGTGTTTTGGTTGTTCAACCCCCGCCAGGGTCACGACCCATAGGTTGAGAACCGCTGGTTTGGGATGATTTTAAATGGAATTTCTCTTTCTAATTCTTGCTGCTGAGATGTGTTGGAGATATATAGAAATGCTGATGACTTATGTGGATTTATTTTGTATCCTGCAACTTTGCTAAAGTTGTTGATTATTTCCACTAGCTTTTTAGTTGATTCTCTAGGATTCTTTAAGTAAACCATCATATCATCTGCAAAGAGTGATAGCTTGGTCTACTCATTTCCTATTTTGATACCTTCAATTTCTTTTTCTTCTCTAATTGCTATAGCTAGTGTTTCTAGTACAATGTTCAGTAATAGAGGTGATAATGGACATCCTTGTTTCACTCCAGATCTTATTGGGAAGGCTTCTAGTTTATCCCCATTGCAGATGATGTTTGCTAATGGTTTTAGATATATAGTGCTCATTATTTTTAGGAAAGGCCCTTCTATTCCTATGCTTTCTAGTGTTTTCAATAGGAATGGGTGTTGTATTTTGTCAAAGGCCTTTTCTGCATCTATTGAGACAATCATGTGATTTTTGTTGGTTTCCTTGTTGATATGGTCAATTATGTGGATGGTTTTCCTAATATTGAAACATCTTTGTATTCCTGGTATGAATCCTACCTGGTAATAATGAATAACCCTCATGATCACTTGCTGCAGTCGTTTTGCTAGTATTCTATTTAAGACTTTTGCATCTATGTTCATTAACGATATTGGTCTATAGTTTTCTTTCTCTGTTTTTGATCTTCCTGGCTTTGGAATCAGTACCATATTTGTGTAAAAAAAGGAATTTGATAGAACTCCCTCTTTGCTTATTCTGTCAAAAAGTTTGTATAATATTGGGATTAGTTGTCCTTCGGATGTTTCACAATTCATTTGTGAATCCATCTGGTCCTGGGGATTTTTTCTTAGGGAGTTCTTTGATGGCTCATTCAATTTCTTTTTCAGATATGAGGTTATGTCAGTATTCTCTTTCTTCTTCTGTTAATATAGGTAATTTATATTTTTGTAAGTATTCATCTTTATCACCTAGATTTCCATAATTATTTTTAACAATTGCCTTAATTTCCTCCTGCTTAGTGGTGAGGTCTCTCTTTTCATCATTGATACTATTAATTTGGTTTTCTTCTTACCTTTTTTTTATTAGATTGACCAGTACTTTCACTATTTTATTTGTTTTTTCAAAGTAGCAACTTCATCATATTTATTAATCCAATAGATCTTTTGCTTTTGATTTCATTAATTTCTTTTTTTAATTTTGGAAAATTTTATTTAATTTATTAATGTAGAATATTTTTTCATGGTTAAAAGATTCTTGTTCTTTCCTTCCCCTCCCCCTCCTTCCTCCCATAGCCCATGGGCAATTCCATTGGGTTTTACATGTGTCATTGATCAAGAACTACTTCCATATTATTGGTATTTGTACTAGCGTGATCATTTGGAGTCTACATCCCCAATCATATGCCCAATAACCCATGTGATCCAGCGGTTGTTTTTCTTCTGTGTTTCTATTCCCACAATCCTTCCTTGGAACGTGGATGGTGTTCTTTCTCATAGGTCTCTCAGAATTGTCTTGGTCATTGCATTGCTGCTAGTAGAGGAGTCCATTACTTCTCTTTGATTGTACTACAGAGTATCCGTTGCTGTGTATAATGTTCTCCTGGTTGTGCTCCTTTTCCTCTGCATCAATTCCTGGAGGTTGTTCCAGTTCGCATGGAATACCTCCAGTCCATTATTCCTTTGAGCACAATAGTATTCCATCACCAACATATACCACAATTTGTTCAGCCATTCCCCAATTGAAGGGCATCCCCTCATTTCCATTTTTTGCCACCATAAAGAGGGCAACTATGAATATTCTTGAGCAAGTCTTTTTCCTCATCATCTCTTTGGGGTACAAACCCAGCAGTGCTATAGCTGGATCAAAGGGCAGACAATCTTTTATCGCCCTTTGGGCATAGTTCCAAATTGCCCTCCAGAATGGTTGGATCCATTCACAACTCCACCAGCAATGCATTAATGTTCCAATTTTGCCACACCGTCTCCAACATTTATTGCATTACTTTGCTGTCATATTAGCCAATCTGCTAGGTGTGAGCAGATATCTCAGATTTGTTTTGATTTGCATTTCTCTGATTATCAGAGATTTAGAACACTTTTCCATGTACTTATTAATTAATAGTTTTATTTCTTTATCTGAAAATTGCTTATTCATGTCCCTTGCCCATTAATCAATTGGGGAATGGATTGATTTTTTGTACAATTGATTTAGCTCCTCATGAATTTGAGTGATTAGACCTTTATTCCAGATTTGTGTTATGAAGATTTTTTCCCCAATTTGTTGTTTCCCTTCTAATTTTGGTTGCATTGGTTTTATTTGTACAAAACCTTTTTAATTTAATGTAAGCAAATTCTTTATTGTTTATTTTGTAATTTTTTCTAACTCTTGCTTGGTCTTAAAATATTTCCTTTCCCAAAGATATGACAAGTATACTATTCTGTGTTCACCTAATTTACTTATAGTTTCCTTCTTTATATTCAAGTCATTCACCCATTCTGAGTTTATCTTGGTGTAGGGTGTGAGGTGTTGATCCAAATCTAATCTCTCCCATACTGTCTTCTAATTTTCCCAGCAGTTTTTATCAAATAGTGGGTTTTTGTCCCCAAAGCTGAGATCTTTGAGCTTATCATAGACTGTCTTGCTGAGATCACTTACTCCAAGTCTATTCCACTGATCCTCCCTTCTGTCTCTTAGCCAGTACCATATTGTTTTGATGACCACTGCTTTATAGTATACATTGAGGCCTGTTACTGCAAGGCCATTTCCATCACATTTTTTTTCATGATTTCCCTGGATATCCTTGATCTTTTGTTCTTCCAAATGAACTTTGTTATAGTTTTTTTCTAATTCAGCAAAAAAGTTTTTTGGTAGTTCGATGGTTATGGAACTAAATAAGTAAATAGGTTTGGGTAGGATTGTCATTTTTATTATGTTAGCTTGTCCTACCCATGAGCAGTTAATGTTTTTCTAATTGTTTAGATCTAGTTTTAATTGTGTCAAGAGTGTTTTGTAGTTGTGTTCATATAGTTCTTGTGTTTGTCTCGGCAGATAGATTCCTAAGTATCTTATATTGTCTAGGGTGATTTTAAATAGAATTTCTCTTTCGAATTCCTGCTGCTGAGCTGTGTTGGAGATATATAGAAAAGCTGATGACTTATGTGGGTTTATTTTGTATCCTGAAACTTTGCTAAAGTTGTTGATTATTTCTATTAGCTTTTTGGTTGATTCTCTGGGATTCTTTAAGCAGACCATCATGTCATCTGCAAAGAGTGATAACTTGGTCTCCTCCTTGCCTATTTTGATGCCTCCAATTTCTTTTTCTTCTCTAATTGCTACTGCTAGTGTTTCTAGTACAATGTCAAATAGTAGAGGTGTAATGGGCATCCTTGTTTCACTCCTGATCTTATTGGGAATGCATCTAGTTTATCCCCATTGCAGATGATATTAGCAGATGGTTTTAGATATATACTGTTTATTATTTTTAGGAATGACCCTTCTATTCCTATGCTTTCTAGTGTTTTTAATAGGAATGGGTGTTGTGTTTTATCAAAGGCTTTTTCTGCGTCTATTGAGATAATCATGTGGTTCTTGTTGGTTTGTTTGTTGATGTGGTCAATTATGTGGATGGTTTTCCTAATATTGAACCAGCCCTGCATCCCTGGGATAAATCCTACTTGATCTGGGTGGATGACCCTTCTGATCACTTGCTGGAGTCTTTTTGCTAGTATCCTATTTAAGATTTTTGCATCTATATTCATTAGGGAGATTGGTCTATAGTTTTCTTTCTCTGTTTTGACCTGCCTGGTTTTGGAATCAGTACCATGCTTGTGTCATAAAAGGAGTTTGGTAGAATTCCCTCTTTGCTTATTATGCCAAATAGTTAGTATAGTATTGGGATTAACTGTTCTCTGAATGTTTGATAGAATTCACTTGTGAATCCATCAGGCCCTGGGGATTTTTTCTTAGGAAGTTCTTTGATGGCTTGTTGGATTTCATTTTCTGATATGGGATTATTTAAGAATTCTATTTCTTCTTCTGTTAGTCTAGGCAGTTTGTATTTTTGTATATATTCATCCATATCACCTAAATTGGTGTATTTATTGCCATATAATTGGGCAAAGTAATTTTTAATGATTGCCTTAATTTCCTCTTCATTGGAGGTGATGTCCCCCTTTTCATCTTTGATGCTGTTAATTTGCTTTTCTTCTTTCCTTTTTTTAATTAGGTTGACCAGTACTTTGTCTATTTTGTCTGTTTTTTCAAAGTACCAGCTGCTAGTCTTGTTTATTAGCTCAATAGTTCTGTCACTTTCGATTTTATTAATTTCTCCCTTAGTTTTTAGGATCTCTAGTTTGGTTTTCTTCTGGGGGTTTTTAATTTGTTCCCTTTCAAGTTTTTTGATTTGCATTTCCAATTCCTTGATCTCTGTTCTCCCTAATTTGTTAATATATGCACTCAGGGATATGAATTTTCCTCTAAGTACTGCCTTGGCTGCATCCTATAAGGTTTGAAAGGATGTCTCGCCGTTGTCATTTTCCTCAAAGAAATTATTAATTGTTTCTATGATTTCTTCTCTAACTATCTGATTTTGGAGTATCATATTATTTAATTTCCAATTAATTTTTGATTTGGCTCTCCATGTACCCTTACCGATCAATATTTTTATTGCCTTGTGATCTGAAAAGGCTGCATTTATTATTTCTGCTTTTCTGCATTTGAGTGCCATGTTTCTGTGACCTAGTGTATGATCTATTTTTGTGAATGTGCCATGTGGTGCTGAGAAGAAGGTGTATTCCTTTTTATCCCTATTTATTTTTCTCCATATGTCTATTAACTCTAATTTTTCTAAGATTTCATTCACTTCTTTTACCTCTTTCTTGTTTATTTTTTGATTTGATTTATTTAAATTTGATAGTGGCTGGTTCAAGTCTCCCACTAATATGGTTTTATTGTCTATTTCCTCCTTTAATTCTCCTAGTTTCTCTATTAAAAATTTGGATGCTATACCATTTGGTGCATACATGTTGATTAGTGATATTTCCTCATTGTCTATACTCCCTTTTAACAGAATATATTTACCTTCCCTATCCCTTTTGATCAGGTCTATTTTTGCTTTGGCTTTGTCAGATATCATGATTGCAACTCCTGCCTTCTTTCTATCAGTTGAGGCCCAAAAGGTCTTACTCCAACCTTTAATTCTAATCTTGTGAGTGTCAACCCGCCTCATATGTGTTTCTTGAAGACAACAAATGGTAGGGTTTTGGGTTCTAATCCAATCTGCTTTTTGTCTACATTTTATGGGTGAGTTCATTCCATTCATGTTCAAAGTTATGATCATCATTTGTGGATTCGCTGGCATTTTGATATCTTCCCCTAGTTCTGACCTTTCTTCTTTAGCTATATCCTTTTGAACCAGTGATTTACTTTAGGTCAGTCCCCCTAGTCCCCTCCCTTGAGATGCTTCCCTTTCTAGCCCCTCCATTTTTATGCTCCCTTCCCCTCCTCCCTCTCCTCTCCCTTTTTATACTCCCTCCCCCCTCTCCTTCCCTCCCTTATTATACTCCCTCCCCCCTCCCCCTCCTTAATTTTTCTTTCTTTCTTGCCCTAATGGATAAGATAGAATTCAGGATCCCACTGGATCTAGATGTTCTTCCCTCTCAGATTTGATTTCACTGAGAGTAAGGTTTAAGTAATTCTGCTTCACACTCTTTTCTTCTCCTTCTCATATGAGAGTTCTTCCCCTCCCCTTCCCATGTGTATCTTTATATGGGAAAGATTATTCAATTAAGTCCCCCCCTATTTCTTGAAGTAAATCTTAGTGCTATCGACGGTTCCCCCCTCCCTTTTCCTTTCTTTGCCCCCACTTTCCCCAAATCTTCTGAATGCCCCAATCTTTCCCTATGCATGTTTCTTCTAACTACTCTTATGATGCATACAATTTTTGAGAGTTACACAAAACATTTTCCCCGCATATTAATATATATAATTTGATGTAAATGTAGTCCTTATAGAAGAGAGTTTGACCTAAAGAAAAAGATAAGATTTATCTCCTTTTCCCTTTCTTTCATATTTACCTTTTCATGTTTCTCTTGCTTTCTGTGCTTGGATATCAAATTTTCCACTAAGTTCTGGTCTTTTCTTAGCAAATGCTTAGAAATCTTCTATTTTGTTGAATGCCAATACTTTCCCCTGGAAGTATATAGTCAGTTTTGCTGGGTAGTTGATTCTTGGTTGGAGACCCAGCTCTCTTGCCTTTCTAAATATCGTGTTCCATGCTTTATGGTCTCTTAGTATGTTAGCCACTAAGTCGTGTGTGATCCTTATGGGAACCCCCTTATATCTTAAGCTCCTCTTCTTGGCTTCTTGTAGGATTTTCTCCTTTTCTTGGAAGCTCTTGAATTTGGCAATTACATTACTAGGTGTTGTCTCTATGAACCCTTTCTATTTCTATTTTGCCCCCTTGCTCCAGAATGTGTGGGCAATTTTCTTTTATAATCTCCTGTAGAATAATATCGAGTTTATTGTTTATCTCTGGTTTTTCTGGGAGACCGATAATTTGGAGGTTGTCTCTTCTTCCTCTGTTTTCCAAGTCTGTGACCTTTTCAGTGAGATATTTTATGTTTTCTTCCAATTCATTAATTTTTTGGGTTTGCTTTATTGATTCTTGCTGTTTTATGATCTCACTTTCTTCGAGTTGCTTAATTCTGGTCGTTAGGGACTGGTTTTGCTTTTCAGCTTTGTCTGCCCTTCTATTGGATGCTTCGAGCTCTTTTTCCAATTGAGCAGTCTTATCTGTCAGACTGCTGATCTCTTTCTCCCATTTTTCTTTCCAGGTTTCCATCTTTTGGATAAGTTCCAGTTTGAGATCTTCCAGACCTTGTTGATAGTTTCCATTTTGGGAGGCATGTTCTGATTTTTTTTTGGATTTCCTCCTCATTCTCTTCTTTTCCTTGGGTATTTCCACCATAAAAGTTTTCAATAGTCACCTTTTTCCCTTTTTTTCTGGAGGCTTGATTTTGGGCCATGTGAGCCATCCCTTTGGTGATTTTATTCCCCTTTCCTTTTTAGTCTGGGGTTTAGGTGATATGGGTGGGTTTTCTGTGAATTTAGGTTGCCTCAGTCTAGTTCTTCCCAGCCTCCGAGGTTTCTTAGAGCGCTGGGCCCCTGATCACAGCCAAGCTGCCCAGGTGTTCAGCTCTGCCCAGATAATCAGCGCGTGGTCAGCCCCTGGTGTTTAGCTCCGCCCAGATGCTCAGCGCAACCTCCCCGAGTACACAGAATTCTCCCGTGAAACTGCCCTGAGACGTTTTTTCCTGGCAGTCTCCAGATCCCAAGGACCCTGGAGTGCCCCCCCCCCAGACAGAGACGTTCCCCACTCACTCACTGTCCCAGTGAGTTCTCCGGTAGCTCACTCTGGTTTGGTGGGGGAGGTGGGGGGTGGAAGGGCGGCTCAGTTCACGTTTTTGTGCAAGCTTTTCCTCCTTCTTATTATAGTGTGGAAATGTTCAAACCCCACATACCTTTGCCTCTATGGTGTACTGGGGTGTACTGGGGAGTCCTTTTGTTCCTCCAAAGGTGATTTTTATGCTCCTTTGATGTAGTCTATTTCTTTTGGTGCCGGGGAGAGGAATCGTGCGGCTTCTAGATTGCAGCCATGATTACCCGGAAGTCTCTCTAGTGCTTTTAATAGGAATGTGTTTTGTATTTCATCAAAGGCTTTTTCTGCATCTGTTGAAATAATCATGTGATTTTTGTTGGTTGGCTTGTTAATATGGTCAATTATTGGGATGCTTTTTCTAATATTGAACGATCCTTGCATTCCTGGTATAAATCCCACCCGATCATAATGAATAACCCTCATGATCACTTGCTGTAGTCGTTTTGTTAGTATTCTATTTAAGATTTTTGCATCTATGTTCATTAAGGAGATTGGTCTATAGTTTTCTTTCTCCCTTTTTGGCCTGCCTGGCTTTGGAATCAGTATCATGTTTGTGTCATAAAAAGAATTTGGTAGAACTCCCTCTTTGCTTATTATGTCAAGTAGTTTGTATAGCATTGGGATTAGCTGTTCTTTGAATGTTTGATAGAATTCACTTGTGAATCCATCTGTACCTGGGAATTTTTTCTTAGGGAGTTCTTTGATGGCCTGTTTTCTTTTTCTGATATGGGATTGTTTAAGCATTCTATTTCTTTTTCTGTTAATCTAAGTAATTGATATTTTTGTAAATATTCATCCATATCACATAGATTGGCATATTTATTGCCATGTAATTGGGCAAAATAGTTTTTAATGATTGCCTTAATTTCCTATTCATTGGAGTCGAGTTCTTCCTTTCCATCCCTAATACTGTTGATTTGATTTTCTCTTTTTAATTAGATTTACCAATATTTTGTCTATTTTGTATGTTTTTTCAAAGTACCAGCTTTTTGTCTTATTTATTAAATCAATAGTTCTATCACTTTTGATTTTATTAATTTCTCCCTTAATTTTTAGAATCTCTAATTTGTTTTTCTTCTGGGGGGTTTAATTTATTTGTTTTTAAGTTTTTTGATTTGCATGTCCAATTCATTGATCTCAGCCCTTCCTAATTTGTTAATATATGAACTCAAGGATGTAAATTTCCCCCTGAGTACTGCTTAAGCTGCATCCCATGGAGTTTGAAAGGATGTCTCATCATTGTCATTTTCTTCAAGGAAATTATTAATTGTTTCTATGATTTGTTCTCTGACTAGTCGATTTTGGAGAATCATATTATTTAATTTCCAATTAATTTTTTATTTAGCTCTCCATGTACCCTTAGTGATCATTATTTTTATTGCCTTATGATCTGAAAAGGTTGAGTTTATTATTTTTTCTTTTCTGCAGTTGTATGCCATGTTTTTATGCCCTAGTACATGGTCAATCTTTGTGAATGTGCATGTGCTGCTGAACAGAAGGTGTATTCCTTTTTGTCCTCATTTATTTTTCTCCATATATCTACTAACTCTAATTTTTCTAAGATTTCATTCACCTCTTTTATCTCTTTCTTATTTATTTTTTTATTTGATTTATCTAAATTTGATAGTGGTAAGTTCAGGTCTCCCACTAGTATAGATTTTTTTTTTTAAGTTTCTGTGTTCTAATTTTTTTTTAAAATTTTATAATATTTTATTTGATCATTTCCAAGTGTTATTCATTAAAGACAAAGATCATTTTCTTTTCCTCCCTCCCCCCATAGCCGACGTGTGATTCCACTGGGTATTACACGTGTTCTTGATTCGAACCCATTGCTATGTTGTTAATATTTGCATTAGAGTTTCCTTTAGAGTCTCTCCTCTGTCATGTCCCCTCAACCGCTGTAGTCAGGCAGTTGCTTTTCCTCGGTGTTTCTACTCCCACAGTTTATCCTCTGCTTATGAATGGTGTTTTTTCTGCTGGATCCCTGCAGATTGTTCAGGGACATTACACTGCCACTAATGGAGAAGTCCATTACTTTCGATTATACCACAGTGTATTAGTTTCTTTGTACAATGTTCTCCTGGTTCTGCTCCTCTCGCTCTGCATCACTTCCTCGAGGTCGTTCCAGTCTCCATGGAATTCCTCCACTTCATTATTCCTTTTAGCACAATAGTATTCCATCACCAACATATACCACAGTTTGTTCAGCCATTCCCCAATTGATGGGCATCCCCTCATTTTCCAATTTTTGGCTAAAACAAAGAGCGCAGCTATGAATATTTTTGTACAAGTCTTTTTGTCCATTATCTCTTTGGGGTACAGACCCAGCAGTGCTATGGCTGGATCAAAGGGTAGATATTCTTTTGTCTCCCTTTGGGCATAGTTCCAAATTGCCCTCCAGAATGGTTGGATCAGTTCACAACTCCACCAGCAATGAATTAATGTCCCAACTTTGCCACATCCCCTCCAGCATTCATTACTTTCCTTTGCTATCATGTTATCCAGTCTGCTTGGTGTGAGGTGATACCTCAGAGTTGTTTTGATTTGCATCTCTCTGATTATAAGAGATTTAGAACACTTCTTTATGTGCTTATTAATAGTTTTGATTTCTTTATCTGAGAATTGCCTATCCATATCCCTTGCCCATTTATCAATTGGAGAATGGCTTGATTTTTTGTACAATTGATTTAGCTCTTTATAAATTTGAGTAATTAAACCTTTGTCAGAGGTTTCTATGAAGATTTTTTCCCAATTTGTTGTTTTCCTTCTGATTTTAGTTACATTGATTTTGTTTGTACTAAAGCTTTTTAATTTGATGTAATCAAAATTATTTATTTTACATTTTGTGATTCTTTCTGTCTTGCTTGGTTTTAAAGTCTTTGCCCTCCCAAAGATCTGACATGTATACTATTTTTTGTTCACCTAATTTGCTTATTATTTTCTTCTTTATGTTCAAGTCATTCACCCATTTTGAATCTTGGAGTAGGGTGTGAGGTGTTGATCCAAACCTAATCTCTCCCACACTGTCTTCCAGTTTTCCCAGCAGTTTTTATTGAATAGTGGATTTTTGTCCCAAAAGCTGGGATCTTTGGGTTTATTGTATACTGTCTTGCTGAGGTTGCTTTCCCCCAGTCTATTCCACTGATCTTCCTTTTTGTCTCTTAGCCAGTACCAAATTGTTTTGATGACTGCTGCTTTGTAATATAGTTTAAGGTCTGGGACTGCAAGGTCCCCATCATATGTGTTTTTTTTTCATTATTTCCCTGGATATCCTTGATCTTTTGTTATTCCAGATGAATTTTGTTATGTTTTTTTCTAAATCAGTAAAGAAATATTTTGGGTGTTCAATGGGTATGGCACTAAATAGATAAATAAGTTTGGGTAGGATGGTCATTTTTATTATATTGGCTCGTCCTATCCATGAGCAGTTAATGTTTTTCCAATTGCTCAAGTCTTGTTTTAGTTGTGTGGAGAGTGTTTTGTAGTTGTGTTCATATAGTTCCTGTGTTTGTCTCGGGAGATAGATTCCTAGGTATTTTATTTTGTCTAAGGTGATTTTGAATGCAATTTCTCTTTCTAGTTTTTGCTGCTGAGATGTGTTGGAGATATATAGAAAAGCTGATGACTTATGTGGGTTTATTTTGTATCCTGCAACTATGCTAAAGTTGTTGATTATTTCAATTAGCTTTTTGGTTGAATCTCTAGGATTCTTTAAGTAGACCATCATGTCATCTGCAAAGAGTGATAACTTGGTCTCCTCCTTGCCTATTCTGATGCCTTCAATTTCTTTTTCTTCTCTAATTGCTACTGCTAGTGTTTCTAGTACAATGTCAAATAGTAGAGGTGATAATGGGCATCCTTGTTTCACTCCTGATCTTATTGGGAATGCATCTAGTTTATCCCCATTGCAGATGATATTAGCTGTTGGTTTTAGATATATACTGTTTATTATTTTTAGGAATGACCCTTCTATTCCTATGCTTTCTAGTGTTTTTAATAGGAATGGGTGTTGTATTTTATCAAATGCTTTTTCTGCGTCTATTGAGATAATCATGTGGTTCTTGTTGGTTTGCTTGTTGATGTGGTCAATTATGTGGATGGTTTTCCTAATATTGAACCAGCCCTGCATCCCTGGTATAAGCCCTACTTGATCATGGTGGATGACCCTTCTGATCACTTGCTGGAGTCTTTTTGATAGTGTCCTATTTAAGATTTTTGCATCTATATTCATTAGGGAGATTGGTCTGTAGTTTTCTTTTTCTGTTCTTGACCTGCCTGGTTTTGGAATCAGTACCATGTTTGTGTCATAAAAGGAGTTTGGTAGAACTCCCTCTTTGCTTATTATGTCAAATAGTTAGTATAGTATTGGGATTAACTGTTCTCTGAATGTTTGATAGAATTCACTGGTGAATCCATCAGGCCCTGGGGATTTTTTCTTAGGAAGTTCTTTGATGGCTTGTTGGATTTCATTTTCTGATATGGGATTATTTAAGAATTCTATTTTTTCTTCTGTTAGTCTAGGCAGTTTGTATTTTTGTATATATTCATCCATATCACCTAAATTGGTGTATTTATTGCCATATAATTGGGCAAAGTAATTTTTAATGATTGCCTTAATTTCCTCTTCATTGGAGGTGATGTCCCCCTTTTCATCTTTGATGCTGTTAATTTGCTTTTCTTCCTTCCTTTTTTTATTTAGATTGATCAGTACTTTGTCTATTTTGTTTCTTTTTTCAAAGTACCAGCTTCTTGTCTTATTTATTAAATCAATAGTTCTATCACTTTCGTTTTTATTAATTTCTCCCTTAATTTTTAGGATTTCTAGTTTGGTTTTCTGCTGGGGGTTTTTAATTTGATCGTTTTCGAGTTTTTTTATTTGCATTTCCAATTGATTGGTCTCTGCTCTCCCTAGTTTGTTGATATATGCACTCAGGGATATGAATTTACCTCTGATTACCGCTTTGACTGCATCCCCAAAGGTTTGAAAGGATGTCTCGCCATTTTCATTTTCCTCGATGAAATTGTTAATTGTTTCTATGATTTCTTCTTTAACTAAACGATTTTGGAGTATCATATTGTTTCATTTCCAATTAGTTTTTGATTTGGTTTTCCATGTACCATTACCGAACATTATTTTTATTGCCTTGTGATCTGAGAAGGCTGCATTCATTATTTCTGCTTTTCTGCATTTGTGTGCCATATTTCTGTGACCTAATGTATGGTCAATCTTTGTGAATGTGCCATGTGGTGCTGAGAAGGAGGTGTATTCCTTTTTATCCCTATTTATTTTTCTCCATATGTCTATTAACTCTAATTTTTCTAAGATTTCATTCACTTCTTTTATCTCTTTCTTATTTATTTTTTGATTTGATTTATCTAAATTTGATAATGGTTGGTTTAAGTCTCCCACTAATACTGTTTTACTGTCAATTTCTTCTTTCAATTCTCCTAGTTTCTCCATTAGAAATTAGAAATTCTCCATTAGAAATGGGTGCTATATTATTTGGTGCATACATGTTGATTAGTGATATTTCCTCATTATCTAAAGTCCCTTTTGACAAAATATAATTACCTTCCCTATCCCTTTTGATCAGGTCTATTTTTGCTTTGGCTTTATCAGATATCATGATTACCACTCCTGCCTTCTTTCTGTCAGTTGAGGCCCAGAAGGTCTTTCTCCATCCTTTAATTCTGACCTTGTGGGTGTCTACTCGCCTCATATGTGTTTCTTGAAGACAACAAATGGTAGGGTTTTGGGTTCTAATCCATTCTGCTCTTCGTCTATGTTTTATGGGTGAGTTCATCCCATTCACGTTCAAAGTTATGAGTGTCATTTGTGGATTCCCTGGCATTATGATATCTTTCCCTAATTCTAACCTTTTCTTCTTCAGCTCTACCTTTTAGTCCAGTGATTCACTTTAAATCAGTCCCCCTTGTCCCCTCCCTTGATGTGTTTCCTCTTTTATTCCCTCCCTTTTTGTTCCCCCGCCCTCTCCCCTCTCTTTCCCTCCCCTTTTGTTTCCCCCCCCCTCCCCCCCTTGGTTTTCCCTTCTCCCTACCCTTTTTGGGTAAGATAGAATTCAAGATCCCAATGGATCTGGGTGGTTTTCCCTCTCAGAGTTGATTTCCCTGAGATTAAGTTTTAAGTAAAAATTCTCTTCTTCTCCTCTTATAGGAGTTTCCTTCCCCTCCCCTTCCCATGTGAATCTTTGTGTGAGAAAGATTATTCTATTTGGTCTTTCTTTTCCCCCTATTTACACATTACATTTTCCCCACATGTTAGTATACATAGATTGATATAAATGTAGTCCTTATAGAAGAGAGTTTGAATAAAAGAAGAAGATAACATTTTTCTCCATTTCCCTTTCCTTCATATTTACCTTTTCAGGTATTCCATGGTCTTTGTTTTTCGGTGTCGAACTTTCCACAGAGCTCTGGTCTTTTCTTTGCAAAAACTTGGAAATCTTATATTTTATTGAATACCCATACTTTCCCTTGGAACTATATAGTCAGTTTTGCTGGATAGCTGATTCTTGGTTGAAGACCCAGCTCTCTTGCCTTTCTGTAGATCATGTTCCATGCCTTACAATCATTCAGAGTAGAAATTGCAAGGTCTTTTGTGCCCCTGATTGGCATTCCTTTATATCTAAATTGTCTTTTTCTGGCTTCTTGTAGGATTTTTTCTTTTGTTTGAGAGCTTTGGAATTTGGCAATTACATTCCTGGGAGTTATCTTTTGGGGGTTTACTGTAGAGGGTGTTCTGTGAGCTCTGTCAGTGACTGTATTGCCCCCTTGTTCTAGAATCTCTGGGCAATTTTCTTTGATTACATCTTGTATTACGATGTCGAGTTTGCTGTTTATTTCTGGCTTTTCTGGAAGTCCAATTATTCTTAAATTATCTCTTCTCCATCTATTTTCCAAATCTGTCACCTTGTCAGTGAGATATTTTATGTTCTCTTCTAATTTCTTGGTCTTTTGGCTTTGCTTTATTAGTTCTTGGTTTAAAGCCTAGTTTTCCTTTCCAGTTTGGTCAAACTGGTTTTGTAGATTTGTGAATTTCTTTTGCATTATTTCCAATTTTTCCTCCCAGAAGGCTTCCATCTTTTTGATCATTTCTGATTCATATTCTTAATGGGTTTGTGGAGTGTAGCAGTCCACCCCTAGCTATGGGCAAGGGGAACGGTTGGTATGTGCAGATTGCCTTAAAAGAGAGCATGCTCAGTCTTGAGCATGCTCAGTATTGCTCATGGCTGGGAAGGCCTCTGACCGTTGACCCCAGCTTCCCCCGGGTTAGGCGGGAAAACAAGTTTCTTTGTTCTCGCCTGGTTAAGAGAAACCACACCTATGCCTTGTCATTAACCAATGAGGATCATCCCTGTGTACTGTGTATCAAAGGGTATAAGTAGCCCAGCAAGCTCCGTCTCTCTCTTCTCTTTCTCTCTTTCAGGCTAGCTGATGGCTGTCCTGGCAGGAGCTTGGCCTCTGGCCAAGCTCCATCTTTAATCTTTCTCTTTCATCTCTCTGACCTGTGTGGTATTAAATGTGGATCTCTGGACTGGTAAAAGCCTTCGGAAGGGTCCTTTGATCAGAGCTTAGCTGTGGCTCATGGAAAATTAATAAAGACTCATTCTGGCCACCTCATATCTCTAATTTGACTCCATCATCCCCCTCGTGGTATCTAAAACTTCTATCATGTCTCTATCTTCCTACCTTAAAGCTTCTCTCCCCTCTGAGAGAGCTACATGGAGAGTTTCTATTTCCTTTGGAAGGTTTCGGAGCATTTGCTTGTGTTTCCTCTTCTATCTCCTCTGTGTTTTGTATTTTTGCTCCATAAAATGTGTCCAAAGTCACCCCCTTCTTCTTGTTTTTTTTTTTTTTTTGAATTTTGGGTTTTTTGTGCTTCTGTTGAGTTTGCCATCTCTATCTGAGTGGGGAGGATTAGCTTTTCTTATCTCTGTCTGGCGTTCAGAGGTTTTTAGCCCTAGGCAGATTGTCCATTCTATGGCTTGGCCCTTGTTTCTGTGCCTCAGCCAGCACTCTGGGGGTGGGGGAGAGGAGGGGCCTCAGCTTCCTCTGGAGCTCTGAGGGCTGGTTATAGGATTAACGTTAGACTGAGTATGCCCTCAGGCAAGGACCTTCATTGAGACTCAGATGGAAGGATCTGGTCAGGGGGGCTACAGGCTCCTCCTGTCTCTCTCTGTTTCCCTGCTGTCTGGGTGCCCCCTCAACTGGGTCAGGTTGTTTTCAGGATTTGGCCTTCAGCTTCAAGGCCCTTTTGCCAGCCCTGAAGGTTACTGTTGTTTCAGAAGACCCTGCACTCTGAGGGGGGAGGTGCTGTGGCTTCCTGGAGCTTTGAGGGCTGGTGATAGCATTAACCTCAGACTGAGTATGCCCTCAGGCAGCAACCTTCAGTGAGACCCAGATGGAAGGTTCTGGTCAGGGGGCTACAGGCCCCCCCCCCTCTCTGCCTCCCTGCTGTCTGGGTGCCCCCGCGACTGGCTCAGGTTGTTTTCAGGGGGAGGCCCTCAGAACAGCCGGCTCCCGAGGCCCCCCCTGCCTGCCCTGAGGTTCCTGCTGCTGCCTCGGACTCGGCACTCTGGGTTGGGGGGAATGGGTCCTGGGACCTCCTTCCCTTTGCCTTCCCCTTAGATCTGAGTGATCTCGGGTTCCGACTCTTGGGGGGACGTACCTTTTGATCCAGGTCCAGGAGGAGTGTTTCCGGGGTCTATTCTGCTGTTTGTTTTCAATTTCGATGCCCTAGGAGCATTCCGTTTGAGATCGGTAAGGAAGGGTTTCTGGAGCTCCGAACTTTAGCTTTCTCTAAGCTGCCATCTTCACCGGAAGTTCCTAGTATAGTTTTACTATCTATTTCATCCTTCAATTCTACTAGTTTCTCCATTAGAAATTTGGATGCTATCCCATTTGGTGCATACATGTTGATTACTGATATTTACTCATTGTCTTTACTGCCATTCATCAGGATGTAGTTATCTTCCTTATCCCTTTTAATCAGGTCTATTTTTACTTTGGCTTTGTCAGATATCATGATTACAACTCCTGCCTTCTTTCTTTCAGTTGAGGCCCAATAAGTTTTGCTCCAATCTTTGTGAGTGTCTATCTACCTCAAGTGTATTTCTTGCAGACAACATATGGTAGGATTTTGATTTCTAATATACTCTCCTATTTGTTTTTGTTTTATGGGTGAGTTCATCCCATTCACATTCAAAGTTATGATTTCCACTTGTATATTCCCCAGCATTTTGATGTCCTCTCCTAGTTCCGTCCTTTCTTCTTTTGCTATATCCTTTTAAACCAGTGGTATGCTTTTAATCAGTCCCCCTAATCCCCACCCTTAATAAGCTTCCCTTTCTGCCCCCTCTCTTTTGTTCCCTTCTTATTTTTTTAAGGTCTGTTAAGTTCCCTCCCCCCTCTCTTTCCCTCCCTTTTTGTACTCCCTGCTCCCCTAGACCCCTTAGTTTTCTCTTCTTACTTTCCCTGTAGGGTAAGATAGAATTTAATACTGCAATGGATCTAGATGCTTTTCCCTCTCAGAATTGATTTCAATGGGAGTAAGGTTTAAATATTACCTATTAGCACTCTCTTCCTCTCCTTCTTATAAGAGTATTCTTCCACTCCTCTTGCCATGTGTATCTTTGTGTGATAAAGATCATCTTATATATTTTATTTCTTCAAATATCTCTTGGTGCCATCTTCAATTCCCCCCTCCCTTTTTCTTTTTTGCATATCATCTTATAGCACTTATTATCCAAATCTCTTCCTATGAACAATTCCTCTAATAGTGAATATAATTTTTGAGAGTTACAAATAATATTTTCCCCATATACTAATATAAATAATTTGATCTTATTGAATCCCTTAAAGAAGAAAGTTTGAAAAAAAAACCATTTTCCCCCTTTTCCCTCTCTTTCTTATTTACCTTTTCATGTTTCTCTTGATCTTTGTGTTTGGATATCAAACTTTCCACTTAGTTCTGGTCATGTCTTTACAAATACTTGGAAATCTTCTATTTTGATGAATGTACATACTTTCCCCCAGAAGTAGATAGTCAGTTTTGATGGATAGGTGATCTTTGGTTGAAGACCCAATTCTCTTGCCTTTCTGAATATCATATTCCAACCCTTGTGGTCTTTTAGTGTGGAAGCTGCCAGATCTTGTGTAATCCTGATTGGTGCTCCTTGATATCTGAATTGTCTCTTTTTGACTTCTTGTACAATGCTCTCATTATCTTGGAAGCTCTTGAATTTGGCAATTACATTCCTGGAAGTTGTCTTTTGAGGATTTAGTGTAGAGGATGTTCTATGAACTCTTTCAATGTCTATTCCCCCCCCCCCCTTGTTCAAGAACATCAGGGCAGTTTTTTGGGGATATTTTCTTGTAGTATGATGTCAAGATTTCTGTTTATTTCTGGGTCTTCAGGTAGACCAATGATTCCCAAATTGTCTCTTTGTGCTGTTTTCCTGATCTATCATCTTGGTAGTGAGATATTTTATGTTTTCTTTGATTTTGTCAGCTTTTGACTTTGCTTTATTAATTTTTGCTGTTTTGCAAGATCATTGGTTTTCAATTGCCCAATTCTGGTCTTTAAGGCCTGTTTTCTGCTATAATCTTTTGATTTTCCTTTTTAGTTTGGTCTATCCTGCTTTTTGAGGCTTCCAGCTGTTTCTCTAATTGGGAGTTCTTGTCCTTTAAACTATTTCCCACTTTTCTTGCCAGAAGGCTTCCATCTTTTTGGTAAGCTCTTATTTAAAATCTTCGAGAGCTTGTGGCCAATTTCCATTTGGGGGGGGGAAGGTTTTGGTGCATTTATTTGTATTTCCTCTTCTGCTGTTTCCTCGGTAGTCTGGGTTTTTCCTCTGTAAAAATTATCCAGGGTCTATGACTTCTTCTTGTTTTTCTTGGTGTTTGGAAGTTGTTCCTGGGCACTGTTTGCCATCACTATGGTTGTTTTTCCTTCCCTTTCCAGTCATAAATATGAGGGAAGAGGGCAGGCTCTCTGTGTATGGAGCTAAAGAGCAAGGATTTTTCCTGAGGCCAGCTCTCGAGTCTCTGCAGCTTCTGTTGTTTGCTGCCCTTCTCTGTGCTATCTCCCCTTGGATACCCATGGTCTGCACTCTTCAGCCTGCTGCAGTTTCAGGTTTAGCTACTTTCAGGGGTCAGTCTTTGGTGGTCTTAGTCAGCTGTAATGGACCTAGAGGTGCCCCTCACTTGCTCTAGAGGTTCCCCTCTCTCAATCACTGATTCTAGCACTCGCTGGCTCTGACTCTGACTCTGTAGGTGGGGGTGGGGGAGTGTGGATCAGCTCACATTTTGGTGGAAGCTTTTTCAACCCCTTATGGAGTGGAAATGCTGAACTCCCATATACCTTCAATCCTGTACCCTACTGTAGAGTCCCTTTGTTCATATGAATTTGGTTTTTTTGGGGGGCTTTTTGAGGTAGTCTATATCAGTAGGTGGTAAGTAGAGGAAAAGTCTTGCATCTAGACTGCCACCAAGTTTACCCGGAAGCTCATATAAGTGTTTGTTTAGATCTAGTTTTAATTGTGTCAAGAGTGTTTTGTAGTTGTGTTCATATAGTCCGTGTGTTTGTCTCGGCAGATAAATTCCCAAGTATTTTATATTGTTTAGGGTGATTTTAAGTGGAATTTATCTTTCTAATTCTTGCTGCTGGAATGTGTTGGAAATATATAGAAATGCTGATGACTTATGTGGGTTTATTTTGTATCCTGCAAGTTTGCTAAAGTTGTTGATTGTTTCTACTAGTTTTCTAGTTGTCTCTAGGATTTTTTAGGTAGAGCATCATATCATCTGTAGAGATTGATGTCTTTGTCTCCTCATTGCCTGTTTTAATACCTTCAATTTCTTTTTCTTCTCTAATTGCTACTGCTAGTGTTTCTAGTACAATGTTAAATAATAGAGGTGATAATGAGCATCCTTATTTCACTCCTGATATTATTGGGAAGGCTTCTAGTTTATCCCCATTGAAGATGGTGTTTGCTGATGGTTTTAGATATATACTGTTTATTATTTTTAGGAAAGGCCCTTCTATTTCTATACTTTCTAGTGTTTTTAATAGAAATGAGTGTTATATTTTGTCAAAGTCTATTGAGATAATCATGTGATTTTTGTTGGTTTGCTTGTTAATATGGTCAGTTCTATGGACGGTTTTCCTAATATTGAATGATCCTTGCATTCCTGGTATAAATCCCACAGGATCATAATGAATAACCCTCGTGATAACTTGCTGGAGTCTTTTTGCTAGTATTCTATTTAAGATTTTTGCATCTATGTTCACTAAGGAGATTGGTCTATAGTTTTCTTTCTCTGTTTTTGACCTGCCTTGCCTTGAAATCAGTACCATATTTGTGTCATAAAAGGAATTTGGTTGAACTCCTTCCTTGCTTATTCTGTTAAAGAGTTTGTAGAATATTGGGATTAGTTTTTCTTTGAATGTTTGATAGAATTCATTTGTGAATCCATCTGTTCCTGGGAATTTTTTCTTAGGGAGTTCTTTGATGGCTTGTTCAATTTCTTTTTCTGATATGGGATTGTTTAGGTAATTTATTTCTTCCTCTGTTAATCTAGGCAATTTATATTTTTGTAAATATTCATCCATATCACCTAGATTGCCATATTTATTGCCATATAATTGGACATAATAATTTTAATGATTACCTTGATTTCCTCTTCATTAGAGGTGAGGTCTCCCTTTTCATCTTGGATACTGTTAATTTGGTTTTCTTCTTTAGTTTTTAAAATAAGATTGCCCAGTACTTTGTCTATTTTATTTGTTTTTTTTCAAACGACCAGCTTCTAGTCTTATTTATTAATTCAAAAATTCTTTGATTTTCAATTTTGTTAGTTTCTCATTTGATTTTTAGGATCTCTAATTTAGTCTTCATCTGAGGATTTTTAATTTGTTCACTTTATAGTTTTTTTCATTTGCATGCCTAATTCATTGACCTTTGCCCTCTCTAATTTGTTAATAGATGAATTCTAGGATATAAAATTTCCCCTGAGTACTGCTTTGGCTGCGTCCCATAGATTTTGAAAGGATGTCTCATTGTCATTTGCTTCAATGAAATTATTAATTGTTTCTATGGTTTGTTCTTTAACCAATTTTGGAGAATCATATTGTTTAATTTCCATTTAATTTCTGATTTGCCTATCCATGTACCCTTGCTAATTATTATTTTCATTGCATTGTGATCTGAAAAGGCTATGTTTATTATTTCTGCTCTTTTACACTTGCTTGCAATGCTTTTATGCCCTAGTACATGGTCAATCTTTGTGAATGTACCATGTGTTGCTGAAAAGAAGGTGAATTCCTTTTTGTCCCTATTCATTTTTCTCCAAATATCTACCAACTTTAATTTTTCTAAGATTTCATTCACTTCTCTTACCTCATTCTTATTTATTTTTTGCTTTGATTTATCTAGTTCTGATCGAGGAAGGTTCAAGTCTCCCACTAGTATAGTTTTTCTATTTCATCCTTGAGCTCCACTAGTTTCTCCTTTAGAAATTTGGATGCTATGCCATTTGGTGCATACATGTTGAGTACTGATATTTCCTCATTGTCTATACTGCCTTTTATCAGGATGTAATTTACCTTCCCTTTCTCTTTTGACTGGATATATTTTTACTTTGGCTTTTTCAGATATCATGATTGCGACTCCTGCCTTCTTTTTCTCAGTTGATGCCCAATAGATTCTGCTCCATTCACTTACCTTCATCCTTTGTGTGTCTACCTTCCTCATGTGTGTTTCTTGTAGACAACATATCTTAGCATTTTGGTTTCTAATCCACTCTGTTATTCATTTGTGTTTTATGGGTGAGTTAATTCCATTCACATCCAGAGTTATGATTACCAGCTGTGTTTTTCCCAACATTTTGATTTTTCTCCTAGCCCTGCCCTTTCTTCTTTCCCTATTTCTTTCTACACCAGTGTTTTCAATCAGCCCCCCTAATTCCCACCATTATTTTACTTCCCTTTCTATGCCCCCTCCTTTCTTATTCCCCTCTTATTTTCTTTACAGTTTTTTTAAACTACATCCCCACCCTCTTCCTCTCTTTTATTGCTTCCCTCTTCAAAAGTCTTCTACTTCTCTATAGGGCACAAATCAATTCTCTGCTGCAATGAATTTGATTATTCTTCCCTCTTTGAGTCAGTTTCAATGCATGTAAGAATTAAGTATTTCCTATCTCCAACCTCTTTATCCTTCCAGTGTATTTATGTTCTCTCCCACTCCCACCATGAGCTTCTTTATGACATATACATTTACCCCATTTTGTTTCTTTTCCCATTTCTCTTAGTATTAACCTCTTTTTATGTCTAGTTTTGTATATATATGCATATACATATATTTATGCATACATATATCTATATACATATTTATGTCTTGGCATTTCATCCTGTACAGTTTGTCACTGTTTCCTCTAAGTATTATTCTTCTAGCTTCCCAGGTGATAATAGCAGTTTTTAAGAGTTACCAATATCCTTTTTTCTTGTAGGGATATATATCATTTTAACTTATTGGGTCCCTTAAAAATGTCCCCCCCCCTTTCTTAATTACCTTTTTATGATTCTCTTGAGTTCTGTGTTTGGGCATCAAATTTTCTGTTCAGGTCCAGTGTTTTTTTTTTTTAACGAATGCTTGGAAGTCTTCTATTTTATTAAATGACCACATTTTCCCTTGCAAGAATATAGTGAGTTTTGCTGGGTAGTCGATATTTGGTTGTAGACCTAGTTCCCTTGCTTTCTGGAATATCATATTCCATGCCTTTCAGTCATTTTGTGTAGATGCTGCCAGATCCTTTGTTATCCTAACTGTAGTTCCATGGTATCTGAATGACTTCTTAGCAGCTTTTAATATTTTTTCCTTTGTCTGGTAGTTCTTGAATTTGGCTATAATATTCCTGGGTGTTGTCAGTTGGGGATTAAGTAGAGGAGGTGATCTGTAGATTCTTTTCAGTCTCCATTTTTTCCTCTTGCTCTAGAATGTAGGGGCAGTTTTCTTGAATAATTTCCTGTAGACCAAGGATTCTTAAGTTGTCTCTCCTGGGTCTATTTTCTACATCTTCTTTTTTGTGGATGAGGCGTTTCATATTTTCCTCAATTTTTTCATCCTTTTGATTTTATTTTATAGTTTCCTGCTGCCTTGTGAAGTTGCTTGCTTCTAGTTGTTGTATTCTAGTTTTTAAAGACTGAATTTCATCCCTGGCTTTTTGGTCATCCTTCTTCTTCTGGTCTGATTTTCTTTGAAGGTCATCTTTCATCTTCTCTGCCTCATCTTTCATTTTCTTTGCCTCATCTTTCATCTCCTTTGCCTCATTTTCAAGCTGATTAATTTTGGCTTCCAAGACACTATTTTCTGTTTCCAAATGATTTATTTTGCTTTTTAAGTTCTTTTCCTAGTTGTCTTCTGCCTCTCTTAATTTTTTTAAATTGTATTTTGAGTTCTTCCAAAGTCTGTGTCCAATTCACTGGAGTTTCTGTGTTTTTACTTGGTGCTCCTTGATCTTCCTCTGTTTCATTTGCTCTTTGTTCATTACTTGGATTGAAACTGTTGATTGTAATTTCTGTTGTTTACTCATATTTCCCCCCTTCCCCCCCCCCCTCTTTAGTTGCCTGTAGTCTTGCTCCTCTCATTTGATGCTGGATCTATGAGTTTTGGCTGTTCTGCTGTTTGGTCAGGTAGTCTGATCTTTCCCAGCTGACAGCAGAATCTGAGAAGGAGCTGGGTTCTTGCCCTGTGGTCAAGGTTGTTTCCTGTATTTTATTGCTGCTATTGCCCTTTGAAGCTTAGTCAGAGAGGCTTTCAGATGAGTTTGTGGGGGAGGGGTGTTGGAGCTTGAGATTCTCTGCCCTCTGAAGGTGTCTTATCTGCTCTTATTGATGAGATTTAGCCAGGGTGGAGGATTTGATCTGCAAAGCTGGCTGTGCCCTGAGGCCAAAACCTCCAGAAGGGGGGACAAGATGAAGCATTTTGGCTGAGTCTTGGCAGCCTGCTCTGTGTTTCTCCTCCAGCTGCCTCTATGCTGCTTCTGTTCTATGCGCAGAGTCTGGCACAGCTTTGCCGGTAAGGTTCTCCCTCCAGACTTGTGCCCTTTCTGGCCCAGAGATTCCAGCCACCACTGAAGGCTCAGTGCTATAGGTGGGGCAAGGGTCCTGGGACCTTTCTTCTTCCTTCCCCTTAAACCCATGTGTTCTAGAGTTCAGGCTTTTGGTGGGGTGTACCTTTTAAGTTGGGTCCAGGGGGAGGGTTCCCTAGCTCTGTCCTGTTGTTTGATTTGGTTTTCAGTCTCCTGGAAGCACTCTGTTTTTGATTGATGAGGAACGGTTTATGGAGGTCTGAATCTTTGCTACCTCTAAGCTGCTATCTTGACCGGAAGCCTGATAATAACAATTTTTAAGAGTTACCAAAATCATCTTTTCATATAGGAATACAAATCATTTGAATTTATTGGGTCCCTTATATTTTTCAACTTTCTTAATTACCTTTTTGTTGTTCTCTCGAGTTTTGTTTTTGGGTACCAAATTTTCTGTTTAAGTCTGGTCTTTTCTTCAGGAATGCCTGGAAATCTTCTATTTTATTAAATGACCATACTTCCCCCTGCAAGAATATAGTCAATTTTGCTGGGTAGTTGATTCTTGGTTATAGACCCAGTTCCCTTGCTTTCTGGAATATTATATTCTCTGCCTTCCAGTCCTTCAATGTAGATGCAGTCATGTCCTGTGCAATCCTGACTGTGTCTCCATGATATCTGAATTGTTTCTTTTTAGCAGTTTGTAATATCTTTTCCTTGGTTTGGAAGTTCTTGAACTTGACTATAACATTCCTGGATGTTGTCAGTTGGGAATTTAATGCAGAGGGTGATCTGTGGATTATTTCAATCTCGACTTTACCCTCTTGTTCAAGAATATTGGGGCAGTTTTCTTGTATAATTTCCTGTAGAATGATGTTCAGGCTTTTTCTTTGGTCATGATTTTCCAGTAGACCAATAATTCTTTTTAAAATTTAAAATTTATTTTTATTTAGAATATTTTTCCATGGTTACACTCTCCACCCCCCAAAGCCAACAAGCAGTTCTGCTAGGAAATGCATGTATCATTGTTCAAAACCCATTTCCATGTTATTCATATTTGCAGTAGAGTGATTCTTTAACTTCAAAATCTTAATAAGATTCCTATTGCACTACATGATCAATCATATATTTTTCTAATGCAGTTCTGGTTCCACTGTTCTTTTCCCACTTTTCTTCAACCTTTCTTAATTGTTTTTTGAATTGTGTTTTGAGCTTTTCCAGAGACTTGTCTAATTTTCTGGAGTTCCTGAGTTAATTTTGCTTGGTGTTCCTTCGTCCTTCTCTGTTCCATTTGTTCTTTGGATGGGGCAGAGGGGCTCAGTCTCACTGAGTTGGCAGAAAACCAGAGGAGCAAGGGTACAGAGTTGATAGAGTCAGGCTCAGCAGCAGGACAGAGCCATGGGTCTATCTTGCTTGATCCAAACTGAAAGGTATGCAGATAAAGTAGAATTCTTGGGTATAAGGGAAAGATCCAACACCCCTCCCCCACCTACTGTGCTATGACCCCAGGTAGGAATTTGGCTGACTGGGATCCTAGGGTGAAGGCTGCAACTGTGATGGAGTACCTTGGTACCACCATGGGAAGCTAAGGGCTCTGACCAGGCAGTTGGCATGTAGGCAGCTGGTAAAGAAGGAGTAGAGAGGAGGACTGAGGGTAACAAGATTCAGCCTCCACACCTTCCCATTCACCTTCAGTCTCTGCTGGCTGCTGGGTCAGATCTTGCTTTAGGGCATGTTAATACAACTGGTCAGCTCCAGTAGTCTAATCCAGTTAATCAGCTGATCAGAGAAGAAGCCCCTTCAGGACAGAAAAGCCCAAACTCACAGGTCTAGCAAATAAACAAAGGAGAAAGAATACAGCCAATAAGGAGGTGGAAAGAAGGAAAAATATGAATAAACAACAGAAGAAAAAGATAAAAGAAATTACAATTGACAGCTTCTATTCAGGTAATGGACTTCAGTTTTTTGTTTAGGTCTGACTTATTCCTTAGAAATGTTCAGAAATCTTCTATTGTATTGAATTTTTCCCTTGAAAGAATATACTCAATTTTGCTTGATATATGACTTTGGGTTGTAAACCTAGATCCTTTGCCTTCCTGAATATCATATTCCATGTCTTCTGATCCTTTAATGTAGAAGCCACTAAGTCTTGTGTGATCCTGATTGTTATTGTATTGCACCATCGTATTTGAATTATTTCTTTCTGGCTGTTTGCAGTATTTTCTCCTTGGCTTGGAGGCTCTTGAATTTAGCTATTATATTCCTGGAAGTTTTCATTTGAGGATTTCTTTCTGGAGGTGATCTATGAATTCTATCAATTTTCATGTTTTTTTTTTTCTTGTTCAAGGATATCTGGGCAATTTTCTTTGATCTTTTCTTGCATTATGATGTCCAAGCTTTTTTTGATCATGACTTTCAGGTAGTCCAATAATTTTTAAATTGTCTCTCCTGGATCTATGCTTTCTTCTGTTTTTTTTTTTTCATTCTTTTGATTTTGTTTTATTGTTTCTTGATGTCTCAGGAAATCATTAGTTTCTAGTTGCTCAATTGTGATTGTTAAAGTCATGATTTTCATCCATCAGCTTTTGGGTTTCTTTTTTCATTTGGCCCATTTCTTCTTGCATTGCTTTCATTTCTCTTCCCCACTTTTCCTCTGCTTCTCTTAATTGGTTTTTGAAGTCCTTTTTGAGCTCTTCCAGGATCTGTGTTCAATCCATATTTTTCTTTTGTGTGTGTTTGCTTTGCTTTCACTGTCCCCTTCTGTGTCTGTACCTTGCTCTTTGTTTCCATAAAAATTCTTTAGAGTTATGTGTTTTTTTTTTGTTGTTTGCTCATTTTTCTTACTTTTTTATATGTAGGCCCTGTTCTCTGGGAGGTTAGGGTACCTTCATAAACTTCAGTCCTTTCTTGATGCCACCCTTAGCTGTATTTCTGGGTTTCTGCCAGTTTTAGTTCTTCCAAGGTGGTATGATGGCTTAAGGACTGGGAGGTCTGAGGGCCACCTTCCACTGCTGATGCAGTTAACCCTTGAGATGCTGATAGCTTAAATACTTGCCTCAGGCTTGGGAATAAGCTTTTGGTTTCACTCTGAGCTTGATCAGGTCACACACTGCTCAAATTTTAGCCTCAGGCTTAGGTGTAAATTTTTGGCCTTACTGTGGCCTTGATTATATCAGGCACATAGTTGATTGTTCTGTCCTGGGTCTCTGCCCTGAGCGTTGGCAAAAATGTCAGGACCCCATTTGGGTCTACCAACTACCCCAAAATGGGATCTATGTCCTCACCACAGGCCCAGACTGGGATTCCTGGCTTCACTCTGGGCCCACACAGATCAACCCACTTTAGCAAGACTTCCCTGGGCTGGGATTCCGGACTTCACCACAGGTTCGGCATTTCAAGGGTTGGTTGGATCTCTATTTGCCCAGTCAGGGTCTCTGGATCTGGATGTTGTCTTGGGCTTAGGTTCCGAACCTGGGAGAGCAGATTTGGGGTGGGTGGGTGTGGCTTGCTCTTGGCTTGCTCTTCACTCCTTGCTGTAGTGTCTTGCTGACTGTGCTCCCCTCTCACCCTTGTGCCCCAGATGTCCTCTGCCTACCTTTTAGGCTTTTCTTTTCTTGAAAGTTGTTTTACTCTGTCTCCTTGATGGTTCTTTCACTCCAGGATTCTTTTTGTGGTGTTATTTTAATATTGGTTCGAGAGGATTCTCATGGTGACTCTGAGCTTCTCTGTTCTACTCTGCCATCTTGGCTCCACATCCCTAAAACATTATTTTAAAATTGTTATTTTTTCCATGAATATTTCATTCATTTATTTTGTTTCCATATTGTTCATTTTTGTAAGCAACTGATCTTCTAGAACGATCCCCCAAACAGAAACGCAAATAATCCATTGAAAAATCTTCTGCTTCCATCTCTATCCCGACTCCTCTGACAGTTCTTTCTTGGGGGTGGAGAGAGCATTCTTGGTCCTGAGGCCCTCAGACCTGACCTGGTTCACTGTGCTGCTGAGAGGAGCCAAGTCTAGCTCAGCTGATCATTTGGCAATATTGCTATTACCATGTACAAGGTTTTCCTGCTATAAAACATTATTAAAAGTTATATCAAGTGACTTAAACAACTAGAGGGCTATTCAGCACTCTTGGCTTGGCCATGCCAATATAATAAAAAGGTGTGATGCCACCTAATTAATTTATGGATTTAATGCTGTATCCTACTACCAAGGGGATATTTTATACAACTACACAAAATATTAATAAAATTCATTTGGAGGAGCAAAAGGGTTTCCATTGCAAGGGAACTAATGAAAAGAAAAAGTAGGAATGAAGTGGTGAAAGCACTTCCAGACCTGAGATGGTAAAAGAAACCAGAAACCTTTGGAAGCATTCCATACTGCCTAAAAACCTGGCAAGATTCAGAAGTAGAGCAGACTAGATGAAGAGAGAAAAGAAATGGGGGATAAACCCAAGAGGGAAGACCTGCTCTCGATTTGAACAGGACCTTCTGGGAAAACTCGAAAGAGGACGAAATCTTGTACTGTGCACTACCGTGGAATTTGTGTCCAAACAGGTGAGCCACCTGAGTATTGGAAAGTCACGTCATAACAAAATCACCAGAGACGCGGATGAGGTGCTTTTCACAGTTAGGACAATAATTTTTATTCAAACAAACAATAGAGCTGATCTTGACAGAGAAACCAGAGAACGTTGAGTACAGAAGTTACAGGTGGTGGTTACAGAGTTGCTTCTGCACTAACAAAATCCATGCAACTAGGCCAAGCAGGAAAGTGGGCAGTTGGAACAAAACTTTCTATCCCAAAGCTCTGAGAAGGATCTCATTTCAAACACAAATACATTGAAATGAAAAGCCATTCCCCAATGTGGGCAGCTCATATGAACGAACAGTTCTCAAACGATTAGTTACTGCATAAAAGATTGTTCCCAAATGGTAAGAAAGGAGAGAAAAACACATCAAAACAGCTCTGAAGTTCTACTTCACACAGAACAAATCAGCAAATGGGATAAAGAAGGGGAGGAGTCAATGCTGGACTCGGGGCATAGAGAGAGACATTGTGGTACACTTGGTGGAACTGAGTTTGTCTAGCCTTTCTGGAAAGCAATCTGGAATGACACTATGCAAGTGACTGAAGTGTCCATACTGGTGACTAGACATCTACTCCACGATGAAAAAGAAAGGTCCCACGCACATCACAATATTCAAGGCTACAAGCTTCTGTAGCAACAAAGGACTGGACACACAGAATCTGCCCATTGGTTGCGGAATGGCTACACGAATTGTCCCATATGGGGAACGTGACTGCATCAGAAGAAATAATGACCATAAAGAATATAGGTAGGAAACTTCTGTAACGTGAGGCAAAGCGGAAGGCACGAAACCAAGATGTCACCAAATGAAAACAGCCATGAAAACAGGAAAGAGAACACTGTGCAATTGTGACTATCAAGCTTGGCACCAAAGAAGATAGATGAGAAAGCACCTTCTCCCTATTTGGCAGAGGCGGGGGACTATGGGTACAGAGCGCTGCCTAGACTGTTGGACTTGGCGCGGTGCTTAGTGCTGTCCAAGTGTGCTCCCCCCACCCCCGTTATTCCTTTATTCTAAGGGATGGGGAAAGGGGGATGGATGTCTTGGGAAACTGAGGAGACATAAAAATCAAAAGGATCAAAGGAAAAAGAATGGGGGATTCAGCCAGCCTGGCCTACTTGCTGACCCTGACCCTGCATCCATGCCAGGAATGCCTTGCCTTCTTTCCTGGTCCAATCAGAGTCAGCCACTGACTTCTTTGGAGGTTCTCTGGCTCCTTCCCCTCTGAGATGCTCCTCCAAAGACTTTGCGTTGTCTCTCTGCTCTCTCATCCACTCATTAGACTAAGAGTTCCTGGGAGGGCAGGGACTCCACTTTGGCCATTCCCTTCTGATGCATCCCTCCATCCTCTTCTTCCTCAGCCGCTCCCAATTCCCACCTTGCTTTTTGCCCGATCAGTTTTGGCTGCCAAGACTCCAGTCTAGGAGTTTTCTCTTGGCTGAGGCCATGCCAGAGTCTCCTGTGTGTGCGTGTGCATGTGCACATGTGTGTTCAGGGGGCAGCAGAGCCAGGCTGGGGGTGGGAGGAGAAGAAATGCTTTGGGATGGCCAATCCTTTTACTGCCAGAGGGCTAGCAGGGGGAGGCTTGGGCTTCTTCCTGTGGAGTCCACAGTTCTTACCCAGCTGCTTGGGGAGATCATTGGGACTAGTTTAGGTAGTGGCCTGGAAGTGCTTGCTAGAGGGGGAGCTAGAGGACCCCAGGGACTGAGGAGGCTCCGCCTTTCCTGCCAATGGCACAGACAATGAGGACAGTGGCCCTATGCAGGGGAGCCATGGGAGAAGAGACTGACCAGGGGGAGGCCAGGGAAGCGAGGGCCTGCGATTGGCTGTAGCAGTTTTACACATCGACGTGGCAGATGGCTCTTGAGCTGGGGAGATGGTAGTGAATGCTGTAGCTAAGGGAAGTCCCACCTGGTCCTCCTGGCGGGAGGGCAGGGACTTGCATCTGCTCCCCCCTTTTCATTTGGCTTCCTTAGGGAGTGCCCACACTTGATGCTTTTGTGAGGACCCCAAGATCTGAGGTGCTAAGTGGACTTTGGATAAAGTCTCTTAGAGTGTCGACTAGCTTCAGATGGCCCAAGATTGCCACCATGCCAGCTGCTCCTGGTGCCTAGGTCTCAGGTCTAGCCCGTGGGCCTCTTCTTGCCCCCACGTGCCTAGATGAGACAGGTCCGTGGTGCCAGCCCTCCCTGTACTTGGGCACCTCCTTTTTGCGTTGCCAGGAAAGAGCCAGGGAGGCTCTTCCTTTCCCTTCTGCACTGCTGTCTGCTGGCTTTTCCTCAGGGGCCATTTGCAGGGGGTGGCCTAAGGAAGAGCGGCAAAGCTGAGCCACAGAGAGTAGGAAGGTCATCCGTGACCAGAACTCCCAGGTGAAGGGGGCCCCAGGGCAGACTTTGAGCTGCAGCTGGAAGGGATTCCTGGGGCCAGCAAGTCCAACACCATCATTTTACACAGGAGGAAACTGTGACCCAGGGAGGTGGAGTAACCTGGTCAAGGTCACAGCATGAGGGGATCTAGAATGGTGCTCAGAAGACAAGGCATGTGAATCCTAAGCACATTCTGAGTATATAGACTGTGGGTCCGGGGCTGAATGGCCAGACCAGCCATGTTGGAATTGCTCCCTCTGTGGCCCCAGACTGGTTCCCGCTTTCCTCTGGGGCCTCAGCACTTAGCGTAGTGCCTGGTCCACAGTGGGCACTTCATAAATGCCGCTTGACGTATCATTTCTGCCACCTGGTGCTAAAGGTATGTCAAAGGACCCTAGGTGAGGGCACTCGGGTGCCAGCCAAGCCCTGCCCCTGAGGGCACCAAAGCTCATCATTGGTGCAAGGCCAAGCCTTGGGGACGGCCACTCTGCAACTCGTGCCTTGCCCAAGACACTGACATCAGTGGCAGGATGCCCGTGCCTCGACTGGAGTGGGGGGAGGTTATCCCCCTCACTCTAGCTTCTCTTTCCTCATCCTGTTGTTCGTCCCCTCCACTGCTGTCTCTTCTGCTCAAGGCAGTGTGGGAAATGGCTGGAAGGAACCCTCTTCCTGCTCCGGAGCTTTTGCTCCTGGTGGCCAGGTGACAGGGCAGCTGAGGAAGAGCAGGGACTCTCTCGCCCCCCCCCCCAGTCCTGTCATGGGACTGTGGAGCTCTGAGTCCAGCCCTGGGACGTTGGACAAGGATTTGCTCGAAGTCACTCGGGTGGTGATCCACATCTGAATCCAGGCTTCCTGCCTCTAGGACTGGTGGGAAAGCTAGGGGCAGATGTAGCCAAATGGGCTCCAAAGGAGTGGGAGCCAGGTCCAGGAAGTGGGGTGGACTCCCAAAAGGCCCTCGAAAGGTGGCCTCCTCCCTCCACTGGGGATCTGAGCCCAAGGCTGTGTAGCCAGGGAGGATGTCGCTCTTCTTCAACCAAACATTCTTGAGTAGCACTCAGTAAAAAAGGGTTGCACTCTTGGGCTGGCCCACCCCACTCAGGTTTAGCTTGGGAAACTGAGGCCCACAGAGGAAAATGACTGGGTCACATGGCCAGTCAGGACTCTCACTGTTCCTCTGGATGGCATCTGGAAAGGGCAGCAGCCCAGAGAGCTGAGGATAAAGTCGGGCAGGCAGAGAAGGAGGTGCAGGGGGTATCTGTGACCTCAGATTGAGACGTCACTGTGTGGCTGTCCCATTTTGGGGAGGACAGTGGGCACAATTGGGACCATGAGGCTGGAGCAGCCTTTATGTTTGCGCCTGTGGTTGGGGAGAAGGCAAATGGGGGAGGGGCTGCCCATTGGCAGAGGGTGGCCTGTGAGCACAAGGGTTTGTAGAGGCACCATGAGGTGGCTAATGGGGAGGGTAGATTGGGTGAAGGCTAGAGCTTGGATGGCCCTGGGGTGGCAGTTTGCAGGGGGTGGGATGCCAGTGTGAGGTCAGAGGGTAAGGCCTGCTGTGCTCACTTATTCTCCTGGCCCCTAACAGACGCTCTTGAGTAGGGCCTCTCAGTGGGATGGTGGCACAGGGGGCTGGGAAGCTTTCGGGACCCTTCTCGGACCTCCTATTTGGGGTTCCCCAAACACCCCAAACAAATCTGACCTTAGAGGTCCCAGACAGCTGTGTGTGAATGTGCATGTGAGGGTGTATGTTTGGGGGCAGGCAGGGCTGTGTCCTCCTTCCCATCTCACAGGGGCAGAGATGCAGCTTGCCGCCTTTGACCCCAGAGGATGCGTGCCTCCATGCCCAGCCCCTCTGTCTTTCTCCACATGAGCCTGGCCTTGGGCTCTTCTGTGACCATCCCCACTATGGAAGACCCCTTTCCCAGTCTCTCTTCTGCTCCTCCATGGCAATCCTTGCTGTTCTTTCCTTCTGCCCAGAGCAACCAGCTGCCAGTGCCATCCATGCTGCAGGTCCCTGATTCACCCCCGACACTCCCACTTGCATTCACGCTCACACTCACACACACATGCAGCCTCTGTCCTTCCCCTCCCCCCCATGTCACCCCCTTTAGTCCTGGGGCCCAAAGACAGTTCTCTCAGTGCCCTGGTCCACTGTGTCCAGCAGCTCTCTGGCACTAGTGGCTTGGAGGGGCACCAGGGTGAAGCTTGGGCCAGCAGACTGGGAGGAGGGGACAGAACGCCCCTCTCGCTGCAGACACTGCTTTAGTCTCTCCTGGAAGGGGGATGTGGTGATGGTGTAGAGGACGGGGTTCAGGGCACTATTGATGGGCAGAATGAAGATAACCACCCAGGAGGTAACTGCACCTAGGGAGGAAAGCAGACGTCAGGAGCCAACAGACAGCTGGGGGGGCTTGGGACCAAGGGAGCTGGGGCGGGGCTGGCTGGCCGCATCAGAGGCTGGGGGCCTAGCTTTAAATTTCCAGTTTGGCCACTGAGAGTGGAGTGACTTTGAATAAGTCCCTTGACCTCCCTGGACCTCAGTTTCTTTCTCTGTAAAGTGGGAAGAAGATTGGGTGGCTTCTGTTGTCCCCTCCAACTCCCAAGACTTGATCAGAGAGAGGGAAACATGGAGGGTAGGGCAGCTCCATGAAGGATTTCTTCTCCACCCCATACCTGGGATTTCTAGCTGCAGCAGCGACAGCAGCTTCAGGAGGAAGATGGGCAGCCAGCACAGGGCATCCGTAAAGACGATGAAGAAAAAGCGTTTGGCAATGGAGACCTCCCGGGAAAGGTGCTGTGCCGAGCGGGCACGGGAGACCCGGACAGCGTGGAACATGCTGCTATAGGCCACCACCATGGTGATGAATGCGATCAGGTTGACCCCTGCAGCAGCAGACAAGAGCATCTATGGATGGACCTTACTCGTTCACTCCTTCTAGACCAAGCTCAAGCTCCATCTCCCTCCCGAGCCTCTCCCAGTAGCACCCTCCACCCCTGCCAAGTGCTAGGGAGACTCTCCCTGCATCCCCAACAACCTAGTGGTCATTGGCACTCATTCAGCTGTGTGCAAATCTCTGTGACCCCATGGACTGCCAGGTCCATGGAGTTCTCTGGGCAGACACTGGAGCGGCCTGCCATTTCCTTCTCTGGTGGGCTGATCCCCTTTGGTCAGAACTCTGCTAGGGCCTGGCCGTCCTGGGTAACCCTGCACGGACAGCATGGCTCAAAGTTTCAGTGAGCCACGCAAGCTCCTCCTCCACAACAAGGCAGTGGCCCGGGAGGGAACACTCCGAGTCACCTACTTTGTATTTCTTCTGTCTACCTGTGGGTATATGTGATGCCCGCAGATGGCTGCGCAGATGCATCCACACACCTGGTGTCTCCCACGTCCAGGGGGAGCTGCTCTTTCATTACCACCCTTGGCCTCCCTAGCTTGCTAGAGGACAGATGGGGAACAGCTAATGTTTCTATAGTGCTTGCCCTTGGAGCTCTGGAGCCTAGCTGGGTACTTAGGGCAGAGGGCAGGCTCTTAAGAAATGGGTGTCTGTTGCTTGACTGATGCTCTTTCTCGAGCAAGGGTTTGGAACCCCCAAGGAGCCCAGGCTTAAAATTGAGGCTCTGGGAATATGGATGGAGATGAAAACAATTTCTTTATCTCCCTGACCTCAAATGGAATGTTATGTTGCCATCAGTTCTGAACAGAGGCACCAACTCTGATTCCAAGAAGGGGTTCCTGGCCTTCCTCCTTTCCCACGTGACTGCCAAAGGCACCATGGCACCAAAACAATGAGGAGCCCCTTGTATAAAAGACCCAAGTGGGAGGGGTGCTTAGGCCCCCTGAGAGGGCTTTGGGGAGCCAGGATGGCACAATGGAATTCTGGGGAGGTCCCCTCCAACCTTAGCTCTGAGGTGGTTCGAAGGGGGTGCTGGGACTCTTAGCAGATCTCCACATGTCTGAGATCCTAGCCCTCTCCTTCATCCCTCTGGGTAATCAATAAGGTCCAGCCCATGGCCTCAGGGGAAGCTACCCCCCAGGCCCAGGAGCCCCCCAAAGCCCCCTCACCTAGAAAGATGGCAGTGGAGTAGTGCTGGGCCATAGCACTCTCAGAGGTATCGAAGTGAAGAGGGAAGCACACCCCATTGGTGCCATAGTAGTTGCCAAAGGGGCCTCGGCTCCAGAAGGGCACCACAGCAATGGTGAAGCCCACCAGCCAGATGCCCACCAAGGTGGCCAGGGTCTGCCGGCGGCCAGCCCGGTAGTGGCTGAAAGGGAAGACGATGCCCACATACTTCTCGAGTGTCATGTAGGTGAGCAGCAGCACAGAAACCTCTGAGGACAGCATGGCTAGGCACCCCCCAGCCTGGCACTGGGGACTGGCCATCCAGGCCTGGGCATGCTTGTTGTACTCGCCCGCATAGCGCAAGTCAGAGGCACCAATAAAGAACAGATAAACACCCATGAGGAAATCAGCACCTGTGATGGGACAGGGAGATGGAGGTGAGGCTCCACCTGGGCCCCCGAATGGAGATGGTGATCGCACGTAAGTCATTAGGCATGTGCACCCCTGGGTGAGTGCAAGCTGGCATGAGCTAGGCTGGTGAGGTGGAAGTGTGCCTACATGGCAGTAGGTGTGAATGAGATTGAGAATTGGAATCAGTGAATCAGGGTGGCAGGAGGTGGTGCCATTCCTACAATTAGGACCCATAGAATTTCAGAGCATCTGACTGAACACCCCTTCCTTCTCCCTCATTTCATGGGCAGAGAAGGAAACTGAGGCTGCCTTCCTGGAGTCACCATTTCCAAAGTGACCTCTCTAGTGCCCTTAAATACTATTGGGAATGGCAACTGTGAATTCCTCCCTCCCTCCCTCTCTTCCTTCCTTCCTTCCTTCCTTCCTTCCTTCCTTCCTTCCTTCCTTCCTTCCTTCCTTCCTTCCTTCCTTCCTTCCTTCCTTCCTTCCTTCCTTCCTTCCTTCCTTCCTTCCTCCCTTCCTTCCTCCCTCCCTTCCTTCCTCCCTCCCTTCCTTCCTCCCTCCCTTCCTTCCTCTCTCCCTTCCTTCTTCCCTCCCTCCCTCCCTTTTTCCCTCCCTCCCTTCCTCCCTCCCTCCCTTTTTCCTTCCCTCCCTCCCTTTTTCCCTCCCTCCCTTCCTTCCTCCCTCCCTCCTTTCTTCCCTCCCTCCCTCCTTCCCTCCTTCCTCTCTCCCTTCTTCCTTGGTTCAGTTCAGCTGCAGACAGAGGGCAGGAAGCAGGCAGATGACTGGCTTCCCTGCCAGAGCCTGGTGCCAGCAGACGGCTTGCCCCTCCAGCTCCCACCCATGTGTCAGGGGCTGTCAGAGGTCCAGAAGCGTCCCCCTGCTTGGACTCACAGCACAGGCATTTGATGGCCATGGCATGCTGGAAGTTCTCGGGCACAATGAGGGAGCGCATGCACACCACAAGCAGGTTGCCCAAGCAGGTGGTACAGGCGATGACCCAGACAAAGATTCGAAGGATCAGATTGGCCAGGAGGTTCTCCAGGGAAGAGATGCCGTCTGTGTTGGGCTGGCAGTTGCGCACATGGGGAACGTAGCTACAGTACTGGAAATGGCCGAAGTAACTGTGCAGAGGGGCAGAAGGTGAGGGCGTCACTGCCCAGCTGAGCCTCCTCCCCATCTCCCCAGGCTCTGTGCTGTATGTGGAGGGGCTCACTGGAAGCAGATTCGGGGCAGGGGTATACCCTAGTGAAGGCTCCAGGAGCACTGGTTGGCGACCACCCCCACATGGGGATGGGTGGGTGGGGGGCTTTGTCCTGTTCCCACCAAATCCCTACCCGCTCTCCACCACCCTGCCACCCACTCTTTCACTCATCAAGAATGGGGCTTGGGCAAAGGCTGGATTGGGCCCCCTCCTTCCCACCCTGCCCGAGCACCCCTTGGCTCTTGGGCCCTCACACGTAGGACAGGTTGGTCAGCTTCTGGAACATTCGGTTCTCGATGTTGGAGATCTCCATGCCCTCCATGCTCCTGAAGTGAGAGGAGGAGGAAATGGAGGAGAGAGCAGCTCCCACCCATCCTAGTCCAGGCCTTCAGAAGGCTTGGCTGCCCAGCATAGATCTTACCCGAGAGGCGCCATGGCTCAGTGCAAGGAATCTTGGAGCTGGGGATGTGGCAAGGGGGGCTGAAGTGTGTGACCTAGGGGGAGTCACTGGCATCCTTGGGCCTCAGTTTCCTCAGGGTTGGGCTTCCCGCTCTAAATGCCAGGCCTTTGTGGTGTTCTTTGTGTGGCCCTTCCCCCTGTAACTGAAGCCAGCAGGCCTCCACACTCACAGTGACTGCAGATAGGGAAGACTGTCAAAGTGGTCCACAGGGAGCTCCTTCAGAGGGTTGGCAGAGATGTTCCTGTGAGCAGAGAGGAGAGAGGGCTGGGGCTGTGCTGTGACTTGTTCCCGGCCCTCACCGTGCCCAACCTGGCTGTCATGGACTGAGAGTGGGAAGATGCTGGGAACTCTCTTGGCTTCCCAGCCTCAGTTTCCTCACTGTAATGTGGTTAGCAATCATTGCCCTGCTTGCTTCATTGCCAGTGAGGACGTCACCTCTATAACTGCACTGAGTTGGGGCCCAAGGGAAACTGTTTCCTTTCCTGTTTTGTTGCCAGCTTAGTTGCCAGTCTGGATGCCCCAAGACCAGGGCTGGCTCCCCCCCCAAGCCCCAGAGGCTGCAGCTTTGGGCCAATTCTGGTGCACTACAGCATTTAGCAGGGGCGAGGCCATGGATCCCTTTGGGAGGGAGGCGTCTCTCCCCTGAAGAGTGGAAGAAGCAGGCCCACTCACAGCATCTGGAGGTCCTGGAGGCCCTGGTACATGGATGGAGGCATTTCCTTCAGGAGGTTGCAGGAGAGGTCTCTGCAGAGAGAGAAATGGGCTCTAGTGGGAGCAAGTCCAACTTTGGGGGTGGGGAATGTCAGCTGACTCCCACTCTGACACGGCCTGTTGTGGCGCCCCTTGGACTGGCACATGTCTGTCAGAAAGGCCCTCCCCGCCCTGACGTTCTCTGTCCCAAGATGACTTCTTCATCGCTTCTCTGCCCTCTCCCGCACCTCGGCATCGGGCGCAAGGTAGGGAGGTTCCCCCACCCCCAGCCTGTGTCTCCATGGACCTGTGAGCAGGACCTGGCCCTGGGAATGGATTGACACTCACAGTTCTACCAGTTGAGGCAGATTGGCAAAGGTCCCTTCCTGAATCGCTTTGATCAAGTTACCCTGAAGGATTCTGGAAGGAGGGAAGCAGAGAGAGCTCAGAGCTCGGAGAATTGGCAGCCAAGAGATGGCCACAGGGAGAGGCAGGTGCTGGATGGTGCTGAGCCCTCAGGTTGGAAGCCCGAAGGCCTTTCCTGAGCCCTCGCATTCATGTGCCAACCGGGCTGGTCATCCACTGAAGCCCATTTCCACTCACTTGCCCTCTGGTTCCTGGCCCAGGCATGCCTCACCCTGGGTCCTCTGGCTGCAGTTAGTTGGCAAGTGTCTTCCCTTCCGTCCATCTTCCATTGTACCCACCCCATCTCTGGCCAGTCAGGCAGGCGGTCAGGTGGTCAGCCAGCCGGCTGTGGAGCACTCATGGAGCACTCCCTGTATGCCAAGAACTGTGCTAAGGATGAAAGGACCAGGGCCATGGAAAAGGGAGGAGTCTTGGCCCCTGTCCACTTTGAGCTCACATTCTAAGGCCAGCTGCGAACACAGAAGTGATGGGAGCAGCCACCGTGGGAGGACGAGCACAGAGAGGCCACCAGGGGAGCTCCTTTTCTCCGTATCCCATGCCAGGAGACTTGGAAGAGGACGAACCCTTGGGAAGAATTTCTGGGAGGTCTCTGGGGTGTGGAGGGATGGATGACGGGCAATCTGTGTTACTGGATCGAGCATCTACTTCAGCGAGGTTCTCGAGCCCAAGCGTGGGCACTTGAGGGGAGGGGAGAGCTGCGGTGGATTCCAGGTCAGGAGCTTTGGGGCCTGGTTTTGTTACAAATGGCATGTGGCCTTAAGCAAGTCCCCATGCCTCTCTAAGAGTGTTCACCCAAGAGGAGTGCGAGGCCATACTCTACTGAGCAGGGGGACACAGGAAAGAAAGGTGGGCCCTGAGTGAGGGCTGGAGCCTGCACTGGCAGTGGGAGAGGCCCTGGGACACAGACAAAGAAGGGCCATCTGACCCAGGGGCTGCAAGGGGCCGCCCTGCTCAGGTCATGGTAACAGGCCGGGGCAGTGGGCCTGTTCTCCTCACCTTGGGGGCCTGGCAGGGGTGGGGCAGGATCTCCCGCACCTCGGGGAAACTGCCCCAGCTCTTCAAACACTGGTTCTGGCAATGTGGATACCTGATGCCAGCTCCATTGGAGAGATGAGACCCAGGAAGAAGCAGAGGGTCTGAGGAGGGTGGGGTGGGGGGAAGCCTCTGGGCATCCCGACCTGGAAGGAAGCTTGGAGCTAGAGGCACAGGTGGAGGGTGGTAAGCAGCAGAGGCTCTCTCTTGTAAAACAAGCTCCCCAGGGTGCTCAGAGAGAACATCTTGGGTTCTGAATCAGGTCTTCGTTTTGCTTTTCTTAAGCTCTTCCTTCCCTTCTGGCTCAGAATCAATCGACTCCAGTGTGTTGCTTCTAAGGCAGAAGACCAGTAAGGACTAGGCAGTAGGGGGGGCAGTTATGTGACTTGCCCAGGGTCACCCAGTTAGGGAGTGTCTGAGGCCAGATTGGAACCCAGGTCCTCCCATCTCTAGGCCTGGCTCTCCATTCACTGAGCCACCCAGATGCTCCCCCCCATGCCTTCATTTTACAGAGGATGCTGAGGCCAGGGGAGGGCTTCCCCGAGGTCATGGATAAGGGTTCTCTCAAATCCAAGGCAGCCTGGGAGACAGTGAGCCCAGCCAGAGCTGAGGTGGGGAGAAAGGAGACAGCCACATCTTCAAGCGGGAATGCTAGCTCATAATCTCTGCCCTTGTGCCCTTGGATAAGTCTTGTCTCCTCTCTCTGGGCCTCAGCTTCCTTCTTTGTAAAATGAGGGAGCTGGATCCCAAGGTCCCCTCCAGCAAAGGCGGGTTCCGTCCAGTGGGGACTGTCCTTGAGAGTTGGGGGGGAGTCTGGGGAGGGAAGAACCTAAGACTCTTCCCTGCTTCTGCTTCCTCTCAGGCTGGCGCCTGAGCCTTACGCTCACTTTCTCCATGTTAGTCAGCCACAGTGGACCTCGCCTGTCCAGGAGTTGCCACCGCCATAGCAGACAGACGGATGGACAGATGGAGTCCCCAGCTGGACTGGGGCGAGGTGGGGCAGGCTGGGTGTGCTCATGGGTCATTCTGGGCCTGAAGCCCGAGCAGAAGAACAGATGGGAGGAGGGCGCATCTCTGTGCCTCCTGGGACTCTTTCCACTGGGGAGAGGCCTAGAGTGTGCTTGCAGCACAGTGAAGGTCCCACAGTTCTGGAACACAGAGTGCTCCAAGGTCCGGTGGGACATAAAGAGCTCCAGAAATCAGCGGCAACTGGAGCTTCCCGGAGCCTCTGGCTCTCCCCTCCACACCCCTTTACACACAGGAAATGGGCACTTAGCTCAGACGCAGGAGCTGAACCCAAGGCTTTGGACTCCAAATTGAATGTGGTTCTGCCTGCATCTAGTCGTAGGCATCCCTCAGGCTCCAGAGGAGGCGAGAAGACGGGCCTTACAAGAATATCCAATTTGAACTCTGACTCTGCCTCTTCCTTGGGCTTTGGGGCTCAAAATCTGATGATCCCTGGCCACGGGGGGGGGGGGGGGGGGCTAGAGGCCAGGCTAGAAGACCAGGAGTGGAGGTGAGTTGAGTTCGAGTCAGGCCTCTAGTTCATGACCCCCACGTCCCCACAGACCAGGCACGCTGAGTCCAAAAGGCACAGATACCCCATAGCCCTCGTGCCAGCCTTCTCAGCAAAGTCAAGAAGGGGTGAGAAGGCAAAGGGCCGGGGATGCCCTCTTGGGTCAGACTGCACCCCCCTCTCACTGGCCCAGCCCCTGCTCTCGCCCCCTTCAGCTGGCCAGCCCGAGGCCCATGGGGCAGACACTCACAGACCCATGAGGTGAGCATCTTGCTAATAAGCCAGTTGTTGAGGAAGGACCTGGCAGAAGGCTGCCACTGAGCCCCTACTATGTGCTAGGCAACCCCAGGGAGTTCAAGACAAGGAAGTACCTAGTCCCTGTCCCCAGGGAGCTTACGATCTGGCAAAGGAGCAAAAGCCCAAAGCTGGCTCTATCAGTCAGCCTTTGCATTGATGTTTAGCTGCAAACAGGGACATAGAAGGGCAACAAGAGCCAGCAGAGGGAGCTGGGCTAGGAAGAAGGCCATCCTGTGGCCTTCTCTCTCAGCAACTGCCCTTCTTGGGCACAAGAATGCTGGCCTTGGGAACTCCCTCCTCTGACATTGATGTTGATGGACTCTGTGGCCCTGGATCAGTTCTTTCTGCTTCTCTGAATCTGCTTCCTCTCTATAAAAAGGGGGCTAAGAAGACGTGCAGAAGCTGGGCCCGTGGGTGTGCTGTCAGTGGGGCGGGGGGGGGGGGAGAGAGAGTGTGTGTGGTGTTTTAGGAACCTTGGAGCACTGCCCAAATACGGACTCTTCTTACAGATTGGGGCTATCCAATGGGAAATCCCTCACGAGGCCTTCCCCTTCCCACAAAGAGGTGGTCATCCTCCCACCTTGGCCTTGGTCTACCAATGATTGCTCCTCTCATTTAGGGAGCGCCACAGTGGGTGGAATGCTGGGCCTGGAGGCAGGAAGACCTGAGTTCAAATCCAGTCCCAAGCATTTACCAGCTGTGTGACCCTGAGCAAGTCACCTTACTTGTCTGCCTCAGTTCCCTCAACTGTGAAATAGGGATGAGCATAATAGCACCAAGGGAAGTCAGGAGGATGAAATGAGATCTTTCTACAAGCGTTTAGTGGACTTGAAAATAGCCACGTAAATCCTAGGAGGAGGAGGATGGTCATATCTTGCCTTCCTCTTGCCTCTGTTTGCTGACAAGCCCCTTCTTTGGCCCCTGCCTCCCCTGTGGCAGCTGCTGCCTTACCGGTTCCTCTGCCCTTGTCACCTGGCTGTGGCCCAATCTAGAAGCAGCTGTGCTGCCGACTCCCCCTTTACGCCCTGGCACTCCCTTCCTGTCGGAGAAGAACCCTTGAAGGGACGAAGTGTGGCCACCTCCAGTTGTTTCCTTGGCCCCTTTGCCTTTTGACATGCATATCACCTCACTCCCCAGCCCAGGGGGGCAACCCTCCTCCCTCAGGCACTCCCAGATCTCCCCTCCTCTCTTGTTCCCTGGCCTGTCTGACCCCTCCCTCAGCCCTTCCTTCATCAATGGCTGCTCTCCCCTTCCTGGATCTCCCAGTCCCGCCCCGACTTCTCTCCTGCACCTTCACTGACTCCAAAAAGGTTAGCCCCTGAAGCTGCCCAGCCTGTGGCTTTGTAGCCAACCAGAAGGCCCATGTGTCCTCCATGGCTCTCTCCTGCTTTCCTAGGTGGAACCCTTAGGGCCTGTCGCCTGGCCTCCAGGGCCAGCCTCCTTCGCCCTCCAAGCCAGAGCCCACCTGGCCTGGGATCCTGAGTTTCCCGCAAGGCTCAGCCTCCTTGGGGCAGCCAGGGCTCTCCAGGGCTCTGGCCTCTGAATGTCTTAGACTCCTCCATGGCACAAATACTGCATCCTTTAGTGGAGGGCCAACTGCCGAAGGACAAGGCCTGCCTTTCCTCTGGCCGGAGTCTTGGGCCCTCCAGCCACTACTTGTTCAAGGGAATGGACTTCATCTCTGGTTCCCACGGAGTCACTCCCTCATCCCCTACTGGCTATGGGCTAAAGCGAGCTCGAACCCCTGGCCATGGCATCTCGAGACCCAGCTCACCCTGTCTAAGCTTCTCTTGGAGATCCTGTAAGCCTTCGAGCCCAGGGCCCGTTACTTGTCTTCCTGTGTCAGCAGCCTTAGCTCAGAACTGGTGTCTGTTCTCTGCCCTTCTGTGCTCATCTCATCTCCACCAATGGGAAAGCCACCATCATCACTCTGCCCACCCAGAAAGGCTTCTCTCTCTCTCTGTCTTTTTCTCTCTCCTCTCTGTCCCTCTTTTTGTCTTAGTCTCTCTGTCTCCCGTTGTCTCTGTCTCTTTGTTTCTGTCTGTATCTGTCACTCTCTTTGTCTTGATCTCTCTCTCTGTGGGCTTTTCTCTCCTTGTCTCTGTCTCTGTCGTTCTCTGCCTCTCTGTCTGTCTCTTTCTGTTGGTCTCTCTCTCTCACCATCTGTTAGTCTCTTTCTCTCTGTCAGTCTGTCTTTCATTTCTCTGCGTCTCTCCCTTTCTGAGTCTCTCCTGTTCCTTTTCATTGTCCCTCAGCGTCTCTCTCTCCCTTTGTCTCTGTCTCTCTGACACTCTCTTTGTCTTAGTCTCTCTCTCTGCCTGTCTCTCTGTCTCTGTCTCTCTCCCGGGGATGGAAAAGCCAAAGGAACTAGCCCTTGCCATCTAGGAGCTCCAGCTGCAGGCCTTCCTCCCACCAACCTCACGCTCATGCCCAAGCGCTAGCCTGGTCTTTCCCATTAGAAGGGAAGTTCCCTGAGGGCAGGGATGAAGTTGGCACCTTTCTTTGCATGCCCACCCCTCAGCCTCCCTCAGCTGTCAGGTGCCTGGCCCTGAGGAGATCCTCACAGAACAAAAACCTGGTGGCTGCACTACCCCGGGAGTCCCTGAGGGAACCGTGAAAAGTGCCTGGAGGCGAGGACGTGGGCCACACTGCCTGTGCAAAATCACAGAGGTGGGAAGTAGGGCACTGATTATGATGTAGAGCAGGGCCAGACTGCACCCACCCAACACTGTATGATAGACCTAGAAACCTTATGTTCCATCTTAGGGGCAATAGGAAGCCACCGGAGTTTATTGAGCAGGGAAGTGGCAGAGTCAGGCTGTGATCACTACAGAGGCAGCTATTCATGGCACACAGAACTCCCAGGATGCTGAGCTCAGTGACCTGGGGGCAGCCAGGAAAGACCCAAAGGGAGGAAGGAGACCCTCAAAGACAGGCAGACAAATGGGCCTTGGGGACTACAAATCTGGGCCTGGAGTTGGGAAGAACTGAGTTCAAATGCAGCCTCAGCCACCTAAGCAACGGTGGGACCCTGTCCGTGGGGCTTACCTCAACGCTAAAAGGAGATGATAAAGGCACCTACCTCTCCGTGTTGCTGAGCTCCAACGAGATCGTGCGCACGTGTGGCCCACTTTGGAAGACTTAAAGCACTATTGATTGCTCATCGTTCTTAATAGCAACAACAATAACAGTGACGACCAGAACAGGAAATCCTGCTGGTCACTCCTGAGCCATGGGCTCGCAGTAGGCAGATGAGCGCAGCCAAATAATGGGGTGGAGCCACAGGGAGTTACTATACACAGGCAAACACAGACAGCGAATGATGGGGCCAGTCAATGGCAGCAGCCTGGATGGAGAAGACGATGGCAGTGATGCAGCCCTTAGCAGACAAGAGGCCCTCGCCAGGTCTCATTCTCTGGGCTAGTTCTGGGTTCGGGTTCCCAGCCAGCTCTCAATGCCACACAATGGTAGACAGTTAAAAGATCGATAAACGATATAGTGGGAATAGTCAATGTACGAAGGAGGCGAGAACACCCCAAGCTAGAAATTGGCAAAGGGGGGTCACAGCATGTGGCTGGTGTGCGCCGGAAGGCAGTGGAGAGAGGGCTGCATTTGGAATCTGAGGATCTGGGTTTGAATCCCAACTCTGCTAAGTTAATACCCAGGTGTCTCGGGGCAAGCCCTTTGCCTCTTGGAGGCTTCTTCTGCCATAAGATCAGGGGGATTTGACTGAGAGCCATCACTCAGGACACTGATCCTATGGATCCATGCCATTCAGTGAGAGCCAACAGACATGCCATGGCAGTAAGATGCCACACAATCAAAGCTGGAAGTAGCAGAGCTGCCAAGATCTGAGGGACACATTTTCTTCTTTCATGCCAGCCTCTTGTTGCCAAGCTCCGGTCTTGAGGCCACCCAGCTGGCCTGGAGGTCCACGGCATATGGGACACACAGAATCACTAGGGGGCTAATGGCGAAGCTTGGTGTGTTCAGGCACCCTGAGGAGAGAGATGGAGGCTCCCCTGGTCTCCAGACCCTTGAGCACCCTGCCCTGCCCTGCTCAGAGCTGCATCCCCCAATATCGTGGTGGCCCAGGGGGGTTGGCATGAGCACCTCCACTTGAGAAGGAGCCTTTGTTTCTGGATAGGTGGGCAATCTTGTCTAACCCCTGTGCCTTGCCTGCTTTTACCCAAGATCTTTGGAAAGGACAGCCAAAAGACTAACGGAACCCCCTGGGTCTGAGCCCCTGAGGCCAAAGACGGAGCAGCAAATGAGTAAGCCTGTCCTCTGCCCTGGAACACAGCAAATTGTCTCCAAGGCCAGTTGCGGCACGTGAACCCAGCATGACCGTGTACTTTCTGTGTTCTCTCGGTACCTGTGGGAAATGACTCATACCCAGAAGGCCACTTGCCAAGCAGTGCTTCCCTCTGCCTTGGTTTGTAACTAAGGACAAAATCAAGCCTTTGTGTGACTTGCACCCTAAACTGTTGATAATGAGCATCCTTCCCATTTCCCAGTAGAGGCCTTGGGGCCCGAGTCACTTAACTGCCAACTTCCTGCTCCTTTAATCCCTAGGATTCCGAACCTCCTTTGAAAAGCCATGTCCCCAGCTAGCTCTCCCCATCCCTGACCCCTATTCCGTTGAGCCCTAGTCCTCCCTAGTCCCTTTCCACTGCAGCCCCCAGAATGCTCTGCTCTTAGTAGCACACACCCCTTCATCCTCCATCTCTGCCTCCGATGCACCTTCAGTCTTCCTGTGCTCACTAAAACTTACCTTTCTCTCAAAGACATGAAATCTCTTGGTGCCTCCTTCGAGGCTGGTTCCTCCTTCCCGGGCCCCTGGCCTCTAGGACCAGGGGGAGGAGCTGGCTTCCTTGTGGGCCCGATGCTCCTTTTGGAGCCTCTCTCTTCCACCACTACCCAGCTGGCACTGGGCTTCCTTTAGAGCACACTTCATTCTGCCTAGATCCTCTGGACTGCCAACTCAACCTCCCTTTTCCTCCTAGCTCTTCAGGAGCTGGCTTGCCACCTTTTTTCATCCTTTCTTTCAACTCAGGCCCTGCCCCCTTTGAAATACCCTGCTCTCCCACCAGTCTAGCCTCCTGAACTCCCTCAACCTCTGTCCTGGGCCCACGTTAGCTGTGCTCAACAGAAATGACACCCTCCCCCAGTCCAAACCGAACCCGCCCAGGTGTCATAACTCCTAGGTATGGCGCAGCATACAGTGACAGGCAGACAGTTACAGACAATAGCAAATTTCATACAGTGAAAGACAATTGATCACACAATGGCAGACAATGGCAGGGTAGGATGAGGGATGGGACGGCTTATGTGCAGGAAGAGGCAGCGGCAGTTCCACAGCACGATGTGGTGAAGAATGGGTAGCCTCCGCGGAATATCCTTTCACTCAAGTATTTACCAAGCACGTTCCCTGTATCCAGCACCCAGGTGGGCAGGGCCTGTGGTGGGCACGTGAGGCTTCCCTTGATCTGGTTTCTAGCTGCCACCTTCAGTCTTCTCTCCTGCCAGTCCCCTCTACTTATCCTGGGTCCCCCCAAAGCACCTTAGTTCCCGAACATGAGATCTCCATCTCCATCTGTCAGATTCCTGCTCCTCCTCAAGGTCCAGCTCAAGCACCATCTTCTTTCTATTGCCAGGTCTGGGCTCCCAGGGCAGGAGGTGACCTCCTTCCTTGGCCATTCCCCCAGTGCTGTTTTCCTGTGCGCTAATCACCATGTGCTTTGCAGCCCAGTTATTTGTCTTGCCCCCTCACAGACTGTGAGCTCCTTGTGGTCAGGGACTATGCCCTATCCATGTCTGTCTCTCTCTTAGCACTGAACGCTGGGCCTTGGCAGAAATGACAAGAGCTTTGTGGGATGAAGGAGGGAGGAAGGAAGGAAGGAAAAAAGGAAGGAAGGGAGGGAGGAATGAAGGAGGGAAGGAAGGAAAAAAGGAAGGAAAGAAGGAGGGAGGGAGGAAGGGAAGGAAGAAAAGGAAGGAAGGAGGGGAAGAAGGAAGGGAGGGAGAAAGGAAGGAAGGAAAAAAGGAAGGGAGGGAGGGAGGAAGGAAGGACGGACGGACTGACTGACTGAAGCATGACCTTCCTGGGGGAGCCACAGCACCAGGCACTGTGTCTGGTTTGGGAACCACACGGTCTCCATAAGTGGAGGACGTCCACACATAGAACCAGGCGGGGAGAAAGATACACAGAGATGTATGAATGTGCTGCACACAGAGCAAGGGGCGCTGGGGAAGCCGGAGTGGTTGGTCTTGCTGAATGGTCAGTTGTGTGCCGAGCCCTCCCTTCTACAGTGTGGCTCTGCCACCCACACGCACCCCTGGCCACACATGTCCACACGCACACTGTCGTGCTCCCCAGGGTAAGTGGGCAGCAGGTAGCACCTTGAGAGGATCGCCATTAGAACTCACAGAAAGTACAGGGACTTCAGCCCCAGGAAGGAATCAGGTGACAAGTCGGTGATCTGGTTGTTGTCCAGCATCCTGGAGAGAGACAAAAGTCAGAGGAAGGTACCCAGGATGGGCTTTGCTCCCTGTACAGGAGGAGGGAGAGGGACACACCATAGTCCCTAGCCAACACCTCTCCCCACCTCCCCATGAGGATCTGTGCTGGGTACCACCACGTTTCAGAGGGCCCAGGCAGGAGCTGGCAGCAAATTCCAAATGGACATGGTATCCAAGGCACTGGCTCATCCTCCCCTCTACCATGGTCAGCTGGGCTCAAGAGCTAAGCCCAACCCAGGCACCTGAGCACCCGACACGGCTTAGTGCACCCCCCCTGAACTCCCCAATAACTCACAGCCACTCCAGCTGGAAGAGGTCCTGGAAGAGTCTTGGAGGGAGGGAGCGGATTCGATTGTGACTCAGAAACCTGGAGCCAGGGAGAGACGGGGTCTCACTTAGGGGCAAAGCCACAGACAGGACCCACTGCTCCCCCTTCCCACCATCTCCAAGACCCTGCCAGAGCTGCCTGGATGCAGGACAAGACCTATAGAAGCATGGAATGCCAGGGCTGGGACAGAGCTCAGAGCTCCTCAAGGCTGCCAAGGTGCTGTCTCTTCCAGATTCCCAATTCTGGGGCTTTCCCCACCTCCCTCTGTTGTCTCCTCAAGAGTGGGTCAGCTTTTAGGGAAAGGCAACTGCAGCCAGTTCCTCCTCGTCCACACTAATGGGGAAGAGCAGCCAAGGCTGCCCCTCCCCACTGTCTTCTGGAGACTTCCAAAAGAATTGCTTCATCTACCTTCTTCCTTGGCCCAACATGCAAATGAATCTGCCATGTCCTGTTTAGAGCACCTTCTCACTGTGGATGGGCCTAACCGAGCCTGGGAGGGCCCATCTGAACCTTGGCAGGCAGGCTGGGGGGGCACAAGGGGGCACAGCCAGTCGGTGCACTTAACTGCTTTTCTTTGCCACAAGGTAAGTCTCCCTGGCTGGGGGAATGATTTCTCTGGATGGGCAAAAGGCCTCAGTGAAACTTGGATGGCTTGGAAAAAAGAGGGAAAGATTGCTTTCCCCAAGCTTCCACCAAAGTGCAAGAATGGGGCACCGTTTGGTGGCAAGAAAAGGCTGGGGCTCTGATTCTGCCAGCTGTGGGAGCCTCGCCAGGCAAGACATTCCCAGACTCTCATGCATGATAGGTGAACTCAAAGGGCCGTTCCGTAGCTGCGTGGCTCGGGCCCACGGCGCTAGTCCTGTGGGCTTCCCAAAGAACTTTCCCCAGCTACGCACCACAGAGCCTTCTCCCTGGCTGGTGGCCCAGTGAAAGTGCTCCTCTGGGCAGGAAAAGGACTGAGACCTGGCTAAGGGCTTAGGGATCAGCTAAGAAGGGAGGCAGCGTGTGCATGGTCATGTGTATACGTTTGCCTTACTACGGGATGGGCCCCTCTAAAGCAGGGAATCACGAGACTAGCAGAAGAGGACTATCAGATCACTACTGCCGCCTCATTGGCCTTCCCTGGTCTGGGAGGAAGAGACTTCTTGGCCACTTGGGAGCTGAGCACACCTTCTCCCCTCCTCCTGGCCTTCAGAAAGAGAGCTGAAGGGCCAAGACCAGGGCCATCACGGTGCCCAGGGAGAAGGCCCCCACTGCTCCCTAGAGCAGGGGGGGGTCGTCTCTCTCGGCTCCCAACCCTGCCGTAGTGCTGGAGCTTCTTTGGCAAGAGGCTCCCTGTCATTTCCAAACTGCTGTCTCAGTCCCGGCTGGCCCCTCCTTGAGCCTTCTGCCTCCCTCACCTCCTCCGGCGCCAAAGGCAAGGCAGGCCTAATCTGTCCCATATGCCTCCCTTTCCAGCTGGGGACAGAGGCCTTCCTTACAGGTTTGCTTTGGTCCCCTGGCCATCCCGCACCCCCCATCATTTCTCTGTCCCCTGCCAAGGGTCAAGGAGCAGCTGGCTACTCACAGCTTTCTTAGCTTGGATAAGCCAGCAAATGCCCCAGGAGCAATGGAGTGGAGATCGTTGTTCTGCAGGAAGCTGGTGGACAAAAGAAAAGGGTTGGGAGCATTCTGGGGACTTTCTGCTTCACCCCACCCCACCGCCCCTCCTAAGAGCAGCCCAGGCTCAAAGAGGCAGCCTGAGTACTGCTGGTACAGCAGAGTAAGCATTATATTTAGACTCAGATGATCCGAGTTCAAATCCAGCCTCTGTGGCATATCAGCTGTGTGACCTTGGGGAAGTCACTCACTGTTCAATGTCTTAGTTATCTCATCTGTATAAGAGAATTTGAATTCAGTTGCTTCTAAGGTCTCCAGCCCTAAGTCAACAATAATCCCCTGCTCCCTGGAGCCCACATAGGACAGATACAGTGCTCCCTGCGTCAGGGACTAAGCATTTAGCAAGCACTTACTATGTACCAAGCCCTATATGACGAGGAATGCAAAACCAGTCCCTGCCCTTGAGAAGCTCCCAGTCTAATGGGGGGAGCTGGACACCATGCAAATGATTAGCTATGGACATACTGCAGATGAGCTGAATTGGAGGGAATCAGTGGGGAAGACCCCAGCAACAAGGGGTGGGGCAGAAGAGGCTCCTTGAAGAAGGAAGCCTGAGGTGGAGATGAGGAGGGAGAGCATTCTGGGTGTGGGTGCGGGGCAGCCAGTGGAAATGCTCAGCATTGGGAGATGGAGTGAGGAGCTTTTTCAAGGAGCAGCCAGGAGGCCAGTGTGCCTGAACTGTAGAGGACATGGAAGGCAGGAAGGTGGAAAACGGAGGAAGGGACCAGGTTGGGAAAGGATTTCAGAGCTGACTCTAGAGGCACTAGGCAGCCACTGAAGTTTACCGAGTATCCCAAGTCAGACCTGGGGCTGAGGAAGATCAATTTGCCAGTTGAATGTAAGATGGGGCTGGAGTGAGGAGAGATTGAGGCAGGGGGACTAGCTGGGGTGGGGGTGGGGCTACTGAACAGTGGGAGAGAGACGACCCACCAGGCGAGTGGAGAGGAGGAGAGGCACACGAGAGATGCTGTGAAAGCAGAAATACCAAATGACGAGCAATCCGCGGGGAAAAAGGAGGAGAACCTAAAAAGGTTGGGCCTCAACATTATGCACAAAACATTAACTTTGGGTCTTTTGGCTGGGGGATCTTTGATGGCCGTCAGACTGAAATACTCCTAGAGGAATTGAAGCACATCCGTATTGACATTTGCACCAGATAGGAAGCAGATGCCACCAAATGAAAGGACGCTTCAGAGGTTCTCCTCCAAGAGGAGAAACAAAGGAGCTGATTTCATTGGGTACTCAATGGCCGGAGGAAATGAGGCCACTTATTTCTTGGGACCTTTGGTTATCTCATCCTGCAGTCCTCTTGATGAGGCTGGGGAAAAGGAACACAATGAAGATAATTGTACCTTTTGCTCCAACATATGTTGCAGAGGATGAATAAGTGGAGAAAAATCGATGAAGAATTTGACTAAGTCCTCCAAACTGAATCAATATATACCCCCTTGATGCTTGGCCAACTCAATGCAAAGGCACGCAAGTGGAAGGTTGGAAAACCTGGCTCGGGGTTTGGAAATGAAAGATACCAAAGCTCATTGATTAATCAGAACACATGGAGCTGCACAAACAAGCCGGATGCAGTGAGCCTTGAATAGCCTATCAGCTATAACAGAGAATGACTCATTATTGATGGGGGAGTCACGTCAGAGTCACCTTTCTATGTATAGACGGTGGAAATCCATAAGGAGAAGTATGATAAACAATTGCAGTGGATTCCATTTGAATAAGCTGTTCATTGGGAAAAAATGGGAAACAGATAAAAGTAAAGATATTGACAATGATTATTACCCCCTTTGAGGAAGTTTGCTGAGGCCAAATAAGTGAGAAAGCCCAAAGAGCAGAAACTACACTGGTGAAGGCTCGTTCTACTTATCAAGGGTAAAGTAGAAGACTCACAAAATGGTGAAAAGCAATGGAGAGGAAAATGAGCCTACAGAAAGCTTAGTAGGAAACCCAACTAAATCAGGTCACAAAGCACTTGTCAATGAATCTAAAAGGATGAAAACAAAGAGATAGTGAAAGTATTTGACAGAAATCTCTCCTCATCAGCAATGGTAGTACCATGCTTGCGTCTTGGTGGCACTCACGAGGAAGGGGGAATGGAGGAATGGATGAGCATGATCCAGAAAACATGGAGGAAGACACTCTGGAATCAACTCTCTAGAGCTTTCAGAGAGGGAGAGACAGAGACATAGAGAGGGAGGGAGAGACAGGGAGAGGAAGAGAGAGACGGGGGAGAGAGAGAGGGAGGGAGAGAGAGACAGGAGAGAGGGAGGGAGGGAGAGACAGAGATGCCCCCAAAATGGAAACAGCCAGGGATAGTCTAAAAGCAACCAAAGGATGACTGAAGAAACACTGGCAACTGAGCTATATGGCACTTTTTTGTTTCTATTCACTTTGTTTGGAAGATGGTCCACATCTGATCTACCCACCATGTCACCTTCAAGGAAAATATCTGATGGAAAGAGCTGGGCTTTTGTAAAACATTTTCTGTAGCCAACTACACCTTAAAAGTCCCACTCTTAACTGAAGCTATAAGAGTCCAGGGAGTTTTCTGTTTATTGAGTCCAAAAATGAGTTTGGTTTTGGTAGTGAGAGGCAGCCTCCTCTAGAAGGAATGGTTAGTTTGCACACGATTACTTGAGAGATGTAGCCTCAGAGATAACTTGGTTCAGCAATGATCCAACAACATATGATAGGGAGGTGGCACCGGTATAAGTCAACAAGGATTCTCCAGGATCATGGGGCATGCCCAGAATCGGCCCAGGGGAAGAGATTGGGTTGGGTTTGGGCAGTCGTGCAGACCCTCAGTGAGCCTAAGCTTCAGCCTGAAACAAAAAGCCTTGGGTTGAAGCCTGTTAGCTTCCCAGTGAGGATGGGGGGCTGGACATATTATTGTTCTCATCCAGGACACAGATGCCCCATGGGACAATGAAGAGACCATGGCGCTGGGGCTAGAGGCAGGTAATGAGGTGCCTATCGTCTTCCCAAAGATGACTTGTATACCAGCAGTGGCATGGAAGATGCCATCTAGGGAATGAGTCATGAGGAAGGGAGGTGGTTAGTCAGGTGGAAAGAGCAAAAAGCAATGGTGATGCCCGAAGAGCTCAGAAAGCCTCGGGGAAGTTAGGAAGAGCCTCTGGGTAAGGTTCATGAGAATACATTGGCACAGCGCACAGACAAGAAGCCAAGGGTGAGGTGAGTGAGACCTACTGTGGTGGAGGAAACACCTACACTGAAGAGATCCCTCAAGGCTGCGGAGTTTATGATTTGTCTCAACTTCCAATCTCTCTGCCCCAAAGCAAAGTAGCCCAGAATCCCCAGGGACTCCACCCAATCCTGGAAGAGTCCCCTTGACAACAGAGTTCTTTGGTGGGGGAGGAATCCACTGTGTCCTCACTGACTCTGAGGTACTAGAGCAGGGATTCCTTCGGTGCCCCTGCCTTCTTCCTGACAGTGACCCAGAGGGTCAGGGGTCTCGGGAATTCTCAAGGCAGGGGGAAGTTTTCTTCAAAACAAGCCCAAATCAGCTTTCCCGTATTGCCCTAGTTTGGCTTCCTGAGCCCCAGAGGACAAGCCAATGCCCCTGCCACACAACAACCCTCGAATGCAGGGACACAAAGAGCTTCCAGGGGTCCTCACTGCTCCCGCCCCACCCAGCCCAAGCTTCTTTTCTCCCAGGGAAAGATCACCTATCACCGCTTTCCCATTCCGATCGCCATGCCCTCCCCCAATGCAAACACACACAGAGCAGCCAGCTACTCTTGGTCCTTGGCCCATCTATCTTCACCATTATTCAACAGCTTTCTCAGCCTTGAAGCCCCCTCCAGCCCCCTCCTCTGGCTAGTTAATTCCTCTCAGGACCGCCACTTGAAGGAAGATGCCCAAGCCAGCCGTGCTCCCCTCTTCACCCCCTCTGGTTCTCTTCCTGGCTTGGCACCAAGGCCCAACCAATACCTTCCAGATCCAGACCTTCCCCTTCCTTTGTCTTCCCCTGTGAAACTGAAGTGCCTAGAGGCTACCCCGGGCTTCCCATTGGGTCTTGGATGTGCACTCCTGAGCTTTAGCACCTGGTTTGGCCTTAGAAAACACTCAGGGACTTGACCCAGCCTGGCAAGAGCAAGGACAGGACAAGCTTCAGCTCTGGCTCCCCAGAAATCCCAGGGCATCCGGCCAGGACCACTGAAGACTGGCAGAGTATCCTGAAAGACCACCATTGTCCAGGCCCTTGGGGAGGGCAGCTCTAAGAGGGAGAGGCCCCAAGGGCAGTGCAAGAGATGGGGGAGGGAGAGACAGAGGAAAACCAAAGACCTGAGGTCACAGGCAGCAGAATGGCGAAAAGGCCCAAGAGACCTCCTTGGGGCCATTAGGCTGAGTGGGAATCAGGCTGCAAGACAGAGGTGCACTAATGACCCAGGAGAGGGCACTGCCGCCCCCCAGCTCCAGGTGTTTGCTCTCCTGGCCTGGCCTCTCCCTGGCATTGGTTTGGCCCAAGGGACGAGCCCAGCACTGGGGTGGGAGGAGAAGTGATCATCCTAATCCTAATGATCAGTGTGCCTGTTTCTGAGGCTGAGAAAGATGGCCACACCAGGGCTGCGGGCACAGTCAGAGGGCACAGCAGAGCCTCTCGGGTCTACTCACAGCCCCTCCAGGCTCTGGAAGCCGATGAATTGCTTGTCCTGCAGCTGGTGGAGCTGATTCTTCTGGAGGTTCCTGGAGAGGAGGAGACCGGAGGATGGGAGAGAGGGAACACCTGGAGGGCCCCAGCCTCCCCATCCTCCCTCACTGCTGGGCTCATAGCACCTCCACCCCCAAACTTGGGCCTGACAGCATGGTGGGGGAGCCACTTTCAGGAGGGACGCTGGATCCCAGGGCAGGCTTCTGAGAAGGGCTGCCTGACTTCGTCCCTCCTCCAGTTTCTCTGGGCTCTTGCTCCACTGGCCTCCTATTCTGGGGGGAAGGAGAGGGCCTCGAAGCTGGGGACAGCAGACCCCTCCTGTTTGTGTGCCTGCTGGAGAGGCAAGCAGGGCTCCTCCTAAGGGCCACCTGGGGATGGCTGAAGAGCTCTGAGCCCCCACATCTCTAGCTGAAGCCTCCCTCCCCTTCCAGTACCAGGCTTGGGACTTACAGAAGAGACACGTTGTTGGGGTCCGGGGCTGGGGGCACCCCACTCAGCCCTTGAGCTGTGCAGTCAACCACCCGCCAGGAGCACTTGCATCCCTTGGGGTAGAGCCCCAGGCCTGGAAGGAGAGAGCAGAGGGTCTTGGGGCTCCAGGAGAGAAAAAACTAGGGAGGGGCTCAAGGTTCCCAAGACTAACAGCCCTGGGCATGGGAGAGGCTTACTAACAACAGCTTCCCTAATGGAATGGTGGGATATCTGGGGACCCTGAAGTTAGCTGCAAGCCAACCCCAGGCAGAGCAAAGGCCTGTAGTTCCAGGGCTCTGGGGAATGGGCTAGCTACTTAGCCTCTTCTAGCCTCAGTTTCCTCATCCAACACAGGGTTCTCTACCTAACAGAGCCTTTGAAGAGCTTCAGCTCCTGGACAATAATAATAACCAACATTTGTAACAGGCCAGACTCCCCTGGGAGGGATGGCAGTGTGGGCGGGCAGCCTCAAAGCCCCCAGAGACACAAAGCCAGAGGAGCCCCTTGAACAAAATCTGGAAAAGAGCTGGCAATTAGGAGGTGATGAAGATCTGGCAAAAGGGGTTGCACAATGGCCACCTGGGCTCCTTTGTGGGGGCACCCTCCACCCCACAGAGCAGGACCCAGGCAGAAGCCAAGGAAGATGATGACTCTTCCTCCGCCCCCTCCCATCCAAGCAAAGCTAAAGTAAACAGCTCCAAGAACCGAGGGTGGGAGGCACATCCTTTCATCTTCTGCCAGAGCCATCACGCACCCTTTCTTTGAGATCTGACTTCTACTTAGTTAAGGGGAACTCATTACCTTCCAGTACGGGCCATTCTACTTTGGGATAGCTCAGTCTGGCATTGTGTTATGCCAATATCTGCTCCCCTGTAACAACCAAACAACTGATCCATGGACAGCACTATGTGCCAGCTGCTGGAGCCTCCCTCTTGGTTTTGGTCCTCCATTCTGAAGTCACACGGAACTATACCCTCCAGATAGTGGAGGATGCCCGCCCTGTCCCCCAGTAAGGCTTCTCCAGGGTCCCTATTACCAATTAGAGGATCAGAAGGGGCCAGGCCCCTCAGCTGACAAAAGAGGAAAGTGTGGCTTGGAGAACTTCAATGGCTTGCCTAACTAACTAAGGCCACACAGGTGATGGGGATCAAGGACTGGACTTGGTGCTCTTTTTACTCTGGCTGCCTCCCTTGGACTCTTCCTCATATTGATGAGGTTTCAAAGCCTTTACCATCCCAGTTTGTTGATGCGTCTCCTAGAACTGAACCCAATGTTCTAGGTGTAGTCTGACCCAGCCAGTCACAGCAGGCACTTGATGATCATCGCTGTGATTTTTCATTTCATCTTGGGGAACTCCAGGGTGGAGAATCTGAGGGAGTTGCCTGGGGCTCCAGGAAGAGAAGAGATCGTTCCTGACTATGGTCACATGGCCTGATACTCTCTTCACTCCCCCAATTCCTTTGCATTCTTCTATAACTGTATCGTAAAGAGCACATTAGCTTTTGTGACTACCATATTGCACCGTTCCCTCATATCGAGTCCCATCTTGCCCCCTCTACCACTTTTCCATGCTCCTCTCAGTCTGTTGGTGCCATTGATTCTTTGAACTCTGGAGTAGGACTTTACATTGAATCCTGTTCAATTCCCTTCTGTTAGTCTCTGCCCATGCTAATACCCTCCATTCTCCTTGGGCACTCTCTTGGCCATCTGATGTTTCTCTGCCATTACATTGTGTCTGCTATTCTCCCTCTCTTCTCCTTGACTCCCATTCCTCCTCCAGCCTTGGGGCTGTGTTGGGAAACGTAATGAAGAGAAGTGAGGGGAGAGGGACGCACTCAGCCCAGAATACTTGCCTGACAGATGCTCACTGCAGTCCTTCAGTTGTTCCCGAGTCTTCGTTTGGCTTCCCTTTGTTCTCTGAATCAGGTCCAAGAGATTTAGCCATCCGCTGTTGTCCTCTGGGATGGTTGGAGGGAAGGAAGAAGGTATGTGAGCAGGGCTACCCCTCCTATCACCATACCCCAAAGCCTCCATGCCAATGTTAAGGGAAGCAGGAAGGACAAGGACAAGGCAGAACCTGGGAGAGCAAACAATGTCCCTCTATTGTCTCTTCCTCTTCTTACAGAGAACAAAGCAGAAGGTAGCCTGAGCTTCCAGCTTCATGTTTATAAGCTGGAGAAAAGCCCCAGGAGGTCTGGTCAGCTCTGGGTCTACTGGCATACTGAGGAGAAGGAGGAGCAGGGGAGGTCAGGGAGAGCTGGGAGTGGGCAGGGTCAAGGCTTAGGGCCCAGGGTCCTCACCACAGTTTTCTTCATCAGCCCCATTGGCACAGTCTGGATGGCCATTGCAGCGAAGAACTTGAGGAAGGCAGACAGACGTGTTGCCACAAGGGAACTGACCCGGGGGACAGGTGTGGTGGCTACTGCTTTCAACAAGACCAAGGATCAGGAGAATCTCTAGGGGGAAAAGAGGGACCCAGGAATCAGAGGCTGTTTGGGGCCCCCTTTCTTTCACCCATTACCCAAAGCACCCAAGTTAGAGTCATTCAACTGCCTTTTTTGTTTTCATCCTATTTCCATAGAACCCGAGAATGGGCAGGAATAAGTCCAGCCTCTTTGCAGTGAAGGTATTCCTTGCAAGGGGTCAGCCAGCCTCAGGACCTCTTCCAGGGCTGGTGAAAGATAAAACCACCTCCCAAAGAATTCCAACAGGCAGCTTTCAGAAGAAGCAGCACAAGCTGTCAATAAGCTTATGAACAAATGCTCCAAATCACTAATATTAGAGAAATGCAAGTGAAAATGACCTGCATCCTACCTCTCCCCCACTAGATCAGCAAAGATGGCAAATGCTGGTGAGGCTATGGGAAAGCAGGCAAACTAGTGGAGTATTGGCGGAACCCCAAAATTGGTCCAAGCATCCTGGAAAGCCATTGCGAGTCAGTCTGCCTACCCTTTGAAACGCCAATTGGCCGCAACCAGCTACACATTTCAAAGATCTCTTTGCCCTTTGCACTGTCTCCTCTCTTCTTTCTTCCTGCTCTGTCTTGGTTCTCCTCCTACCTCTCTGGCTCCTTTGTTGGATCTCTTCTAGGTCCATTGAGCATGGGGTTCCCCACAGGGTCTATCTTTGCTTTTTTCTCTTTTTGCTTTAGACCATCTTAGTTGGTAACCCACCCCCACAGGCTCAAGGACTATGCAAATGAGCTTTTGCATTTATTTTCATTTATTCATCAAGACTTAACTTCTCTCCTCTGAACGTCAATCTCACATCACTCACTGCTAATTGGACTCCACCTACAGGTCCCATGGCAATACTAAACCCAACCTGTTGGAAATGGGATTCACTCTGCTTCCCCTGCCCCCCCAATACCTCCCCTCTGCCTAGTTTCTTTATTATCATCCACAGTGCCACCATCTTCCCAGTTACTTGGGCTTGAAACCTGCAACCCCTGAGTCCCAGCACTCATCAAACCTGGCCTCCAAGTAGCCTTCCCTCCCGCCTTTCTCTTGGGAAGAAACACAAGACCTTGGTGAGCCTCTGAGCATTTTGCCAGAGGATAAGAATAGTTGACATTTACATAGTGCTCTGCTGTTTGCAAGAATTCAGTGCATTTTGTCTCATTTGAACCTCATCATAAGCCTATTTATGAGGTGAGTACGCCAAGTGTCATTAGCCCCTTTGTACAGATGGGCAAACTGAGGCAAGAGAGTGGGGAAGTGATTTGTTCATAAGTCACACCTCCAGTGAGTAGGCAGGATTTGGAACCAGGTCTTGACTCTAAGCCCAGTGCTCCACCCACCCTTGGGAACCCAGCGGATGTCCAGACTGCTCTAATTCTTCTCATCTCACCAGCCCTTGGGAGCTCCCCACCTGCCCTTCTTTCCCTCTTCTCCACCTTAAAGTTCAGTGTGTGCAAGGGAAGAATCAAGTGTATGGGGGGACCAAAACAGGGTGGCACATGGAGTACTCCAGAGTGAATTAAGCACATTGGGCTCTCCCTTCCCCCAAAGGTCAGAGAGCCTTTCCCTGCCCTTCATGGGCACTGCCCCTCCTGGCTAGCTTCCGAGTGGGAATATCCAGGTGCACTTGCCTAGTGCTTGGAGGGCCTTGTAGTGTTCTGGGTCACAGCCCTGTGGCACTCTGCAGATCACCAGGGCCTCTTTTCACCCCCACATCTCTATGTGGAGCTTCTCTTCTCCACATTGAGCAGCTTCACCTCATCGCGCCCCCTCCCAGCATGGGAACCCACATGAGATAGTCTTGTGGCTTGCCCAAGAGAGGACAGAACCCAATGCCTTGGGTTCACATTCACATGGGGCTGAATGGCACTGCACTATCAAAGAAACAACCAACCTCAGAGATTCGGAGAAACATCAAAGACTTGTATGGAATGACGAGTGAAGAAGGCAGAGCCAGGAAAATAGCTGAGACCATGGCTGCAGCCAACTAAAGAAACTGAGACTTATGGGGGATTATGAGGGCCAGAAGTAGGCTTCAAAAGACACTAGGGAGGAGGGGGCAAAGGCACAGCTCCTCATATATGCCATCAAATGCAGTTGCCAGTTGGCTGGCTTTGCTTAACTGTTTTTCTCTGTCAAGAGAGCAGCTTTGGGAGAGGGGAGGAATATCTCTAGAAATGAGGATGTAGAAGCCAAAGGTATCATTGAGGGATGCATATTGGAGAATTCCATTCCATTCCATTGTGAGCCAGTGACCTTATCTTGCCAGGTCCCAGGCTGTGCTCTGCTCTAAAGTGAGCTCTCATTTCATTCTCATTCTATCTCTCTCTCTCTCCCTCTCCTTCTCTTTCTGTCTCCCTCTTTCTCTCCACATCTCTGTCTCTGTCTCCCTCTGTTTCTGTCCCCCTCTCTCTCCTTTCTCTCTTCCCTCCCATTCTTCCAGTCCTCCTTCCTTTCTCTCTTTCTCTCCTTTTTCTCCCCGTCTTTCTGTCTCCCTCTGTTTCTCTCCCCCTCTCCTTTCTTTCTTCCTTCCTCTTTCCTCCCTTCCCTTCTTCCAGTCCTCCTTCCCTTCTTCCTTACCTCCCTTCCTTTCTTCCCTTCCTCCTTCCATCCCTCCCCTTCTTCTCTTCCTTCTTTCCTCCATCCCTGCTTCTCCTTTCTTCCCTTCCTTCTCCCCTCTGCTCCATTCCTCCCTCTTTCTTTCTCTCTCCCCCTTTCTCTCCATCTCCCTCTGTTTCTGTCCCTCCTTTTTTCCCTCTTCTATTCTTCCAGTCCTCCTTCCTTTCTCTCTACTTCCCTTTATCTCTCCCTCCTTCTCTCTCTCTCCTTCCTCTTTCTCCCCTGTCTTTCTATCTCCCCGTTTCTCTCCCCCTCCTCCTCTTTCTCTTCCTTTCTTTCTTTCCTCCCTTTCCTTCCTCCAGTCCTCCTTCCTTTCTTCTTTTCCTTCCTTTTACTCTCCCTCTCTCCTTCCTCTTTATATCTTTCCTTCCTCTTACCTCCCTTCCTCCTTCCTTTCATCTCTCCCCTTCTTCTCTTCCTTCTTTCCTCCATCCCTGCCTCTCCTGTTTCCTCCCTTCCTTCTCCCCTCTGCTCCCCCTCCTTCCCTTCTTTCTTTTTAACAAATGTCTAATATGTGAAGAATACTTAGCTTTTCTTTGGTCAAAGGTATAATCACTTGATTAGCGAGAGAGAAAATGGATTGTAACCATAACATACTATTTACATTTGAACCATAATTACTGTTCTTTGAAAAGAAAAAAATAATTGCTTTAATGTCACCTTGACACCAATTTCTCCCCCTCCCCCCTTACCTCTCTTCCATCAGTGGCCCTCATTCCTTGACTCTCTCCGGAGGTTTCTCTGTAGGGCCCCCCTACCCCCAAATACACACACACACCCCTCTTGGCTTGGCATTGCCATGGTGGTAACTTGCTTTGTCAAGAGGAAGGGAGGAGCAGCTGGGTGGTTCAATGGACAGAGATTGAGGCCTGGAGACTGGAGGTCCTGGGTACCAATGTGGCCTCAGACACTTCCCAGCTGTGTGACCCTGGGCAAGTCCCTTCACCCCCATTGCCTAGCCTTTACTGCTCTTCTGCCTTGGAACTGATACACAGAATTGATTTTAATATGGAAGGAGGAGGAGGAGCCATTTGTGGCTCTCGCTCTGGTGGATTGCAGAAGGTGGCCTTAGGGTTAGGTAGAGACCAAATCCCAGGGGTAGTGGTAGAGCGGAGGGCGGGACGGGGCTGGGGGGGGGAGGGCGATCCAGTGGGCCAGGGGGTAGGCCCACGCCATGGAGGAGGGAAGGATCGAGGAGATCCTACGGGCAATGGCGTATGCCCCCAGAATCATCCTGTGATGGCCACACAGCCTGTGAGAGGAGTAAGGGCACCTGAGGGTGGAACAAAGATTGGGGTTTGGTAAAGTCCCAAAGCCTAGGGGATGTGTGTGCGTGTGTGTAGGGGGTAACAGGGGAGCAGTGGGCAAAGGGCTTTCCTGTTACCCTGCCCAGCTAGAGGAAGCCAAGCCCCCCCAGACCGAGCTGAGCCACAGTGCCCCCCCCACAGTTTCCCCACTCTGGCCCAATCCCTAGCTCATCAATCTTCCCCCATCCCATGGGGCTTGGCAACTTGCTCAGCCCTCAGGCCGACTGACTGGCTTCTCCCAGCATTTGTTCTCTGCTTGGTCAGTGGACCAACCCCTTTCCAGGGAGGGCTCCATCAATCCCCATGGCCAGCTTGGCCCTGACCATGGCATCACCCAGGAAGGGCCGGCCCCAAGGTAGGGAGGCAGCATCATGGGGCCGCTCTGACTGCACCGGATCAAAGTGGACTTTGGAGTTATGGAAGCCTGTCAGGGTACCCCTGAGCCCCCTGAGTCCCAGTTGGCCAAGGCGCTTCCTTCCAGCATCCCCCGGGGATCTGGGGGCATCTAATGCTTGAAAAGATGAAGGGATTTGCCCAAAGCTACACACCCTAGAGATGGCTGGGCAGGGAGCAATGACCAGGAGGGAGAAGATGGTGGGGCAGGGCAGGACAGGACTCCATGGCCTTGGGAGATCTTTCAGGGCTTTCCTCATAGAATGGAAACTCCTTAAGTCAGGGTGGCAGGGCTGGTTTTGTGTTTGTATGCCCAGAGCCTTGTGAACTGGCTCTTAAGCTTTGGGCATTTCTACCTGTTGAAATCGTCTAAGTCCCAGCAGCACCCCATACATCCTGACCCTTGTTACAGAAGCTCTAACAGAAGCCCAGAGCTAGAAATGACTTGCCCAAGGTCACTTGGTCACTGCCACTCTGTCAGTCAGCTCAAGGTCCTTCCTTGAGGTTGCAGATAAGGCCTTTAGCAGTCAAGAATTCCAGCCAGTAGAGCTGGCAGAGGGGCAGGTCCAGCCTCCCCTCAACAGGACTCGGTGGCTTGGAAATAGGGACAAACACTGGCCCTGGCCTGTGCCATCCTTGGAAAGGCAGTGCCCAGATCTAGTCTACAGGCCTGAGGAGGAGCAGGAAACGCTTGGCACAGAACCATACAAAGCAAGCATCACTGAAATTCAGGATGGAAGGGACCCATCCTCTCTAGGAAGCTCTCATCAGCATGTATTTGTCGGTCGAGAAGTGCCCCTGGCAAACTTCTCCCTGTGGCTTCTGGCTCTGCCCTTTGGGACCAGCCATGGTCCTTCCGACCCTGGAGGGTGGCTAAGATGGCACCAAACCCCTGAGCCAGCGATCGGAGGGAGAAGGTGGGCTTTCGTTAGAGCGTCTTGGCCATCCCTCTCCTTGTACCCACATCAGGGAAGGCTCTTACCAAGGCCACACAAGGAGCAAGTGGTATGGCCGAGATTCCAACTTGGATCCTCTAGTTTTCCCCCTCTATCACACACGGGCTACGTCTGGAGTGTCCTGAGGCCCGCCCACCAATAGGCAGCTATTCTCCAGCTTTGGTGGTGGCGGTGGGTCATTCCTGGCACCCCTCCCTTCCGGGTGACCACACCCCCAGAGTTGTATTGTCATATCCAACAAGGATTGACTAAGTGGCTCCTGTGTGCACCACCAAAGACCAAAATCCACTCCATTGGGAGGAAACTACCTGGCCCCTGAGAGGCAAATATACATTGTGGGCAAAGCGACGTCTAGGGGCGGCCTCAGGTCTAATCGAATGGATGGTTTGTTAATGCTTGAAGCAGGGCTCCAGAGGGCCTGATGGAAGGAGAGCCAAGCAACCCGGATGTGGCCCTAAAGAAAAATCACTTCACTTTCTCGGAGCCTCAGTTTCCACATCTGCCAAATGAGGGTGATAAGGGTGTTGTGCAGATCCAGCAAAGCTCTGATCATCTTTTGTTCTATCATTTCAATCAGCTCTGACGTTCTGTCATCCCATTGGGGGTTTTGTGGCCAAGATACTGGAGTGCTTTTGCCATTTCTAACTCATTTGACAGATGAGGAAACTGAGGCATCCAGGGTAAAGTGACTAGGAAGTATGTGAGGCCAGACTTCAGCTCAGGAAGGTAAGGCTTCCTGACTCCAGGCTCAACTCTATCCACAGAGCCAGCTAACTGTCCAGTTCCTCTAACCTAGCAGAGAGTTCAGACATCACCCTGTGGACCCTGCCAGGCTAATAGTCTCACAGCCTGTGAAGCTGGAAGGAAGGGCTTCAGAGTTCATCCTGGCCGATCTCTTCCTTCCACAGATGAGGAAACTGAGGCCAACAAGCTGAAGTGATTTGTGCAGGATCATACAGCTGGGCAGTGTCTGAGGCTGGATTTGAACTCAGGAAGATGAGACACCCTGATTCCAGGCCTGGCACCCTCTCTACACTGCAGTGCCACCCAGCTGCTCCATACCTCTAGAAACGTGAGCTGCTACCACCTGTGTGAACTGAGGCAAGCAGCTTCCCCTTAGTAGGCCCCAGTCTGGTCGTTTGTACAATGACTTGGACTACAAGAGCTCTGAGGGCCCCTGAACCATTCTTAATAGGCAGGAGGCAGCTCAGAGGTGAGGTTTGCATTTGGGTGAAAGCTTTGCCATCTGGGCCTCTCTGGGCCTCAGTTTCTTTTTCTCTAAAATAAGCGTAATTATGCTTGTGTTGTGTGGCGTTGTGAGGAAGCTCTCATCAGGTCAGACTGACAGAAGAGATGCAGACTGAGGCTCGGGAAGCTCTGGGCACACCCTGCCTTGGCTACATCTCAGCAGTGGGACCCCGGGCAGTGACTTCCTGACTGACAGCTTAGTCTGCCTTTGCATAGCTGCAAACATCACATGCCACTTGGATTCCCTTCTTCTGCTGGCTGGAGTGATGAAAGGGACCTGGAATTTCCAAGATGTATCTGGCTAGCTGTTCCCTCCATGTCTCTCTGTCCATCCCTCCCTCCCTCTGTCTCTCTCCCTCTCTCTCTCTGTCTCTCTCCCTTTCTCTCATTCTTGTCTTTCTCTTTTCTCCTCTCTTCCCCTCCCTCCCTCTCTCTCTCCCTTTTTCTCTCTGTCTCTCCCTCTCCCTCCCTCCCTCTCTTATTCTCTCTCTCCCTTTTTCTGTCTCTCTCTCCCTCCCTCCCATTTTCCTTTTCTCTCTCTCCCTTTCCCTCTCTCCCTCCCTCCCATTTTCCTTCTCCTTTTCTCTCTGTCTGTCTCTTTCTCTCCTTCCCATTTTCCTTTTCCCTTTTTCTCTCTGTCTCTGTCTGTCTGTCTCTCTCTCCCTTTCCCTCTCCCTCCCATTTTCCTTTTCCTTCTGTCTCTCCCTCTCAGTCTCTCTCCCTCCATCCCATTTTCCTTTTCTTTTTCTCTGCCTGTCTCTCCCTCTCAGTCTCTCTCCCTCCCATTTTCCTTTTCCTTTTCTCTCTCTGTCTCTCTCCCTGTCTGTCTCCCTCTCCCTCTCTCTCTCCCCCTCTCTCTTTCTCTCTCTCCCATTTTCCTTTTCTGTCTGTCTCTCCCTCTCTGTTGTCTGTCTCTCTCTCCCCCTCTCTCTTTCTGTCTCCCTCCCATTTTCCTTTTCTCTCTCTCTCTCTCTCTCTCTCTCTCTCTCTCTCTCTCTCTCTCTCTCTCTCTCTCTCTCTCTCTCTCTCCCTTTCCCACTCAGTCTCTTCCTCCCTCTCTCCCTCCCTTTCCCACTCAGTCTCTTCCTCCCTCTCTCCCTCCCTCCCATTTTCCTTTTCTCTCTGCCTCCTCTGTCTGTCTCTCTCCCCCTCCCATTTTCCTTTTCTCTCTGTCTGTCTCTCCCTCTCTGTCTGTCTCTCTCCCTCCCATTTTCCTTTTCTCTGTCTCTGTCTCTCCCTCTCTGTCTGTCTGTCTCTCCCTCTCAGTCTCCCTCTCTTCCCCTCCCATTTCCTTTTCTCTGTCTGTCTCTCTGTGTCTCCCTCTGTCTGTCTCTCCCTCTCAGTCTCTCTCTCTCCCCCCTCCCATTTTCCTTTTCCTTTTCTCTCTCTCCCTTTCCCTCTCTCCCTTTCTCTCTCTCCCTCCTTCCCTTTTTCCTTCTCCTTTTCTCTCTGTCTCTTTCTCTCCCTCCCATTTTCCTTTTCCTTTTCTCTCTCTGTCTCTGTCTGTCTCTCTCCCTTTCCCTCTCCCTCCCATTTTCCTTTTCCTTCTGTCTCTCCCTCAGTCTCTCTCCCTCCATCCCATTTTCCTTTTCTTTTTCTCTGCCTGTCTCTCCCTCTCTTTGTCTCTCCCTCTCTGTCTCTCTGTCTCCCTCCCATTTTCCTTTTCTCTCTCTCTCTCTCTCTCTCTCTCTGTCTCTCTCCCTCTCAGTCTCTCTCTTTCTCCCCCTCCCATTTTCCTTTTCTCTGTCTGTGTCTCCCTCTCTGTGTCTGTCTCTCTCTCTCTCAGTCTCTTTCCCCCTCTCTCTTTCTCTCTCCCTCCCATTTTCCTCTCTCTCTCTCTCTCTCTCTCTCTCTCTCTCTCTCTCTCTCTCTCTCTCTCTCTCTCTCTCCCTTTCCCACTCAGTCTCTTCCTCCCTCTCTCCCTCCCTCCCATTTTCCTTTTCTCTCTGTCTCTCTCCCCCTCTCTCCCTCCCATTTTCCTTTTCTCTCTGTCTCTCTCCGTCTGTCTCTCTCTGTCTGTCTCTCCCTCTCTGTCTCTCTCTCTCCCTTTTCCTCTCCCTCCCATTTTCCTTTTCTCTGTCTCTGTCTCTCCCTCTCAATCTCTCTCTCTCCCCCTCTCTCTTTCTCTCCCATTTCCTTTTCTCTGTCTGTCTCTCTGTCTCTCCCTCTGTCTGTCTGTCTCTCCCTCTCAGTCTCTCTCTCTCCCCCCTCCCAGTTTCCTTTTCTCTCGCTGTCTGTCTCTCTCCCTTTCCACACTCTCAGTCTCTCCCTCTCCCTCTCCCTCTCCCTCCCCCTCTCATTCTCTCTCTCTTTCTCTCTCCCTCCCTCTCAGTCTCTCCCTATCTCGGTTTCATTGTGTCTGTTTCCTCCTGTCTCCCTCCCTCCGTTCTGTGCCGTAGTCTGTCTCACAGTCCCCTCCCATGGGTGCCCCTCGCTCTCCTCCTGTCTCTCCCCAGAGTAGCACCGTGTCCTCACGGTGGGGGGCTCCCCGCAGGTGGGGGCGGAGGGCCTTGGCCCTGGGTTCCAGGGTCTGCCCCTGCTGCTCCTGTGAGGATGGAGGCAGATCCCTGGCCTCGGTGTCCTCAGTTTCTTCATTTGCCAAAGGGGGGGGGCAGCCTTGGCCGTCAGTCCCGTCTTTGGTCTGAGCCTGCCAGGTTGTGCTTGGAGCCAGCCAAGGGCCGAAGGAAGGAAGGGAGCGCCGTGGCCGTGGCCGGCAGAAGGGGTGGGAATGAGTAGTGGGCAGCGGCTGGCCACTCGGAGCCTGCTTCTCCGCTCAGCTCTGCTACCTGCCAGCCCAGACTGCTCGGCAGCTCCCCCCGCCAGCCCCCTCCCTTCTCGGGTTCTCAGGGTGGCCGCCCCACGGCTCTGGGCTGGGTACAAGCGCAGCGGAGAGGGGGGGCGCAGCCCTTCCCGCTTCGCACGCCCCCGCATCTCCAGCGAGGAGCAGCCCCCCGCCCCGCCCCCAGGAAGCGGCGCCCCCTCCCCAGCCGCCCGGCCCTCGGGCTCCGGCACTTACTGGCTAGGGTTCGGAAGGGAGACCGGAGAGGGAGAGGCGGCGGGAGGAGGCTTCTTCTCATGTTGCCGGGGCCGGGAGCGGGCATCCAGGCACCGCAGAGCTCGAGGAGCGCGGAGAGAGAGCCTGAGGAGCCAGCGACGGGAGGGCGGCCGGCCAACAGGACGAACGGACCTACGCTGCAGCGACTGCTGCTGCTGGCGGTGGCGGGCGAGAGGGGACCGGGAGGGAGGGGCGAAGGAGATGGAGGGAGGGGACAAAGACTGGGCGGGGCGGAGCCCTCCCACCTTCTCTCCTCCCCAGCGCTCCCGGATCCAGGCCCAGGCGCGGGCGCGCGCGCACACACACACGGAGACTCTCCCTCTCTCTCACACACCGGCACGTACCCTCCCTCTCAGACTCTCCTGTAGGTATGAATCACGCGTACTCTCCCACACACACCCACCCTCCCAGCCGCAGGGAGCCACAGGTAGGCACCCTGAGGCCCCGCCCACACGCCGGCCACACCCATCATCGCTCCCTAGTCTGCACCGTGGCACAAGCACGCGCATAATTCTACTCGGGGGACGTTTATAGGTGGGGGCTGAAAGGAGTCCCCATAGCCCCACACCCGAGGCGCCCTTTAGGGGATGGCCGAAGAAACTGAGGCCTGCCGGGAGAAGCTGGGAAGCCGACGGAGCTGCCACCAGGACCCCAGTCACCTGGCCCCTGCTCCCTGGGACAGGAGTTCCCGGCCTAGGTAGAGCGCGCCCCCAGGCCAGGGGAAGAACTTCCCCTTCCTCTTCCTCTCCCCCTCCCCCGCCTCCCTCCTCCAAGTGCTCGGGCTCGCGGGGGCCAAACGCCAGCACTAAATGAATGAAATGGAATGAATGAAGCCGAAAGCCTGGCCCAGATCCCTCTGTGCCAAGGCGCATGCTTAGTCCGCCGGGCTGCACACAGTCCAGGCTCTGGGGGAGGTCAGAAGCATTTATTAAGCACTCTGGGGAGTGGGGATGGGAGGGAGGAGAGGGGGAGAGAGAGAGAGACAAATAGAAGAGGAGAGAGAGGGGATGAGAGAAAGAGGAGGGGAGGGGGAGAGAGAGAAAGACAAATGGGGGGAGAGAGAGACAGAGACTGAGACAGCAGGAGAGAGGGGGGAGGGAGGGAGGGAGGAGAGGGGGAGAGAGAGAAAGACAAATAGAAGAGGAGAGAGGGAAAGAAAGGCGGGGGACAAATTGGAGACAATCTCAGAGGGCAGGCGTTGGCACTAAGGGGGATCAGGAAGGGCTTCTTGGAGAAGGCGGGTTTTTAAATGGGGCTGGAAGGAAACCTGTCAGGAGTTAGAGACAAGGAGGAGGCAGATATATGGAAGCTGGAGGCCAGGAAGTGAATGAAATAGTTGTAAAAAGCCTGGAGGGGCCAAGTTGTGAAGGAGCTAAAAGCCAAAGGGAACTTCCTATTGGGTCCTGGGGGGGGGGAGCCCCTGGAGAGGGATGTGGCCAGACCTGTGCTTACAGAAGCTCACTTTGGTAGAGCACTGGGAAAGGTCTAATTGTCTGGTAAAGAGAAAAGTCCCAGGCACTAAGGTCTTGAGTAGCAAGGCTCCAGCCTCCTTAAGGTACTTCCAGTGTTTGTCTTTTGGGGTGAGAAGTTGGGAACAGCTAAGTAGTATAGTCAATAAGAGTGCTGGGCCTGGAAGACATGGGTTCAAATCCAGCCTCTCACACCATGTGAGACCCTGGCCAGTCACTGAACCTCTGAGCCTCAGTTTCCTCAACTGTAAAATGGGATATCACTTAAGTCTCAGGGCTGTTGTGAGGAGCAAATGGGATCTTAGAGCACCTTACACAACTGCTTGTTCCCTTCCCCCTCTGTCCCCTTTTCTATCTTCCCATGGCAGTACAGGCCCACCCAACATCCTTATTCCCCTTTTTCTCGACTACTGTCATAACCTTCTTGGTAAATGGGTTCCCTGACTCCTTGGCGCCCCCCTCCTGGCCAGGCAGCCCAGGTTCCTGGATATTTCCCTGCCTTAAGCACAACTCCAATCATGTGGGTTCTTCTATCTAAAAGTCTGCAGTAGCTACATCCCATAAGTTTTGGAAAGTTATCTCATGGTTGTCATCCTTTTTAATGAAGTCAGTTTATGAAAGAATTAATAAATTCTTTTAATTAAATTATTCCTATGTTCTGTTCTTTGATGATCTCATTCTTTAGGATTAGATTATTTCATTTCTAATGAATGAACTTTTAATCTTTGCTCCCATGGCCCTTTATTAAATGTAATTTTACTGCATCATGTTACAAAGAGAGTGCATTTCCTACTTCTGCTTTTCTGCATTTAGCCATGAGGGCTTTTTTTGTGCTGATATATATATATATATATATATGGTCAGTTTTTGTGCAGGTGCCATGCATATCTGAGGAAATGACGTATTCCTTTCTATTCCCATTCAATTTTCTTCAAGCTGTTAATTTTTCTTGCTTTGTTCTAATTCCTTTCCCCATTTTTTTCCTCTGCTACTCTTATCTCTTTGAAAAAAACAAAACAAAACTCTTCCAGGATTCTTCTTGTGCTTGTGTCCGATTAGCATTTGTCTTTCAGATTTTGGTTGTGGCTGTTTTCACATCGTTGTCGTTGTCTTCTTCTGAATTTGTGTCTGTTTCTTGACTTTGAACTTTGAGTTAAAGTTGGGCTCTACTCACCTGGGGTTGGGAAGACCCATCCCAAGCTGCAGTCTTTTGGGCTGCCCTTTTCAGAGCTCGTTCTAGAGATCTGCAAGTTTTATACTTCCAAGGTGGTGTGCTCTACTGGCCTGAGCTCTGGCCTTTACCTAGGAAGGGCCTCTGCTCTCTTGTAGCCACAAGTGCTGTTGCTCCCCTGGGCCCAGGAACTGTGACAGATCCCCTGTTCCTTTGTGACCCGTGAGAAACACTGCTCACGACCCTAGAGTTGTGACCCAGAACTGCTTATGGGCAATAGAGTTGCCAATCAGTGACAGCAAAGGGTCCTCTTTCTGATCAGTGGTCCAACCTTCTCTTAAATGAGAGCTCCTAAAGCTGCTGTTGCCACCACTGTATGTGCCCTTGGGACAGGGCTCCACCTGGGTGCCACAGACCCCTCCTGCTGACCTTCTAAGATGTCCCAGGCTGGAAAAATGTCTCCCCCAGCCTTTTGTTTGACTTTGATTGGAAGATTTGAGGCAATTTGATTCTTGGTGTTATTTTCAAGTTGCTTGAAGGGAAGTGTTAGGAGACTTCAGTCGAGTTGCTTCCTGTACCCTGTCATCTTGCCTCTTCGTCCCTACCTCATCTTCCTTTCGAATGGCTAATAGCCTGCAGTTTTCTTGACGAGTCCTCTGCTAGGGAATGGTTCTTTGCCGGGCATCTCTATTTGGTCCTCTTCTCGATGTTTTCCCTGCTCCATTGTCTTTCTTTGTATGTTGTCTTCCCTGATCTTGGCTGTGGAAAAGCTCTCACATTTCATGGGACCAAGATCGCCGATTTTGTCCCTGGTGAATGCTTGCTGAGCACTGTTCTGAAAGATTTCCACGTGGCCTGGCCCTCTGGATTCCAGCCAGTGAGCGAGTTCACTTGGACCGTCTTGTAGAATATGGTCAAAGATGCTACTCTAAACCCCAGTTCCGCCGAGCTGGGTTCCCGCCTCGATCTCATGTGGTCCTAGTCCCTGGGAAGCCTTTGTGTCCAAGAGCTAGCTCTGACTCAGGCCCGGTTGCTGCCCTGCTCCTTCTGCTTCTTGCTGGGCTTTAGGCAGCATCAAGGTGCTGGGATGAGCCTGGCTTCCTGACTTGGGCTCTGCTCCTTCACCCTTCCTCTTTCGCTGAGATTCTGGGCCCTTTCCCCCTCGGCGCATATTTTTGCTGCGGCGCTAAGACAGGACGGAGTCTTAGACGGAAACTGGGGTCCTTTCGGTAACATAACAGTTGGAACAGAATCACAACGTCGTGGCCTTTGAGAATCTGAAATTCCCATCCAATCCAAGGATTCTGAAAGGCTTGGAAAACCGTAGTCATGTAGTCTGACCTTGCCTCCTGACAGAGCTCCACCCACTGCTTCCCCCTCTTCCAGGGGAGCCAGAGCATGAGTTGGATCCCTCTGCCACGCACCAGCCTTTCAAGAGCTAGAGCGCAGCCATCCTGTCTCCCCTGAGCTTTCTGTTCTTGGGGAGAAACATCTCAATGGCCTTCACTTCTCGAGTGCCAAGATCCCAGGAAGGAAGCAGCCTTGCCTTGCCAGTGGGGAAAACTTGTCCTTCTCAGACCTGAATTGCATCACGTACCTGCATGGTTATCTGGACCTTAGAAGCAGGCCTCTGTGTTGTCAGCTGCTCCCGCCAGGGCCCCTACCATACTCCCTTGGGCACAATCATGTGGACTCAGGGGAGTTTGCTCAGCTTCAGTCCCTAGCCACGGATGCACTACACGGGACAGTGGTTAGGGCTCTTGGGGGCAGTGCTGTTCTCTGGCCTGGGAAGGCAGGGTGGAGGCTGGACTCTGCCAGGTCCAGGGCCTCAGGACTGGCCTAGGGTAAGTGCAAAAGGGCAGAGGCGAGAGTCCCAGAGTTAGGCTGCAAAGGGAGGCCAAATATGCCGGTCCATTTACCTGAAGGTTATGGATGGTGAAGGGAGACTGACATGGCGAGGCTCCCATTGGCCATAGCCCTCCCCCAGCCAAAATCAGGGGAGGCTGTTGAGTGACCTGGAAGTTAAGCTCCTGGTCACTGGAGTCATCGCTCGGGGATGAGCAGCTGCTTGTAGCTATTGTTTGCCCCCCAGACAAGGGGTGGTGTGCCCTCAAAGCTGGCTGACCTTCGCATGGGGCTGCCATTTGGTTTCCTGGCTATTGGGAGAAGCTTCCAGTTTACAGAGTTCCTCCTCCCTTGGTCTATCATCTGCCCCCCCCCTCTCCGCTGTCTCACTGGATTCTCTCTTTACATGCCAACGAATTTCAGTGCCTGGAATGTGCTGACTCCCCAGGCCCTTCCTGCTCCTTCACTTCTCTCCCTCTCTGGTCAAGGTGAACAAAATGGGTCCTGGTGCCCGCCCCAAATGGGGTCTCAGTCTTAATTACAGTCTACTATTTGGCCACTCCAATACTTTTTTGGCCCTGGCCCATGGGTTCATGGGTGTGGGAAACACCTGGTGTAGAACTACCCAGAGCTTGTGTCTCCAGAGGTGGGCACTACCATTTATTATCTCCTTTTGACAGATGAGGAAACTGAGGCTAAGAGATCAGTTGTTTCTTGCCCCAGAGGGCTGACGTGGCACGACTCTCCCAGGGTCACTCAGCTAATATATACGTCCAGGGTTCGGACTGGAATTGGGGTTTGCCTCCCTCTCCCACCATTTAGGTGCCACTCCATGCCCACTCATGTTGATGCCCCTGCTGGCGGACATTTGGTTGCTTCTGGGTTTTTCATTTGTGTAAAAAGGATTCTCTGCAAATCTTGGAAGTGTGGACAAACGCCTTCTGGGTGTATTCTCCATGCCAGAATGACTGAGGCTTCACTTCAGCTCTTTGTGGCCACACATTTGCAGTGCCCACCCAATCTGGGCTCCAGTTGGGAATTCCCCAAGCAGGGCATCAATGGGCACCTCTGGTTGTCTGCTTTGGCGGTTTGCTGTTATCCTTATCCTGATGGCAGTTTTAATTTGCTGCCCCGTTTACATGCTTGCTCTCCCCCTAGCAAACAGAGTGGGGCCCAAGGCCACTGGGTACACAGCCTTTTCTCCTCTTTTCCCTCTTCAGGGCTTAGGGGAGCTGTTTGGCTGTCTAGCTCAGGATGCAGGCAAGGGCTGTGCTCTCCTGGCCAAGGGGTGGTGCACTCCCTAGTCTCCCCATCTCTACCCAGGACAGGTGATTTGGTCTGGAGCCTGCATGTGGCTTCTCGCCCATGTACTGGCTCGAAGTAGTTCAAAGGGACCCTCGAGAGAAAACTCCCAGAAGGGAGGCACTCTTGTGTCATCCCTTGGACCCCTTGTGGTAACCCCCTGGCCTGCTTGTCTCTGTGGAAGGACACAATTAGGGAGTGACAGGGGGCCCTGAAGGCACTCAGGAGCTGATGCTCACTCTTATGCTTACTCAAGTCAGGGCGATGGATTGAATATGAACAAGCGATGGTGAAACCCTTGATGATCGGGCCAGACTACACTGTGCTGTGTGATGGGCCATGCCTGGCACTCAGGAGGTGGCCTGCCTTGAAGGACATGGTTGGGTCAGGCTGGGTGTGCTGTTTAGGTGAGGGAAGGGAAGAGTCATTCCATTTGGGCTGGCTTTCATCCTCGAAAGTCCTGTGTGCCCATATCTTGGGCACCTCATTACCTGGAACGGGGAAGATGGATTTGGTTTTCTAAGAAATTTGAGACAAAATGTTTCGGCTCAGTAAAAGAGCAAAAGCAAACCCCCAAGGCCTCAGTGCCTGCCCGGTCAAAGGACTGACTTTTCAGGGACAGTGTGGGCGTGACTATGCCCAGCAGGGCGGGGCGAATAGGCCAGGCACTGGAATTTCTGGTGCCAGGGCAAGCAGGTGCCTAGTCAGGTGGCCAAAAGCAGTCTCTCCCAGCCACGCTGTCCTTGCCACCACCAGGTGGCACTTTGCTGGCCATCTCGGGCATGACAAGAAGTTGAGTCTCTTCTCTCTTTTTCACCTTGGAGATGAGACCCTTTCCTCTGCCCTGTTTTCCCCTTGGCCCTCAGGAGAGAGGGAGGCCCTTCTTAGCAGGGAAGAGATGAGGAGCAGCTTCCCACCTTCCCCTTCTAGATAAGCACAGCCTCACGATTGTGGAAGGGGTTCCTCCATTTTGTAGAGAAGGAAGTCAAGGCAACCCAGAAAGAGGAAGAGACCTCAGAGCTTTAGTCCTTTGATTAAAGGAGGACAAAGGACTCTCCCAGGATCCCAGACGAGTAGGTGTCGGGCTGCATTTGAGCCTGGTGTCTCGAGCTCCAAGTCTCTGGGCCTCTCTCTCCCCACTCCACGCTGCTCTGCTCACTAGTCTTTCCCCCTCTTCCCTCTTCTGCTTTCGAGGTAACAACAGCAGGTCCTTGAGGTGGAGAGTTGGCTCCCTAAATGGTGTGCTGCTGAGGCCTCAGTTGAGTGGGTTAGGGGATGGGCAGCCCTCTCAGCGGGGAGCCCTTTCACATGTCCCCCACTTCAAAGTTATGCCCTTCCTCACCTCCCACAGCCACTCCTTGGTCAAGTCTTGTTTTGTTGTTTTTGCATCCTTAACCATCACCCCCCATCGGTCCCTTCTCCCGGTCCCCAGAGACGTAGCTCTCCCTTCCCAGCAGAGCCCTTGCATTAAGCAGCTTGTACCATGGCTTGGTGCTGGCTGACTCAGCAATGATGACAAGCATTAGTTAGGACAGGAAGCTACCAGATGGTGCTCTGCTCTTCTCCCCAGGTGACTAACTCCCTGGCCCCATGGTGCCCACTTCCTCCCCGGTGGTGGCCTCTCCAGCTGCCGTGACGTTGTCCTTGTTCACTGAAGGGCCCCCGCAGGGGATCTGTCCCTCCTGTCATACCCCCCTTCCCCCGCTCCCAAGGTTGGGGATCTCTGTGCACCGTGACTTCTCTGGCCACTGGCCACGACATGTGCTCTTGCCCGGGGGAGGCAGCTGGGGCGGGGGGCTTCCTTTTCTCCAGGAAGGCTCTGGCTTTGCTGGGGAGGAGATGGATGCTCTCTGATCCCCTCGGGCAATTTAACTTTACTGCTTTCCATTTGGCTCCAGCCATCAGTAGCGGCTGTTTGAAGAAGGGTATCATCCCTGGGACAATCTCGGGGCTGGGAGATAAGGAGCCCTAATTGGGTGATAAGGGGAGCACATATTATCGGAATGGGGATAGGGTGGCATCTGTCTCCACTCTCCCTGCACGCTCGTCCTAAAGGTTTACGGAAAAGGTGGGAACCTGGCAGGTTTGCTGATTGCAGGGTGCTGTTTGAACTAGACTTAGAGCTGGAAGGGAATGTAGACATCCAGCGTCCCACTTTGGCAGAGGAAGACACCGAGGCCCAGAGCCAGCTTGGGTCAAGTGACTTTCCCAAGGCCACCTGGCAAGTAGCACATCTGGAACTGGAATCCAGCTCCTCTGCCTCTGGCCCTTCCTGCTGCTCACCTTCCTTCAGGCAGAGCTGCCCCAGAGAAATAAGCAGGGGAGGAAAGTGATTGGCCCAAAGCCATCTGGGGGCAGCTGTCAGAGCTTCCCAGCGGCAAACCCAGGGCTTCTTCTGACATGAAGTCTGCTTTTCTTCCCAGTATATCTTGTACCCTCCCCTCTTCCTCATATTGCTTGTATCGGGGGCACCTCAGTGTTTCCTCAGTGCACCACCCTCCTTCCGCCATTCCCAGACTGCCACAGATGGCATCGGTGCCACAGCTGGATGGGGTGGGGGCTGGCAGATGGGAAGTGGGGGTATGGTTGGGGGTGCTGACTCGTGCTAGAAGAGGGGTTGGAGGAGAGGCAAGGAGGGAGGAGAGGGCTGAGGCCAGGAGACCAGCCCTATTTTAGCTCAGTGGCATCTGGCCTAAGCCTAATGTCTTGCGGGGCCTGAGCCCTGCAGGATCCCTGAGCGAGCGCTCGGAGCTCCAACTCAGGTTCTCAGGATGGCTGGCTCTGCTTCGCCCGGTGACCTGAAGCGATTACTTCTCTCTGGGCCTCCATTCCTTCATTTGTCAAATGGGGATCAGAATGCCCGCCCAACCAACCCCTAGGGCAGAGCTCCTCCTCCTGTAACCTAGTCTCCACGCGGCTGGGACACTCAGCAGCAGTACGAGCTTGGGCCAGTTAGTTCTCAATCATCCTGAAGCATTTGTAAAGCCCTGACTGTGTGCCAGGCACCAGAGATTCAAAGACAAAAATCCACCAGCCGTTGCCTTGAAAGAGTTTACAGCCTGGGCGCCTGCAGTTCAGGACGTGTCCCTGGCCTGGAGCTGACCACGGCCTGAGCACGGGAAAGGCACTAACTCCCTGAGGGGCCTCTCTTTTTCCATTTGGTTCCAATGAGGGTGTAAGCTTCTAAGCTCCTGTCCTGACAGGTGGATCAAGAGGACCTTTACACGTCACTTGTGCCACCTAGGGGGAAGGCCCAGGATATGTGAGGACCCCAGTGTGGTCAGACTGGGCTGCTGCAATACTGGACACTCAGCTCTGGGCCCTGGCCCAGGCTTTGAAGGAGAGAGCTGGAATGGCTGCCAGACAAAATGGCGCTCAGGATGGGTGTGGACCAAGAGAAAAGGAAGTTTCATCGGGCGGGGGCCAGGGTCTGCCAACACAGTCAGCAGGGCCAGGCTGATGAGGCCCTCAATGGTTTGGGGAGGAAGTTTTTAAGGGATTCTCACCTGGGTCAGCCAGAGGCAGGGAGCTCCGGTTTGATGTGTAAGTCCAGGTGAAGGGCCGGTGCTGTCTCACACTGGAGATAATTGGCACCTGGTGGGGGGGAGCAGGCAACTGACGTGGGACCCTTGGAAGCCCTTGAGCTTGTTCTTTCCTGCTTTTAAGCAAGGGAGGATAGGCCTGGACTGTGATTGCAGGAGCTTTGACAGGCCACCAGAGATGACTAGGCTCCATTTTGGATTCAGGTGGATTTAGTAAGCACCTACTGTGTGCTGGACAGTCAGGGAAACCCAGTCCCTGAGTTTGAGAAGCTCCCAGTCTAATGGGGGAGACAACCTGAGTACAAGTTAGAGATGAGTAATGGGAGGCCATCTCAGAGGGGAAGGCACCAGCAGTAGGAGGCAAGGAATAGGGAAGGTGGATTTTGGAAGCCAGGAGGTTGGTGGGATGGGGGAGGGGGAGGGAGAGGCTTCTTGGCCTGGGAGACAGCCAGAGAAAACATCTGCAGCTGAGAGCTGGAGGGTCTCGTTATGGACAGCCAGCTTGCTGGTGTTGCTGGATGGAAGGGCCTGGTCACAGCAGGTACCCAGGCAGCCTCGGCCCTCTGGCTCCGAATGCCTGCATGGTTGTTTGGACATGAGCTTTCGATGAAGTTCTTTTCTGGTTCAAACAGCCAGGAAGGGGAGCTCCTATTTGAGGTGTAGGCCCAGGTGAAGGACTACCACTGACTCCCCCAGGACTGATTGGAGCTGGGGGAGCTGGGAGTGGAGCCTGGTCCCATCTGAGTGGTAAGTATTCTTGTAACGTGGCAGTCTGCCTTCTTTCCTGCTTTTAGGCAGGCCATGTGGAGGAGAAGAAGGTGTAAGAAGCCTGGGAAGGCAAGGGGCAGGGGACTAGGCTGTGAAGGGCTTTAAATGCCAAACGGACCTGGGGTTTGCACCTGAAGGTGACAGGGAACTGTGGCACTTTATCCAGTGGGACACAGATTCAGGGCCTCGGCTTTAGAAGATCCCTTTGGGGGCTATGTGGCTGGTGAATGGTTCTGGGGAGAGACTTGTGGCCCGCAGGCCCACCAATAGCTATTGCCAGAACAGTCCTAGCACCAGCACTGAGAGGGGTGGCAGGAGCAGAGGAGAGAAGGGTGTGGGTTTTTAAAAAAATTAGTTTATTCAGTCAACTTAGAACGTTATTCCTTGGTTACAATACTCACTTTATTTCCCTCCCTCTCCTACCCCCACCCTTCCCACAGCCCATGCGCAATTTCAGTGATTATTGCTTGTGTCCTTGATCAGAACCCATTTCCATGTTGTTGTTTGCACTGGGATGTTCATTTAGAGTCTCCAACCCCAGCCATATCCCCCTCGACTCGTGTATTCAAGCACCTGTTTTTCTTCGGTGTTTTTACTTCCACAGTTTTTCCTCTGGAAGTGGTTTTTCTCATAGATCCCTCCAGGTTGTTCAGGATCACTGCATGGCCACTAATGGAGAAGTCCGTTACATTTGATTGTGCCACAGTGTATCCATATCTGTACAATTTTCTCCTGGTTCTGCTCCTCTCACTCTGCATCAGTTCATTGAGATCCTCCCAGTTCACATGGAATCCCTCCACTTTATTATTCCTTTGAGCACAAGAGTATTCCATCACCAACATATACCACAATGTGTTCAGCCATTCCCCAATTGAAGGGCAGCCCCTCATTTTCCAATTTTTGGCCACCACAAAGAGCGCAACCATGAATGTTCTTGTACAAGTCTTTTTCCTTATTATCTCTTTGGGGTGCAAACCCAGCAGTGCTATGGCTGGGTCAAAGGGCAGACAGTCTTTTATCACCCTTTGGGCATAGTTCCAAATTGCCCTCCAGAATGGTTGGATCCATTCACAACCCCCCCCAGCAATGAATTAGTGTCCCGACTTTGCCACATCCCCTCCAGCATTCATTACTTTCCTTTGCTGTCATGTTAGTCAATCTCCTAGGTGTGAGGTGGTACCTCAGAGTTGTTTGGATTTGCATCTCTCTGATTATAAGAAATTTGGAGCACTTTTTCATGTGCTTATTAATAGTTTCGATTTCTTTATCTGAGAACTGCCTATCCATGTCCCTTGCCCATTTATCAGTTGGAGAATGGCTTGATTTTTTGTACAATTGATTTAGCTCTTTATAAATTTAAGTAATTAGACCTTTGTCAGAGGTTTTTATGAAGATTGTTTCCCAATTTGTTCCTTTCCTTCTGATTTTAGTTACATTGATTTTGTTTGTACAAAACCTTTTTAATTTGATGTAGTCAAAATTATTTATTTTGCATTTTGTGGCTATTTCTAAGTCTTGCTTGGTCTTAAAATCTTTCCCTTCCCAAAGGGCTGGCATGTATACTATTCTGTGTTCGCCTAATTTACTTATAGATTCCTTCTTTATGTTCAAGTCATTGACCCATTCTGAATTTATCTTGGTGTAGGGTGTCAGGTGTTGATCCAAACCTAATCTTTCCCTACAGATACGGTGGAGGTGAAATCAGGCCTTGGCAAATGCTTGGATCGGAGGAGTGCCCAAGAGGAAGGAGTTGAGGATGACTTCTAGTCCAGGGTGGTAGCCAGAGGGAGCTCAGTTGTGCCCTGGGTGGTAAGTAATAGGCAATGTAGGAAGGGGACAGGGTGGGGGATGATGGGTTCATCTTCATTCTTCCTTCCTGTGTCCATCATTTACCGGCTACGTGGAAGGCAAGTTTCTGGAGGGCAGGAGGTGGGATGGAAAGTATCCTCCTCAATCGTGGAGGGCAGTGTTTCTACTCCTGAGCCACACCCCTCTGGCCAAACAGCAGCAAGCACGGCTTTGTTTGTTAGAGCTAAGAGTACTGATGGGATGAAGAAGATCGTCATGGTGATGAGTGATAGCTCTTGGAGAAGTGAGGCGCTGAGCATCCCAGAAGGCCAAAGCAGGGTCCCAGTTGGGACAGGGGTCTGCCAGTTTTTCTAAAGAGCACCTGAGTAGGCACTGAGTGCCTGATCTGAGGGCGCTTGGGTGTCCTCACTTCCAAAGTGGGATGGAGACACTTGAGGTGACTGTGCTACAGAGAATATAAGAAACTGTAATGAAGAACTGGGGAATATTCTAGCAACTGGTCATTAAGGCAGGCAGTGGCAGTGGTCCTTCTTCTGAGCTTGAGGATCCCCAGGCACTCTCTGCCTTTTAGTAGTCCTGGATCTCCAAGGCTACGATCCCCTCCCCCTCTACCGGCCAGGTGGGTCCTTTCTTGGGGGCTCAGAAGGAGGAGAGGGAGCCTTTTTGGTCTGGGTCCATTTCAGGAGAGGGTAGCCTGCCTTCAGAGCTGCTGGGCTGATGTGGCCTGGGTCCCTGCTGTGGCCCAGCTCTTCAGGCCCTGTGGCAGGCGACAGGTGATTCCACGGAACGTGTGCGAGTGAGGGTGGCACAGAAGGATGTTGCCTCCACAGAGCTTCAAAGTAGCTCTGCTGAGGGCATGGCGTAATCAGTGTGGGCATGTGCCAGGGTTGGGTGACAGGGAGGGCTGAGTCACCCCCTCTGAGCTCCCCTGTGCTCTTCTGTGGAGAGAGGGGGCCGGGGGCCAGAGGGATGGTCAGCTGGCCGGCCCGCCCGCCCCAAGCAACCAGCCAGAGATGCTTGTTCTCAGAGCTCCGGATCTGAGAGAGGTGTCCCCTGTCGTCCTCCTGTGTTCTCGGGCACCAGCAGTCCACGGGGACAAAGAGACTAGAAGCCTAAGTGGCTCTGGAAGAGGGGGCGAGAGGCAGCAGGAATTCACCTAAGATAAACAGAAGCCTGTTGTTTCCTTAGAGACAAGGAGGAGCAGATGATCAGCATGGGGGTGGAAAGAGCCAAGGATTCTGCAGTAGAGGAGCAGCTCCGTGAATAGGAAATGAGTGAGTTGGAGCTCCACCACTTGCTCAGCTTTGTCTCGAGCTCTTGGGCCTCCACTGGGAAGCAGGGCCTTGGCCTTCCTCCCAGGGTGCTGGAGCTCCCTATTCGGGGAGTCTCTGAGTTCTGTCCCCTACTTGAGCCACCCTTTCCTCAGCCATCCAGGGGCAAGGGCTACCAAGTAATGCCTCTTTGTCTCCCTGCTTCCTGGAAGTGCCGGGAGTGGGAGCGAAGGGCTCTTCTCTTGGGCCCTGAGGCTCCAACTATTCCCATGTGCGGGATCACAGAGCCTTCTCCCCACTAAGAATGATTGGATTCATAATCACAATGGTAGCCAGTGCTGAAAAGTTTTCTCCACCGTCTGGCCTCCCACTTTCTACCTCTCTGCCTCAATTGCTCATCTGGGAAATGATGGCCAGTGGGCAGGGATGCACATTAAATCCCCAAGAGATGATGGATGCCCCCAACCGAAGTGAGCAATGTGCCAATAGAAGATGACTGCCGAGTGGGGCCCTCTAAAAGGCAGAGTCCTCCCGGGAACCTGAGTGTAAATTCTGGCTCAGACACTCACCAGTTTTGTGATCTTATGCAAGTCACTTCACTCAAGTCAGCTTCCCTCAGTGTCCTCAGCTGTGAAATGCTGTACCTCCCTCCCAGGGTAATTGTAAGGATCCAGCGAGATCGTGCCTGTAAAGAGACCTTTTGGGACTGTCCCTGGGCACGGTTGCCATATTCATCTAGGATGAGAAAGAGTGTCCGGAACAGCCAGAGTCTAAACATTCCATCTACGTGGAGGCAATGCAACTGAGCTGGGCCAGGGTCTGAGCCTGAGTCTGGCAAGTCTGGAAGTCAGGAAAAATGAGCCCCGAGAAATGGGTGACTATTCTCGATGCCACGTCCCTGACCATCAGAAATGACCCAGATTCTGACTCTTACCCTGCCACCCAACTGATGAGGACTTCCTGAAACCCCCAGGGAAACAGCCATCTTGGGAGGGGCTCCTGGGGCACAGAGCTGGCAGCACCCTTCTTCCCTTTAGGGGATTTTCTGGACTCTCCCAAGACCCAGCCCTCGTGTTCTTCATGCTCCTTGGAGCCCTGAGCTGATGCGGACCTCCAACCTTGCTTCTGCTGCTGCCCATTCGATATCTGGGGCTGGGCGGCCTCAAGGCCTCTGAAGCACAACATGGTGCAAACTAAACTTGTAAGCCCTGTTCCCTGCCCCCCACCCTCTGCTTCTGAATATTCTTATTGCTGTCCAGGGCACTGCCATCTTTTCAGCCCCCATGGGCAACCCAGGAGCAGAGTCTGCCATTTTTGCCTTGTTGACATCTCTCTTCTCTTTTCTGACATTCCGCCCCCCCCCCCAAGACTCTCATTGCCTCCTACCTGAATTATCTCAGCAGCCTGCCAGGGGGTCTGCCTGCCTAGAGTCTCTCCCCAGTCCAGTTTGGACTCCTCAAAGTAGCACTGATGTGCCTGAGTGTGTGTGTGTGTGGGGGGGGCCTGATTGTATCATGCTCAGCATGCCCACTGGCTTCATTCACTCTACCTCTGGGATCAAACCCGGCCCCTCAGTTTGGTGTTGAAAGTCCGCCAGCCCTCCCTCCCTCCCTCCCTCCCTCCCTTCCTTCCTTCCTTCCTTCCTTCCTTCCTTCCTTCCTTCCTTCCTTCCTTCCTTCCTTCCTTCCTTCCTTCCTTCCTCCCTTCCTCCCTTCCTTCCTCCCTTCCTCCCTTCCTCCCTTCCTCCCTTCCTCCCTTCCTCCCTCCCTCCCTCCTTCCCTCCCTCCCTCCTTCCCTCCCTTCCTTCCTCCCTTCCTCCCTTCCTCCCTTCCTTCCTTCCTTCCTTCCTTCCTTCCTTCCTTCCTTCCTTCCTTCCTTCCTTCCTTCCTTCCTTCCTTCCTTCCTTCCTTCCTTCCTTCCTTCCTTCCTTCCTTCCTTCCTTCCTCCCTTCCTTCCTCCCTTCCTTCCCAAGCTTGGCATCCACCCCCTAACCCCCTGTCTTCTTACATCTTAATCCCTACCATACACTCTGGGAGACAGTGACACCAGCCTCCTGCCTCTTCCTGGCATAAGAGTCTCCATATGACCCTCAACTCTGAGTGTCCCTCATGCCTGAAGCTCTCTCCCTCCTTCAGGGCCCAACTAGGATCCTTCATCCCCTCCACCAATTTACCCTGCACGTGTCATATCCCTGGCACTCAGCCCACTGCCTGGCACAGAATGGAGCCTTAATAAATGCTTCTTGATGAATGGCTTTGGGATGAAGCCGTTCAGTCATTTCAGTTGTGTCCTACTCTTTGTGACCCTATTTGGGCTTTTCTTGGGAGAGAATCTGGAGTGGAATGCCATCTCCTTCTCCAGCTCATTGTACAAAGGAGGAAACTAGGGCCAACAGGGTGAAGTGCTCTGTCCTGGGTCACCCAGCTAGTAAGCATCTGAGGTCAGAGTTAAACCTGGGAAGACGAGTCTTCCTGACTGCAGGTCCGGTGTTCTGCCCCAAAGCCCCATCTAGCTGCCATTAGGATGAAGTGGAGCAGGTTGAGTCCATATCACATGGATGAGCCATCTTAATACTTTAAGGAACGAGGGATGTTGGGTCTGGAGGAGAGCCTATCACAGACGATGTCGCCATCCATCGTGTGCGTGGACTTGAGTCCTTTCCATGCCGTGGTCACTGTAGCCTCTGCGCTCCCTGATCCTGCCGTGGGTAGGGGAGAGCTCGGGCATTTGCAGAAGCTGGAAACCTGGAGTGGAGGCAGGACCAGGGTACTGCGGTGACTAAAGAGGGGCAATGCCTGGAGAGGCAGACTGAGGTGACCTGGTGAGCTGCTGCTGAGAGGAGGCCATTCCTAGGTCTGGGAATGCCCTCTTTCCTCCTGGTGGCTGCAGATGCCAGTCAATGTTGGAAGGGGAGAGGGCGATCTGCAGTGCCCTGTGGCACGCAATGGTTTCTCTGGACTTTTCTATAGAACAGGTTCAGGGTCTCTCGTTTCCTTTTCTGGGTTTCAGTAAGTCGCATCTGAGGCTATGCCTGAGGCTGGTTGGTGGAAAGTTCTGAAATGAGGGCTGGGAGCTCAGAGAGCCCTGAAGATGACCATACTTCTCCCCCTTCAGCATCAGCGTCCATTTTCTTTCCCTGAGACTGAATGTAGAATCCAGTGGGAGCCACAGCCCTAGCCCTGAAGTACCCAAGGCCAGGGGAGGAGGACCAAGCTGTGGGACTCTGGCAGACGGTGGAGCTCCAGGGCTATAGGGAACCCCAGTGCATGTGCCCACTAGCGGACCTGTGATCATTGAGACTGGTGGTATGGAATGCAAGCCATCATGCTGTGGGGCTTTTGTCTGTGCTCTCCCAACCACTGGCCACGAGGGCTCTGCCTGACACGTCCAAGGCTGTCATCACTTTCTCCTGGCATTTGCCTCGGTTATGGAGGGAGCCCTGTAGCCATCCACTGCCTGGCTTGGCCTCCTGTCATCCTGCTCCCTCATGCTCTTGGCACCCACTGGGCACCTCTCCACTGCCCTCTGCAGGAGAAAAGCCATTTTGAATTCTTCAGAGATTGCTGCATTGCATGCTTTGCTGTGACTCTGCCATGGAGGGAAATAAGAGAGCGTTGCCACTTCTCCCAAATAGTTTGGTGTGCCCCCCCACCCCTGCTCTGCTACACTCAGTGCTGTCTGTCCCAGGGATCTGTCCAAATGTGTGCTGATGCCGGTCCTCTTGCTGCAGCCTCCTCTGGGCGGTAATGGCAGAGCGGGTGGCTCCTTGTTCCCTTCCCCCTCTGCGCCGCATCCCCACCATGAGCCACCCGGTGGGTGCCTTCTTCCCGTATCTCGCCTTCCTGCTCCTCTTTTCTCACCTCTGCAGTATGTGAGTGGATATGGATTTCGTCTGGAGGGTCTTATTGGATTTTTCCGAGAATTTCTCAGCTGCTCCCTGCTGGCCATTGATTCTGGGCTTGAGCTGCAATTATTTCCACAGAGGGCCTTTTGCAAATCAGCATCATTAGTGGGGGAAAGTGATGCTGCAGCATCCCATGAGCTGTTTCTTGGAGCCTCTGAGCACAGGACAAAGCTCTGGCTGGTGGCTCCTTCCCTTGCCTGGGCCTTCTGTTGAGTTGTGTGCCAGGTCCTGTGCTGCAACTGGCTCTGTCTGTGGAAGATCTCGCTCTTTGGGCCTCTCTGATGCACCTCACATGGAACTCTGCATGTGTGCACATGTGTGTGAGCATGTGATCGCCTCCCCTACAGGTCTGCAGACTCCCAGAAGGCAGGCCATGTTGGTGACTGGTGTCTTCTGGGCAGACAGCAGCAGCCCAAGAGTAGCACCATGCCACATCTAAATGGAATCGTTTACCAGCATGTTGCCGCCTCTGGATTAAGAGCCTAAGTAAGGACCAAGACCTGGCTGTGCATCCTGCCTTTGGCACTTCCTCCCGCCTGTGTGGCATTGGCCAGGCCATTTCCCTTTCTGGCACGACGGGCTCGACCTAGATGGGAGCAGGGAGGAACAGCATCCTGCCTGACTGAGGGGCTGCTCCGACGTCAAGGACAAGGGGCATGGAGGCAGGAGACCTCCAGAGGGGAGCTGGGCCCATGGCTAAGGGGAGCGAATAGGCAAGGAGGGGGACTCCCCCACCATGAGCCCCATCTTTGGGGTGCCAGTTGATTCAGTGGCATGTCAGAGGCCTCAGGACACAACCAAAGTGGCACCGGCCAAGGCATCTGGAGACTGGCTCCTTCCTTAGCCCAGCGGCCTCTGCCATGTTCTAGTTGGCTGGCTTTGGACAGCAGCAGCCATAGCAACCCCAGGGGGAGCTGGAGTCAGGCTCCTGGGGTCAGGCTGAGAAGCCCTGCTGCCAAGGGGCCAGTGGGCCAGGCCAGCATAGGGCTTTGCTCCTGCTTCCTGCAAACAATCCATCCTCTTGGCGGGCATGCTCATTTGCATTACGTCTTCCTTTATTAATCACACAGCTCTGCCCAGGCCTGTATGTTTCCAATGTGTTTGTTATGACTGCAATTATGTGTGACCAGCCAGGGATCCAGCAGTCTGGAAATGGGATTTCCTCCCTCCCTCTTGCTGCAGCCCCAGAGCCCAGGCCAGATTCCCAGGCTTCCCTGGCTCCTCAGCGCCTGTGTGTGTCCGTCCTGAGGGGACCTGCTTTCTGCCAGGAGAGGATGCCCCTCCACAGCCTCAGCAGGACTATGAGAGGACTCACAAAAAGGGAAACAGTAAAAGCGCGAAGCTTAGCAAAAGCAGCAGACGGTGGAGTTACACAAGACTTTGGAACAGAGAACCGGGGATGCCACGGAATCCTGGAGAGGTCTTAGAACAAGGAGTGCTTGGGACCCAGAATATAGAATGGCACATTTGGAACGGAAGCAGGAACATGGAGCATAGAATGGGGCCTGACTTCCTCTGGGAAGAGTGCCCATTGCAGCCCCCCGGCCTCTTTCTCTGCCCCAGTACGATTCTCCTGCTAGCTGAGGTCTGTGGGCAGCTGTGTGGCAGTGCAGCGGATAGAGTGCCAGGCCTGGGAGTAAGGAAGGCTGCCCTCTCAGGTTCAAATTGAGCCTCTGAGACCTCCTAGCTGGGTGACCCCAGCCTGCCGTTCCCATTGCATTCTTCAGGTTCCTCTAGTAGTCTCTAGGTTGTCAGGGTCTGGTGCCAAGGCCTTTGAGGACACAGTCTGTCCTGAGCCATACCTGCAGGTGGCCAGGCAGCCAAGTCAGCCAGTTGGTCCAAGTTAGTCAAGCTGTCAAGCTGCAACCCACATAAGGAAATGTTGGCACCCAAGGGGGAAACATGGTGAGAAGCATTCGGGTGGCTTCAGGGACGTAGATTAGTCAGGAGCTCTCTGCGGGTCTCTGGCTAATTTCGCCTTTCCATGGGCGTTGTGAGCCACAAAGGCGCATTCTCTTCTGGCTTTGATTTTTGCCAGCTTTGAAGAACTTGTCACAGGGTAGAAATGCTGGAAACCCAGTGGGGAATGAACAGCAAGTCTGTAACAGCTGGCTACCCAGCCTGGCCCACAGCCTAGATTTCCCAGGCTTTGGAGCAAAGAGGGTAGGATGCTCAGAGGGAAGCCACCTGAGGAAGGATGGGAAACTCCTCGGAACAATAACAGTTTCAAAGACAGCCACCTAGACAGTGCAGCTCCGCTTAGGAGGGAAAGAGGAAATGAGTTCCCAGGAGTCCAAAGGCAGAACTCGCTGAGGGACTGACACTGTTAAAAGCCAAGGAAGGCGAGAAGATGGACCTGCAAGTTGGGCACCTGTCCCACAAGGAGTGTCCCATGCTCCCCTCCTGTCTCTCTGTCCTCCCCAGCACCACTTCAGTCCACTGCTCACTTGGGCTCACCCCTCACTGGCCTATTACCATGTCTTTTCAGAAAGAGCAGGGGCCATCACCCTAGGACAGGTAGGAACAGGCCAGGCCCTCTGGCCTGGGAGACCTGCCTGCCATCTTCAACCCGGGGGGGGGGGGGGGGGGGGCGCCAGGAAAGTCTGACATCTTGATGCTAAGGGAGGGAGCTCATTGCCCTGTGGCAACTGTCTGGCCTTTTAAGATGCAAACGAGCACTTAGGCAAAGCCTCCTGTTCTTTACTTGGGCTTTATGATGCCCCCAGCATGCCGCCTGCCCCTAGTTTGGGGCACCTAGAAATGCTCTGGTCTGAGCAGGCTGCCCCTTCCATGTCACTGCCTTGGTTACACATGCAGGCAGGCACCTCTTACGTAAATCCCACACGTTGCCCAAGGTGGGAGAGGAGGCTTGCTCCCACACATTAGAGAAGCGCTGCCTGATAAGTAAGTATCCAGCCAAATCCCCTGTGATCAGCTGGAGTGCTGGGGCATGCATGCACACACACACACACACACACACATCCTCTTTATCCACATCAGGGAGCCTCCCTTAGAAGCCTGGTCATTTAGGAGTGCCTTGTGGAGCCAAGGCAAACATTTGGGAATGTGGCTCCTTCTCTTAGTAAACAAGATGGAGACATGTGGGCCTGGCACTGGACAAGTGGGGTAGTTAGACAAGACCCTCTTCCTGCTTTGAAGGGAAACTGAAAGGAGGCCTCCAGTGGAATTGGGGATCCCACCCAGTATTTCAGGAACGCTTGGTAGCTTTGCCTTTGAGCCTCACAAGACCTTGGGAGGTGGCCGCTCCTTTTCTGCTCATTTCCTAGTGGAGGAAATTGAGGCAAACAGCAATTCAGTGCCCAGCCTAAGGGCAGACAGCTAGTAAGTACCTGAAGTGAGATTGGAACTCAAGTCTTCCTGACTCCAGGCGCAGCACATTCTAAGGAAGCTATAAATGGCACACCCATCCAATGGGAATATGTGCAGCAGCTTCCAAGGAAAGGTTGAGGGAGTAATGGAACACCTTGCCCAGAGAACCCTTGTACCTGGGTTCTATGAATGGCGATTCTGTGAATGAATACTCCTCGGGTCAGCTGGGGTGGGCATTGCGGATGGAAGGCACAGACTGTACAGCCATATTGGACATCCTGAGGAAAGCATCACCAGGAATAAGAGAAGCGCTTCTGATACAGGAGGCTGGGGAGAGCAGCTCTCTCCACCTGGTCGCCATTTACTGCATGCAGCATCCATTGGGAAAGGCCATTGGAAGGCCACGGTAGCTCTGATCTCCTCTGTTCCAGGGGCCCTCCTAGTCCTGCTGCCTTCATCCCATTCTCTGGGCCATTTTGTTCTGAGTTTTGTTTGGAGCCTATCTCAGCTTTCCATTGTCTATGGCCTGGCTCAGCCTTGCTTTTTTAAAGAGTGTGAGTGTGTGTGTGTGTGTGTGTGTGTGCGCGTGCGTGCGTGTGTGTACATGTGTGTACACACATGCCCACACCCACCCACACAGATGGGAAATACAGTGAGGGACTGGCATCTGTAGAATGGTTGAGTGCTCTGTTGGAACTGGGAGCTGGAGCCCTGTTTTCGCCACCTTCCCTTCAGGTGTGGAAAGTGGAGGCTCTTGAGGAAGGAGCTTGGTGGAGGGGCAGCAAGGTACACTAGAGATGCGGAGCTCCCCTCCCTCCCTCCCCAGCTTCTTGTCCTCTCCTCCTCCCTCCTTCCCCCCTTTCTTTGGTGGCTGCTCACCAAATGCCCTGCCCAGAATGGTCAAAATGGAATCACAGAATATGTAGGATGGCAGGGCCCTTGGCCAGGGTGGTGGCCAGCTGGGGCAATCTGTACTCAAACGGCACCCCTGCCATGGCTGGAGCCTCTGGGGCCTGACAACCTCCCACAAGATGGCCCTTGACAAGCAGGGCACAGGATGCTCCAAGTGGGCGGGACCTCACTGAGAGTGAGAGGGATCTCTGACTGATCAGGACACAGAGCCATGGCAGACATGGAAACTGAGGCACTGAGGGCGAGATGACTTGCTCAGTCTCACCTAGCTGAGCTCATGCCCTGATTCCCGGTTCAGTCTGCCCTTCCCCAGGCCGCTTCCTTCACAGAGTACAAGAGCCGAGGGACCCCTACCATAGCGCACCAGGCTATGTCTGATGGGGCCCCAGAGGAGCCGTGCTGTCAGCACAGCTCTAGTCTGTGAATTCTGGGAACGTGAGGCAGGGGCGGGAGGGGGGTCTTGAGCCCAGCCCCCCCTCCCCAGAGAACTGTTCTTCCCATCAGTGGGGCTGGGCAGGTTAATGGCATTCCCAGGAAGGGCCAGGGATTAGGGGAGCCTGGGCCGCGGAGCCAGATTCCATCACCTCGAGTGAGTTTTCCAGAGCTTCCCCCCGTTGTCCCCCAATGGATGGCCCCACTGACTAAGCTGGGCCCAGCAGGGGACAGGGTGTGTGTAGAGAGTGGGAGGCTCTCCCTCTGCCAAGCAGCAGGACAAGCCAGGATCACGGCAACATGTTACTGGCCACTGCCATGGCTGCTCAGGAGCCTGGAGGGCCATTTTCTCCCTGGGTCTCGGCAGGGGCAGGGTGAGGAGAGAGGAGGGGGCTGGGCCGGACAATTAGAGAGGAGGCACATTCCTTGGGAATCCACATCTGGGATGAACCAGAGCTGGGGCCAGCCCCCTAATCCATCCCAGATGTGGTAGTAGGGAAAGAGCTTGGGGAGGGGGGAGCAGATGTGAGCAGGGCCTGGCCCATGGGCAGTGGGCAGGCGGGTGGGCAGCATCTTCCAGACACTGGCAAGCCCTCCTCCCAAGGGGCTTCTACCTGGCCTGCTTCCCAGGCCCTGGCCGAGTGCTGGGAAGAGGCCAAATGAACACTGAGGGAGGGGCTCTGGGTTTGGGCTCTAGCCATGCCAGGCTGCCCTCTGTCCCAAGCAGGGCCCTGGCTCTTGGCACATGCAGGCACTACCTTGCCTTCAGACACCCATTACTGCTCCAGTGGCACCTCCTATTTCCAGACCCGAGGATGGGAGGAGCCTTGGCCTAGACCAGTTACAGCCAGCTTTTCTGTACCAAGCTCCTAGCAGCTGCCAGGCTGACCTGGCCAGGAGGAGGAGGCACCTGCCCAAAGGTGCTAGAGGCCTCTGGAGCTGCCTGGGCCCTGGGCGCCTGACCCCAAGGAATTTCGACCACCCAGCTAGAACTGGGACTGGCCCCACATATCTGTCATAGCTGGTGCCAGCAAAGAGTCTAGGAGAGTGAGCGGGGTAGAGGTGCCGACCAAGGGCCAACTTGTTGGGATGCTTCCTAAGCCCGCTGGGAGCTTCCTGATGAGACTTGGGGCTTTCTGGGGTGGAGACTAAACTCAGTTCCTTCCTCTCCAGTGCCCGTCTTCTCCCCATCCCATGTGTGTGGGGGGGTCCGAACCCAAGGGCTTTGGGGGTGGAGGGTAGGGATGGGACGGAGGAAGGGAGACCGGCACAGGACAGTTGCTTAATAGAAACTCACTGAATGAAGAATGGATGAACACATGGATGTTGCTTGTCTGTGAAAGGAGAGGGGTAGGGGCAGAGCTGTGGGAGATGGTGTAGGGATGTCAGCCCTCCTCGGTTCTGCCTCTGAAGGCTCAGCAAACCCTCCAGAAGCAGTCAGAGCTCTCCTACACGCTCCACCCCGACCCTGGCCATCCCTCCTCACTACAGCTGCCTCATTTCCCAGAAGCTCTGAGGCTGTCAAGCCAGGGGGGAGCCAGAGCCAGAGGAGGCTGGAGGCTACAGTGGGCCCTGGGCTCTGGCTCTTGTGCCCAGCTCCCTGCTTCTCCCCTCTGCCAAGCGCCAAGCCTCAGAGGCTGCCCCCTCCTGCCTGGCCCCAGCCACTGCTCCTAGCACCACACCCTAGTTCAGGCAGGCAGGTGGGAAGGCTGGAGGTAGGCCCCCCTTGAGTGGGGCCTGAGGCCGACTGCAGGCTGAGGTTGAAGTCAGACTGCATGACACTCCATGTAACTGATTCCTGCTGTGGGAGCGGCTGGGCAGCGGGTGGGGACCAGGGTTGTCAGGTGGTGATGGGGAGAGGAAGGCGGCAGGAGATATGGGTGGGGAAGTACCCAGAGAGCAGCAGATGGCAGCAGAGTACTGTGGTGGGGGATCCTAGCAGCAGGGGCGCCCAGGCCTTCGGCCAGTTAGAGCCCCACCCAGGCGGCCAAGCGAAGGCCAACTGGGCCCCTCAGGGACTCTGGGGGAGGCACCTACGGCCTGAGCTGGCAGGGGAGGGGGATTTGGAGCAACAGTCTCGGGGAGAACCAAGGCCCAGTTAAGGAGGGGACAAGGGAGAGAGGAAGAGAGACTGAGCCAGAGGGGCCCAGAAGCCTGGAGAGGGACATGAGGAAACACAAAGCCCATGGAATGTGTGTGTGTGTGTGGGTAGAGGCTGGGAACAGAGAGAGATGGCAACAGAGTGGGGCAGACAGAGACAGCCAGGACTGGTGAGGCAGAAGACCACACCAGAGGGGACAAGGCCAGAGGAAATCAGTTCCCAGCTCTCCCTCCTTGCCACCCGTGCTACAGAACAGACGATAGGGGCTAAGCCTACGAAGCCCCCAGGGGGACCACCTTAACTCTCCCCTGATTGCCTTATGTCTCCTCCCCAGAAGACTCCTCCATTGCCCCTGGCTTCATGTAGCTTTCCATGACCATTTCTGTGGACCCCAAAGGGAAATAGGGCCGTGTCAGCCTCCCCCATGGCCACGATACAGAGCCACGATGCAGAGATGTCCCCCACAGCTGCCTGCCCTGGGCCGTGAGGATATCTAGCAGCTAAGGGCTGGGCCAGCCCCAATTAGAGAGCACCTCCCTCACACATGTGTGGACCAAAGCCAGAGGTTGTGGTGGGTGTGCTCCAGAGGCCCCTTCCTTTTCCAGAGACAGGGGCTCCTCCTCATGCCAGCCTTCTTTCCACGGGAGCCACCTTCTCTCAGAGAGTGGGCAGGGCCCAGGAGAGAGTGTTTGAAGTGAGGGAGCTTAAAGCTCAGACCATAAGGAAGGAGCTCACACACAGGGCACGAGGAGATGAGCCAAGACCTCAGCAAGGCCTTCCTTCCCTGGAGGAGTCCCAGGATTGGCCAGCTTTGGGCTGAAGGAAGGCTCGGGGCCTAATGGCAGGCTGGCAGAGTGCCAGTGGCCTCCTCTTCATCTCAGACCCACTTGGGCTTGCTAACTCGGAGAGGAAAAACTACTTTCCCCAAACAGAACTGCATTTTCGTTTGGGCAGCTTGATTGGCAGCTGACCTAATTCCTTCCTATCACAACATTAGCCAGTGGCTGCGTTCTTGAAGTTCTCCCCCATCTCTCTTTGGACAGGTGCTTGTTTATGTGCCTGTGCTTGAGCACACACACACACACACACACACACACACACACACACACACACACACACACACATATGCATCGATGCCAGCAGTGGCTCATGGGATCAGAGCGAGAGCATTGGTAAAAGCTCCTGAGACAGAGTCCCAACTGACGGTTGAGGTCTTAGCTTTGGAGCCTCCTCAATGCTCTTAGCATTTGGCCCACATCCTCCCTGCCAGCACCCACTCCAAATGCCCAACAGTGACTTCCTTCTCCTTCACAAACTCTACCAGAGCCCCAGCAGCAAGCACATGGCATAGATTTGGGGGGAAGCTCAAGATGGCACCAATTAAGCAGTCCCCAATGTCTACGCCTGCTTCTCTTGACGGAACCCTGGTTGCCCTTCTGGTCCATCTCCCTGCAAACAAACGTGCCCTGGCCTTCCGTGGTGCTCGTTACTCTGGCAGTGAGTTGGTTCTTCCTCCCTGGCTGTCATGACTGCTTTTCAGCCCATGGTCTGGCCTTGGTGGGCCCTGAACCCAGTTGCTCAGCACCCCCCATCACTCGGGGCTCTCCCTAGCCACTGGGATCTGCATCATCCCCCATTAGCCCCTAAGTGGCCAGTGTTGCCTTCTCCTCCAGGCTGAGATCCCAGCTTCATCTTGGCTGGCAGGGGACCCGAACTTCCATTCAGTTCCAACATTAAGTGCCCACTAGGGCCCTCAGGCAGAGCTCAAGCTACTAGGATGTATGTGTGGTAGGTGGGCAGCAAGGGGGAAAAGCTCCTCCTCATCCCTTCCTGTGGCCCTCGTGGGGCTTGTGGTTCATGGAGTTCAGGCTACCAGGCAGCCAGGCAGGCAGGCAGTCAATTAGTCTCCAAACCAGGACCTGAGGATCGAGTGATTGGCACCCCCACCCTCACCCCCCTGCCACTGTGCACACTCAGTGGACTTCAGTGGTTCCCTGTGGCCTCCAGGAGCAAATCCCTGAGCCCCCATGCCATCCTTCTTACACCTTCCTCCCTCCCATGTCCTCTCCGAGCCAGCAGCATTGCCCTCCTGCCCCCCCTGCCACCTCGAGGTTTGAACATTCTCTCTGGCTATCCCCCAGGCCTGGAATGCTCTTCTCCTCTCCTCTCCCCTGTTCTGCCTGCTGACTGCCCCAGGCTCTTTCTTCCCACTTTGAAGCCCACCTTCTCCAGGAAACCTTTGCCCACCTGAGTGACCCTCTTACAGTTCACTTATACACAGCTGGTGGCGTGTTGTCTCCCTCACACACAGTGGCACCGACTTGGGGAGTCAGGTTCAGCCCTAGCCCCAGACACCTACTCGGTGTGTGTCTTTGGGCAACTTTTTTCACCTCTGCCTGCCTGTTTCCTCATCTGCCAGGGTGGCTCTGATGATCAAATGAGATGATAATTGTAAAGCTCAGCACAATGCCTGGCCCACAGCGAGCTCTCTAGAAGAGCTACCGATAAAGGTCATCTCCCTTTGAGCCCCCAAACTATGACCGAATGAATCAAAGATGATTCCAGGTTTCCAAGCCTGGGTGCCCAGGAAGATGGCACTGCCACTAATGGGAAGCTCTGCCAGCGTGAGCCAAGGTAGCCTAGGAGGGCTTCCTGGAGGAGGTGGGCTTGAGAGAGGGAAGGAGGGCAGGAATAAACGTTTCTAGACCTGAGCACTTCTCCCCAAGCTGATCTCATTTTCTTGTGCCGGGTAGGTGCTACTCTCACTGTTCGTCTCACAGCGGAGGGACGGCCAAGGTTGGCCTGCGGGTAGGGCCACTGTAGTCCCAGCCTTCTTTCCTGGAGAACTAGCCGTGTCCCTTATTCGGGCTGGTGCAAACTAAAAAGTCTAGGGAGAGCCGGAGGTGCCCAGGCCCGACTGGACGAGGCTCCGTGCACCCGTCAGCTCAGGGGAGCTCTGCAGTCCTTCCCTGGGCAAGACCCGGCCAGCGCTTATCATTGGAGCCTGGTAGGGGAGAAGGAGAGCATCCCAATGAGGGCCCGCTGGCACGGGTGGTGTCTGACCCTCTCCCCGTTTCCCTTCCTCTCTCTGCCCAGCTTAGGAGCAGCCTCCAGACAGGGGAAGTGCTAAAGAGGAGAGCCAGGGCGCCGTCAGGCCTGATAAAGCCCCAAGGCAGGAAAGGGCTGCAGAAGCAGTGGAGGATTTAGAAGGCCAGGCTGGGCTTGCCCAGCATACAAGAAAGTTCCAGGAGTCCAGGGGAAACAACGGGCTTAGGAGGTAGGAGGCGGACCCAGGGAGGATGCTGGGAGGAAGGCAGGGAGGCGGGCTGGGGGCCAGGCCCAGAGCTTGGACTCTTGACCCCTCTAGATGATCCCAAAGGCATCGTTGGCACTGAGCCCGCTGGAAGTAACCGGGGGACCACATGGGGATGGGGCACTCAAGAGTGGAATCCAGAACGTCCCTCGGCACCAACATTCCCTTCGTCATATCAGAGGAGTCCACAAATGGTGCAAATATGGAGTGCTTGATACAATGTCCATATTGCAGATGAGGAAACTGAGGCTCCATTTGGGCAAGCCAGTCTTTCTGAATGCAGGTCCAGCACTGTTTACTGCAGCAGGACTTGATGGTCGGAAGAGATCTCAGTGGCCATTTAATCCAATCCAAACTCCCAGGAGGGATCACCTTCTCCTCAGGAACATCCAGGCCCTACTGGCAGCCTCCTGGGGACAGGAGCCCACTGCATCCAAGGCAGTCCATTCCCCTTTAGGCCAGCCCTCATGGCTAACAAATTGGTCCTGATAGCAGGCCGAGCCTGGAGTCTCTGTTGCTTTTCCCCAGGTGACCCTCCCACCCAGCCCACAATGAGAGTGTATGTGGAAGCCCTTGAAAGTTTACACCCGTGACCTCATTCATGTTTTGTGAGGGGGGCATGATTCCGGCTATGACCCCGGGACAGGTGGGCTGTAGGCAGAGTGCCTGTGGATGGACGGATCAGGTCCTGGGTAGGAGAGAGGCCCAGACAGTTATGGGACATGTGGGGGTGGTTCCCAGCATGCCCCTTGGCACCGCCATAGCCCCTGGGGCAGGTGTGCTGGTGGCAGAAGGCCAGTAGTGCCCTGTGCAAACACAAGGTGATGTGAAACTCCTAATGAGGATAATAATGACTGTAATTAAGCCTCACTATGGAGCATGTAACTTTCTCAGAGCATTTTCCCATCTTCTCACAGGGTCTGGGGGAGGAGGGCTACCCAGAGAGCAGGGAGTGCACCCAGTCGGGGGCAAGATGGCAGCTCCTTAGTCAATCTGTTTCTCAGAGATGGAGGAGCTACCTGGGATTCGGGCCTCCCACAAAGTCCTTAGGACGTGAAAGGAATGAGAGCCAGAGGGGCCAGAAGGGTCTTTAGGGGGCAGGGCTGGGGCAGGGCCAGAGGGGAGGAGGAGGAGGAAGGCCATCATTCCAGCGTACCAGGGTTTCCCAAGTCTCTGTCAGGGACTGGCAGAAAGAGCTGGGCTGGGGTGTATGGCTATAATCGATTAGTCCCATATACAGTACCATCTCGGGGATGTGGCTGTTCCCTGTGCTACTGCAGGCCTGCCCTGGCCTGGGAGGCTCCTTCTTGTCCACGGCCCCCTGAGGGAGCCAGCCAAGGTGCTGGGGGCTGGCGTGGGGGGCCTTCCTTGCTTCCCTCTGACAGACACTGCAAGCATCAGAGCACTCCCGGTAGAGTGCCCGGGCTGCTGCACAGAGCAGCTCCCATGTTTCGCTCGCATGCGGCTCTGATGAACTCCTTCCCCGATAGCTTCGCTTTCTTAGTTCCTTATTTGCACGATGCTGTGGCATATACATGCCCTGCTGCCCCAGGCCTCTCTCCTCTGCCCCTCCCAGAAGTCCTCCGTTTCCATCCTTCAGAGGTCAGCTGGCACCTGGCATCCGTGGTTTGTGGAAGAACACGAGGTCACGGGAAGGCAGAGATTTCCTGACGTGTTCCAGTTCATACCTGCCTAGATGCCCAATAGATGAGGGAATGCCATGCAGCTTTAGGGCTGTATCCCCCTCCAATGCCATGAAAGAGCCTCAGGAGACCTGAAAGGAAAGCTGGGCATTTGGGGGCCCACTGCTTGTTTTTCTCCTCAGCCTATCAGTCATTTGGGCCCTGCTCACAAGGAGTTCACCCTCCCGTGGATGAGACGAGAAGTATGAAAGTACAAGGCACTGTGCCAGAATGCCATCCGACAGGGATGGTCATGGGAGTGATAGGAGGAGGCCCGAGTAGGCCTTGCCTTCAAGAACTGCTAGACTTGGGGCCATTGCCCAATCTAAGTACTGAAAAGTAGTAGATAAGGGCAGCTGGGTAGCTCAGTGGATAGAGAGCCAGGCCTAGAGGAGGGAGGTCCAGGGTTCAGATCTGGCTTCAGATACTTCCCAGCTGTGTGACCCTGGGCAAGTCACTTGCCATCTAGTTGCCTTAATCCACCAGAGAAGGAAATGGCAAACTACTCTGGGATCTTTGCCAAGAAAACCCCAGGGCGATATTGGTGGGCTATAGGCCACGGGGTCACAAAGAGTCAGACGTGACGGAACAACATACGTATGTCTGGACATACATACGTCTGTGGGTGGGTGTGAGCCATCTGGGTTACTCCCATAACAGCATGTCAGTCTGGACAATAGCCTTTTTGGTTCACTTGGGGTTTTTTCTCTTGTGGATGATTAGGCCCAATTGTGAGTAGTTGAGCATCTCCTGGAGGACAGGCTGTGGTTTGAGCCAATCCATTCAATCTCCTCCACGACCAGCACTAGCCGGAATTGCCAGCAATTCCACAGAGCTTGCAGAGCTTCCTTTCACGTCTAGATGCTATTTCCGTCAGCACGAGTGCTCGAGGACCTCGTCATCCGTCCCGTCTCCTCCCTTTGGAAATTCTCGCTGCGTTCTGCTTCCCCTGATGTTCAGGAAGCGGGCAGTCTCCACTGCCAGAGCCTTGCCAGTGTGTCCCCTGTCCTTCTCCTCTAGTCCACCTTTGCCCTGGAGCTAGCTGTCCATTTGGTGTGCAAGGGCTCAGTGAGTTCCTCGGACTCTTCTTCCCCCCCCTCAATCTCTCTCTCTCCCTCCCTCCCTGTGTCTTTGGCAGTAGACATGGATGCTGAAGGTGCCATTATTTTGCCAATGCTTAGCCCAAGTGCCATGGCACAAAGGCCAAAGGTCCCATGTGGTGGTCTTTCTTTTACTCTTCATGCATGTGATGACAGCTTTCTGTGCCGCCATCTTGACTCTGTCTCCTGATCGCTGCTTTCTTTGCTTCTCTCTTCCTGGAGCCTGGATGTCACCATGTCATCATGCTGCTATGCCCTTCAGGCATGCTGCCTTTGACAGCACTGATTCCCTGGGTCTCCCCAGGAGGGTGCCCACTCATTGGTCACAGGGTGAGAAGTTGGCATTTTAAGTGCCACCAGTCAAGTTAAATTTGAGTAGCAGCTGAAAAATACTGCACTTCAGAGCACTGTCTTCTGCCCCTCTTGGAAGTCTCCCACTGTCAGCATACCTAGAAGGGGTATCTTTGGGCCTGGTGCTCATTTTCTGCTTGCCTTTGTGTCATGGGTTGCCCTGGCCAGAGCCATCAGGCCCTGGTGGCAACTTGCTGGCCCAGAGCCTCTCCATCCTAAACCAGGCTGCTCTTTGAGCAGCAGACCTAGCCCACTGGAAGCCTTGACCACAGGTGGCCGCTTGGTTCTGCTGCTGTGGCCTTGGAGAACTCAGGGCACCCCTAGCACACGGTGCCAGGACATGAAGGAATGCTAGCCAAACACGAGGCATTCAGAGGAACCCAAGCTGATTTCTTTGAATGGATGCATGGCAAATTCCACAGAACCAAAGGAACGTGATCTCTACGATGGTTAGAATGGAGGGAAGCCAGCCTCTCCCAGAGGGTAGAGAACGACTCCAAGAGATGGGATGCAGCCCTTGGATCATTACTCAGGTGGGCTCTGTTCCCTCCTGTGCCCCTACCCATGCTACAGTATGGTCTGGAATCAACCTCCTCTTTCACGGCCCACTTCTCCTCTGCCCCCTACTCGTGGCAGCCTCAGTGGCCATGGCACACTTTCTTATCCCAACTCTGCCCCAACCCCAAACTGGGCCCAACAAGCTTATTTATTAAGTGCTCAAGCTGTGTTTGTGCCACAGGACCTGACGGAAACAGTCCCTACCCTCCCTCCTGAAGGTCATAGTCTAGTGGGGAACACAGTGTACAAACACCCTCGTTTAGACAGGATAACATGGCAGGTGGTCCCAGAGGAAGCACCCTAGAGGGAGGTGAGTGTGGAAAAGACCTGCTGCAGAGAGTGCCATTGGGTTGTCTTTTAAAGATCAAAACCCTCACCTCCCATCTTAGAATCAGTACTGTGTATTGGTTCCAAGGCAGAAGAGTGGTAAGGGCTAGGCAATGGGGGTCAAGTGACTTGTCCAGGGTCACACAGCTGGGAAGTATCTGGGGTCAGATTGGAACCCAGGACCTCTGGTTTCTGGGCTGGGCTCTCAGTCTGCTGAGCCTCCCAGCTGCTCCTTGAGTTGAGGCTTGAAGAAGATAAGCCAGAGAAGGCAGAAGGCCGAGGCAAGACAGTGGAGCATCTTGGGTATGGGAAAGTACTCTGTTACTAGGTAGTACTCCCACCGTTGACTTTGGAGCCTCTGACTGCTCTAATGACCATTTCTCTGGCTCCTCTGCTACACCCTCACCCCTTCCCCCCTTAATATTGGAGTTCCCCAAGCTTCTTTCTTTGGCTTCTTTCACTCTACCCTCCCTCCTGTGGCAGTCTCTGAGGAGAAGCATACAGGAATCCTCTGCATGGAAATGACCCCAGAACTCAGAGTCTGAGCCGTTTGTTTCTTGGCAGGTGGGCAGAGATGCTTTTGAAGAAGAACTCCTGGGGTTCGTCCAAAAAGGGATGAGTGAGCGTGGAGATGGGCCAGTTGCCCGGGGAGAGTGAGAGCAGAAAGGATGGACGTTACCCCTGGGTTTCAGCGGGCCTGTGAGATGTCATTAGGAAGCCAAGGAAAGTCTCCAGCACCCAGTGAGCCAGCCCTACCCCCACTGTCTAACCTAGGTGGAGGAGTGAACAAGAGCTCCACAGGAGGAGCAGGCATGGACGGCCTCTAATCTATGCAGTTGTTGGAGGGACTGCACATGGCTGGTGACATCATCAATCATAGCTCAAGCCTCCCAAGACTCCTTAGACTTAAGTCCTACCTGCAGACTTTGATTTGTGAGCCATCCACAGAGTAACGGAAGTTGTGGGGCTGAGTGACCTCACCCAACTCTTCTGCCCGGAGGGGGACTCCTCCCTGGCACCATTCCACCCAATTCTGCACGTCCAGGAGAGTTGCTCCTCTTTCCCCTGAACCAGAGCCTTCCATCTCATCTAAGACTGGCCCCACCCAACCAGTCCAACCCCACTAGCCAGAAAACCCTGTGGTCCCAAAGACTTAACTGAGGGTTTGCTTTGAAATACAAATACTTTGTAATCAGAGAGGGAAGGGGGAACCAGACACCTCATCTCTTTTTCCTGAATGAAGCCAGGACCTGGAGTTTCAGAGGAGATGGCTTGCTATTTCTTCCTTTCCTCTCCTCTCCTCTCCTCTCCTCTCCTCTCCTCTCCTCTCCTCTCCTCTCCTCTCCTCTCCTCTCCTCTCCTCTCCTCTCCTCTCCTCTCCTCTCCTCTCCTCTCCTCTCCTGTCCTCTCCTGTCCTCTCCTCTCCTGTCCTCTCCTCTCCTCTCCTCTCCTGTCCTCTCCTGTCCTCTCCTGTCCTCTCCTGTCCTCTCCTGTCCTCTCCTGTCCTCTCCTCTCCTCTCCTCTCCTGTCCTCTCCTGTCCTGTCCCCTCCCCTCCTCTCCTCTCCTCTTCTTTTTTTTGGAAGGGGGGAGAAGGGTGATTTTAATGTGGTCCAAATTAAGTTTAGGGCATCCAGGTGGCACAATGGATAGAGTGCCAGTCTTGGTGTCAGGAAGACTCATCTTCAAATCTGGCCTCAGATACTTCCTAGCTGTGTGACCCTAGGCAAGCCACTTCACTCTATTTGCTTCAGTTTCATCATCTGTCAAATGAGCTAGAGAAGGAAAAGGCAAATGTCTTTAGTATCTCTGCCAAGAAAGTCCCAGACAGGGTAATGACTGAAAATCCATGGACCCCAAATATTCCTTAGGTTATTTACATTGTTCTACATTTCTTTGCCATTGATCCCATACAAGGCTTTTGCGTGCTTTGGTAGGTTGATCTGCAGATATTTCATGTGCCTTGTGGTTTTGTGGAAAGATTGCCATTTCTCTCTCTGCCTTGGATTTTGTTCTGATATCAGAATGCTGTTGATTGGGGGCTGCCATACCTGTTGAGATGATTCAATGTCCCAATTAGTAGCTTTGCCTATTCCCTGGGGTTTTCTAAGTAAATCATCATATCATCAGTAAACCAGTGAGAGTGTTACCTCTCTTTTACTTTTCTTCATGCTTTTAATTTCTTCCTCTTGTTGTCCTATTGCTTTGCTAGATTTCTAGAGCAAGACCAAAGAAGCGGGAGATAGTGGTTACCTTTGCTTTGCTCCTCTACCTACTGAGAAAGTGTCGAAAGAGGGGAAGTGACTTTTGCAGATCACACAACTAGGAGGTATCTGGGGCAGGGTTTGGATCCATATATTCCTGAAGTTTCTACTGTATTTCCATCGCAGGTAGCTATCTCAGTGGATAGAATGTTAGGCTTGGAGTCAAGAAGAGCTGAGTTCAAATCCAGCCTCAGGTTCTGTTAGCTTTATGACCCTGAGCAAGTCATTTAACCTAGGCCTGCCTCAGTTTCCTTAGCTCTAAAATGAGGATAATAATAGCACCCACATCACAGAGCTGTGCAGATTAAATGAAAGTATGCTCCCCAACACCTTCCCTTTCCCACCACATCTGATACTTTAGGCTATTTTTTTAAAAAGCTCATAACAGAAAAATTGTACAATGATCAACTATGAAGGACTCAACTATTTCCAGAAAAACAAGGTTCTGCGATAACTCCAAGGGACTCATGATGAATAAAGCTCTCCATGGCCAAAGCAGCAACTGTGGGAGTCTGATTGCAGATCAAAGCATGCTGTCTTCCACTTTATTTCCTTCATGAGTTTCTGATTGTGTATGTGATATGTGTCTTCTGCCACAGCATGGGGAATATGGAAACAAGAATTGCATGAAAACACTGGCATAGCTTAGATCAGACTATTTACCACCTCAGGGAGGAATGTGGAGAAGGAAGAAAGGACAGAATCTGAATCCTGAAATGTCAGAAAACAATCGTCAAAGAGTGCTTCTCTGTGGAATGGAAAACAACACGATCCAACAAAAAGACTTTTTTGTGTCATAAAAATGCACCTTCAGGATATTAAAGAGTCTTTCTGTGCCTGGTCTGCAGATGTGTTCTCAGTAGAAATGAAGGTGTCGCTTCGTCATATCTATTAGGAAAAGTGGCTGGTTTTGAGGGGTTTGTTTTTAATGTGGTCCATTGTTTTCCTAATGTCGAGCCATCCTTGCATCCTCGGGATAAATTTGATGTGGTCGGATTGAATGATTTCTTGAGTGAATCACTGGAGTCTTACGGGATTTTATTGGCTAGTTTTCCATCAATATTCACAAATGATATTGGTCTGTGGTTCTTCCTGTGTGCTTTAGCTTTCCTTGGTTTAGAGATTAGTACTAAACTTGTGTCCTCAAAGGCATCCGATACAGGACTTTCTTGATTTTTTAGAATAACTGGGGAGGTTTGGGGACGAATTACAGCTTAAAGTGTAATAGAATTCTCCAGTGAATCTCTGTGTGTGTGTGTGTGTGTGTGTGTGTGTGTGTGTGTGTATGTGCGTGCGCGTGCTGTGTTTCCATTTCTCTAGTTCTCTTCTGACTTTTAACTATCTCCTCTTTGAAGGTGATTTCCTATTTGTTTGCTGTCCAGTTTTTACATGTATGTTCAGTGTGTTCATCCTCTCTTTCTCCTTGTTGATAATGTAGGCTGGCAGGGACATGGTCTTCCTGCGAGGCTCACCTTGGCTGCCTCCCAGAAATGTGGGTATGCTGTCACCTCATTATTTTCTTTCCAATAATTATTAATTATTTCTGTGAGTTGTTCTTTGAACCACTCATTACTTAGGGTTTTACTGTGCAGTGCCTGTTTGGGTCTGTGTCCTTTTGTTGGTGTTCCCTGAACTGATTACTCTTTTTATTTAGTTATGGTCTGTAAACTATGTGTTTACTATTTCTGCCCTTTTACATTTGTTTGCAATAGCGCTGTGCTAACTTAGTATAGGGTAATTTCTTCGTAAAGTTCCATATGGTGCTTCGAAATGTGCCTAAGTCTTCAGCAATCCCATTTAGAAGATGCTCTAAATCCTTTAACTGAGTTTCGTCAGCCATTTGTTCAGTTCTCCCTTTTCCCTTTTGATTCTTTTTCCACTGGACTTCTCTAAAACCGAGAGAGGGACATTGAAGTCTCCTGCCACTGCTGTGTTACTGTCTATGTCTTCTTGTAATTTGTTTTTTATTTCTTTTGTGGATTTAGATGTTACGGCATCTGTGTTGCCAATGGTTCTTTTTACTTGCCCCCTTTTTGGTCATGGACATTTGTGTGTGTCTGGTCCAATAGTAGGTTTGCAGCTCTGCCTTTTTTGGATTCACTTTACTATGTGCATGGTAATTGCTTCCCCAGCTCCCTCCTCATTTTCATTCTGCAAACATCTTTATTTGTTGTTTTGCGTTTCTTGTAGGTGACAGACTGTAGGGTCCAAGATATCCTTCCTTGTTTAAGCCACTCACATTTGAAGTCATGAGAATTAGGATTACCTTCTCCTCCATTTGTCTCTAATATTTGGTCTGAGTACCTCCCCCCCAATTAGCATTTTTAAACCCTTTCTTTCTCTGTAAATGCAGCACTTTGCCTCTTCATTTATTTGGACTTTGTCACATCCGACTCTTCCTGGCCCCATTTGGAGTTTTCTTTTCTTGGCAGAGACCCACTGGAGCAGTTTGCTTGTTTGACAGATGAGGAAACTGAGGCCAACGGGGTGCAGTGGCATGCCAGGGTCCCACAGCTCTTGAGTACCTGAGCTCAGATTTGAACTGGGGAGCTGAGTCTTCCTGACTCCAGGCCAGGCACTGTGTCCCCCAGACCATAGCTGCCTGTCCACACAAAGTGGTCTTCTTCCCTATCATGTCCTGCGGGCTTCTGGCTGGCGTTGGGTGCGGTTCTGGAAAGAAGTTGAAGGCAGTTGCTCGCTCCCTGTGGTTTCTCATTTGATTTCTTGGCCCTTCTCCAAGTTGGTGTGAACTTCCAGGTTTGGTTGGAGAGTTGGAGAGTTGTTAGAAGGTGACTGACCAATCACCTTCGAGTCATCTCCTGGTGACTAGGGGCCAATCTGGAGTTGCTCTGTCATCCCAGAAAGAGGCATGTCTTCAGCCAAGGAGCCAGCAGGGGCAGGTCTGGGTCCAGTAATTGATGAGTGTTTGGGAAGGGCTACGTGCTAGGCTGCTGGGGAGAGGAAGATGGAAGACAGCCTGGCCTGACACATCAGCGGGGCCCAGGATCGCCCTTGTTGCCTTTGAAAAATGGAGACCAGCATGTCCCCTTCCTCCCAGGCTTTAGAGCCTCTTCCAGCTCTGCAATTTCTGGGAAATGGCCAAGAAATGGAGAGTTGGCTGGCACAGGGAGATTTTCTTTAGGGAAAGCCTTTTAGGATCTCATCCAGCCTGAGCTGTTGGGAAAGTCGGGAGGGACTTGAGCTCCCAGAATGCCCGAGTTGAAAGGGTCCATAGAACAGAAAGCAGATGATGGCTGGATCCCAGGAGGTCTGGGACAGCATGTCAACACATGGTCTCATTTACAGATGAAATGCCCCCTGCCCTGCCCCATCACAAAGCCAGGGACTGACAAAGGCTGGACTGGAGTCCAGCTTGGACTCTCGGGAGGCTGAGGCAGGAGGAGAAATTCCAGCTCCTCTCTGACCCTACCCTGGCAGATCCCAAAAGGCCCGCATCCCTGGTCCTGTCCCAATGCCCACCAGACTCACGGTGCTTCATAGCATAGCACTGTGTTTGCCACAAGGAACTGTTTTAGTTGGCAGAGAGATGAGCTCCCGGGTAGTTGGCCCTCTGGCCCCACTACCTAGGCTCTAGGATCCCCCTACTTCTCCTTCCTGTGCCTCTCCCCATCCCCGAATTCTTTCCTCTCTCTCCTTTCTTGGCTTCCTCAAGACTGGCTTTGTGCCTCCAGGGATGATGGACTTCCCTGACATCAAGGGAGCCAAGTGCAGCTGGGGCAGGGCCCGGCACTGATTTCATGGCACATCCAGCAGAAAATCCCTCACACTAGCCTCGTGGGTCTTTGACAGCTCCTGCAGAGCAAGTCCCAAAGGGCTTCTCAGGGATCTGTGGGGAAGGGTCCCCCCACCACACGAGGGGCCAGGGCCATTCTCAGGCCCTTCCAAGGAAGGAGGGGTCACTCCACTCAGCTACAAGGAGAAGGCCAGAACTTTTCTCTGGGGCCATTGGTTGATGGCTGGCATCCGGGCACCTCACATCCTTCTGGTGCCGCCCCTGACTTTTGACCCTGTGCTAGGCCAGGACAGCCCCCCCTCTCCTGGCCAGCAACTCTTCCAGTCTGAAGTGGGGCCTCTCTGTGGATTCCTTTTCCTGTGACATCCCTCCAGGCCAGGGACTCGAAAAGGGAAGGGGCAAAGGAGCCAACCACACATTTCAGGCTCATCCCCAGGAGCTGAGTTTCATGCAGGCAGAGACAACATCTAAGCCAGCTCATTGGCTGGGCTCTAGTGCCCAGCACAGTGTCATGCACACAGCAGGCATCTGCCGACTGTGCATCTCCGAGGACCCCTAACCCTGGCTCCCTTCACGTCTGGGCATGTCCTAGCTGTGTGACTCGGGCCAAGTCACTTAACCCCAATTACTTAATCTTTGCTCGTCTCTCTTCGAGTTGGCCCTAAGACACAAGGGAAGTGTTCCAGGCAAAGGCCGGGGCTGCTGGTGCCTTCCCCTCTCAGGGTGCCTCTCATCCAGCCCGCCCTTATCCTGGACGTCCCCAGCTGGCCCGCATCCGGGCTTTTCTCCGCATCTCGGTTCTTAGCAGAGCGCCTGCTCCAGGAAGAACTCAAATGCTCAGTGCTTGAGCCATTTGTGTAATTGGGTTGGGGCAGCCGGGGAACACGCCCAAGAGACCACACTTCGTGTCCTCTGGGAGGCTGAGGCTCAGGTGGGAGAGCCCTGGCTTTGGGCGGCTGCTGCAGAGCTGTCTCCTGCCTTCTCCCTCCTGTCAGATCCCTCCTCTGCTCCCCAGCCCTCTTCCTCTTCCTCTTCCCCTCCCCTTATCAGCTCCCAGGCTCCTGCAGGGGCAGGACCAGCACTTCTGCTGAAAGGTGGTGCTTGGCAGACCCCCATGTACATTGTTACCAGACCGGATCGGTTTCAGTAAGGGCCCAGAAAAGAGGAGCAGCCCCAAAGGGCCATTCCAGAAGCAGGTAGGAAGCTGCTGTTGCAGTCGGCACCCTAGGGGAGAGCCCTTCTCCACACTGGGGAGGAGGGCCAGAGAGGAAGGCAGAACAGAAGGGACTCTGGGTAGGCCCCAAGAAGAAGACTCACTTCCCTTTGTGTGGGGAGAACTTTTGTGCCCTTGGTTTCCTCGAAGCCTCTTCCCAAACCACTGAGGTTGGCTAGCCAAGGGTTGACCTCCATCTTAAGGAGAAAAGGGCGGAGCCTTGTCTAAGGTCAGAGGCCCAGAGAAGGGAACCCCTGCAATTCCAGCCTCCCTCCACTGATTTTTGAAGGTTTATTTTCCCACCTCTCCTACTTCCTAGCTGCAGGACCTTAGGCAAGTCTGTTCCCCTCTTTGGGCCTCTGTTTCCTCCTCTGTAAACTGGGGGCTTTCAGTGACTAGAAGATCTCTATGGTTGGGATCTGAACTAAGGTCTTTGGATACCCTCATGGGTGTTCTTTCCCATACAAAGCCGGGGCCCATGTCTGGGTAAAACTAGAAATATGGTGGCTTTTCTGGTAACCCCCAGAGTCCTCGTGCCCTCCGCCCCCATCTCTCCATTGGGCTGATGCTTCAGCTGCCTGCTTCTCACCTCTCCCTGTTCCCCCAGAATGCCTTTGGTTGCCCAGTCTGGATTCCCTGGCTTTAGAGCACACAGAGCTCCCAGCAGCTCCCCTGGTACCTTTTCCTTCCCTTCCCCTCCCAGAGGCTCCCCAGCTCTCGGGACCCAGGGTCAGTGCTTCCTTGAAGCTGTCGCCCCCATTTTGGTCGCCAGGATGACTCAGACCTTGGGCCCATGGCTGCCCAGAGGCTGGTCCTCTCCTACAAGTCTGGACCTATCAAGAACAGAGGTGCTTTCAAACACATTTGAAGAGGTTCCATGGGTGCCCATGCCAATGGAAATGGGAGTGCAGTGCTTTGAATTCGAAATAGACTGAGGAAGGGCCGCTCTCTTCTCTGCCAAAAGCTGAACTCCATTTCCAGGCTTCAAGTTCTGTGGTCTTCCCACTTGTGACCTCTGCTCTAAGGGGCAGTCCAGATCCAATGGTCTACATTCCTGAGCCTTCGAATGGCAGGAACTCGGGCCAGAAGCAGCTGTTAGGTGTCTACTGTGTGCCAGGAACCACCAGAGGTGAAGGAAGGTGAAAGCCAGCCCCTGCCTGCCCAGAGTTCCCAGCCCTTCTGGCTCTGCTAGCTTATGTTTTCAGTTCCTTCCCAGCTGGGCATTCTGGGTCTAGTTTAGTCTGAGACTCCCTTCTGGATGTTTGAGGGAGGCAGAGAACTCCAGATTCGAGCCCCCCCCCTCCGAGAAAGTTACCTGAGGAATAGGCACAGGGGTGGGCACCAGAGCTGTGATTCATTGCTATAGAGAACTCCCATGTGAGGAAAGTCTCTCCACTAAGGTAGAGCGGCACTGTCTCTGGAGGTTTCAAGAGCTGCCTGGAGCCCAGAGAGGGCAGGACTTGAACCCAGCCTTCTGTGCTCTGAGGCTGCCTCTCTACCACACTACCACCAAGCACAACAACCACCTAAGATGCTCGATGATGTCTCAAACCCTTCTCTCTCTCCAATAGACCATGTTAGTGGCATCAGAGACATTTTCCAGGTGCCCAGGTGACCTTTGGCTCACGTGCCAGAGCTTGGACTGCTCCCTGCCTCGTTCTCTCCCTGCTCACTGTGCTCTCCTGCCTAGAGACCTTGGCGATCCACTTGCTAATTGACCGAGGAATGATGGAGAGAGCCGGGGAACTTGGGCAATCTCTGGTCCTGAAGGCTTTTAAGAAGACCCAGAGGTCTCCCCCCTCCCCCAGCACACACACACAGACACCTCCCCGTCTCGCTCCTCTTTCATCTGGGCCAAGGGGGTAAGCTCTGTGGGAGCTAGGGAATGGAGCAGATGATTTCCAGGGGCCCCTCCTATGAGTCACCCACTGGAACCTGCGAGTCTTCCCTGGCTTGAGCATGGACCTAGAAGGGCAGGCCAGAAGGCCATCTTGGCTCGATTCTCTCAGAGCCACAGCCAACCACATTCCATACCTCCTGGCTTCTCTGTGCACCCTTGAGACTGCTCATGGGCAACCCTGGGGCAAAGGGAGTGAGTCGGAGTGGCTGAAGTGCCGCTCATCCCCACAGTGGTAGAGGGGAGACGGGGCCCCAGGACGGCCTCATCTCCTCCCTCAGACCCCATTCCCCCAAGGCACCCGCTGAGCAGAGTTCAGATGGCTCCTTTGCAGGGAGCCATGAAGGATGGGACAAGTGCAAGCCCCCCTCCCCAACCCAGTGACGCTGCCAGACTGTGAGGGAAGAGGAAACTCCCCCTGTCACATGCACGTGGTCTTATCACAGGGTCAATATGGCATAAGATCAGAGCATTAAGAGATCCTTAGAGATCATCTGATCCATTCTTTTACAGATGAGGAAAGGAGGTCATTAGCGACTTGCCCAGAGTTCCCAGGGAGTGAATGAAGGGAAGGGCTGCCATTCGAGCTCCCTCCTTCAGATGCCCGCCATGAAGCCATTTATTCCTGGGTGCTAGTTTTACCCTAAGGGACAACTCAGAACAATGGTGCTCTGGCTCCCAGATCTCTGTGGTCATCAGGAGAGTGAGCATCCTTTCTGTGGCAGCTTCCCTTTCTCCAGGGCCTTTGGGTCACTGGTACATGGTGTGATGTCTTGCTCATTAAGCCCCAAGTGGACCTGCCAGAAGAAAGCATTGGGAGCATTGAGGACAGGAAGGTTCACAATCTTAATAGGTTTTGCTCAATTAAAATTGCTTAGAAAGCCTGGTGAGCTCACCCCATTTTCTGCCCCTCTCAAAGAGCTGGCAGGGCAAGGTGCCTCCAGGATCACAGGAAAGGTGCCTCTGGTCACTCAAGCCAGAGGGAATCAGCTCCTTCCAAGTTGGCCGGTCGGCCACGCAATGGGCTGATGGGAGGCTGATTGGACTAATCAGCTTCTGTGGCACTCAGGGGTCAGCACCCATACCAGCTGATGTGTGTTGCTAAGGAACAGGCTGACAAAGTGAGGGAAGGGGAGGGCTCCCCCAACATGTGCCATCAGTGAAGCACACCTGATCTGATCTCAGGGGGGTAGGGAAACGAGCAGCTCCTAGGAGGAGGGCAGTGGAGAATGCACAAAGGGCATCCCCAGGGAGTCTGTCACACTGGATTGCCCACTACGGGACGCCCATCTAGTCCCCGGTCTCCTGGCTGAGCTGCTCACTCCCAAACTGGTCTCCCTCCTTCTGAAGGAAGAAACCTAATTAGTCAGGCAGAAGAGGCTCCTGGTGGGGAAAAGGGAGACAAGAGCCAGAAGTGGCTTTGAAGTGGAGGGGAGGGCAGGGTGGAGAAAGGAAGAAAGGGGGTGGGAGTAGTGGCTAGGGAGAGGAGGGACAAGAGGGAGACATTAGATGGGGAGGGAAGGGAGGGGAGCAGGAGGAGGCTGGGGCGGGGGGGGGGTGGAGGCTGGCTTGTGGATCCTCCCAGGAGTCACTTACCTCAGCCCTTGGGTTTCCAGAAAGAGAACTTTCCTGGCCAGGCCCTCGAGATGTCCATGAAACTCCCAGCAGCCTGCTAACAGCCGAGTTCTGCTGACCACAGTCTACATCTAGGAATGGCTCTGGGATATCAGCTCTAAAGCCAACAAGGGCATCCCATCTGGGTGGCGGCTCTCCTCCTCCCCCCGCACCACCAGAGCCCTGCCCTGTCCCTTCTCTGACTTCCTCCTGGCTCTTGTCTCCCTTAGAGAGGGGAGCCCATGAAGTCTCCTGGCTGGAGTCTCTCCCACTGGCTGGGCTTCCGGGACCTCCGAGCTCAGGACTGGGATAATGGCTGCAAGTGACACAGCCTTGGGAACCATTAGAGCTGCCAGAAGAGAGAGTCAGGCTGGGTCATGGACAGATGGCGCAGAGGCCATACCTACTTGTTCACATGGTGGCCTCAGCTACCTGCCAACTGTCTGATTCCGTGGCTCTAGGAGGGTCGAACCCTGGGAAGGCAGGAGCTAGTCTAGGCACCCCCCACCCCCGGCTCTTCCAAAGACTTCGAGAAGCAGAATTGGACAGAACGAGAGTCCCCTTTGTGATGGCGTCTGCTCTCCACATTGACACATCCCATTCTGAGAGGTCCATGGGCGTCCGACCCCTCCACGGAGCCTGCCTGACTGGTCCAGGCCACAAACAAGCCCAACTTCGTCCACCTTCCTCCCACTGACGGGGCTTTACTTTTCTTTCCCCACCCCTTCACATTTCTCTACCAAAAGACTATGATTGGTCGTGGCCACTCCCTCCATGGGCTTCTCCTCACTGGGACTAGCCCCATCCCTAGCTCAGCTGTTTCTCTGTTGAATTACAAGCACAGCGTTGTGGCACCACCCATGTGGTCAGTCTTCCTCTGTCTATTTCCAATATGAATGAGGTCTGGCTGCCCATCCACTCCCCTCCTCCATGGGTGAATCCTCTTCTTCTTGGCTCCCCCATCCACAAGCAATGGCAGGCTCTCCACCGCCTTCTTCCTCATTTCTATCTGAATGTGTTCCTCCTCCTTCAGCCCTCTGGAAACTCTCCAAAGAGGATCCCCGCAGCCCTAGAGGCTCTGCCGTCCTTGGCCTACTCCCTCAGTAGCCCCTGAAGACATTGAGGGTCTCAGGGCTGACCCTAACGTCCCATTAGCAGAGGGCAGATCTTCACCATTATCAGACCCCTTTCACATGCCTCTAGGACTCCACCATTTTTGTTTCTGTGTCCTCTTGTGCTCCTGTTCAAGCTACCTGCCTGGCCTCCCCTCCCCTCCCCCCAGCCTTCTGGTCTCCAGGCCCCTCCCCATCCTGGTCAGCCTCCTCTGCCTCTGCTCCAGTGTTCTTCCTAAAATGCAGCTCCCAATTGGACCCAGGTCGGGGCAGCCAGCCCGATGGTGGGTGGGAGCGCCCAGGAGTTGTTCGAGCTGCGGTCTCATACTCGGAGCCAAGAGGCCTCCTTCCCTGAGTGTGTGCTGATGTGAATCCTTGATGGGTCGGCCCGGGAGGGGTCCTGTTTCTGGGGAGAAGGGGCTCAGATGACTCAAGGAGGTATTGAATGGCCCTTCAGGTCCCCTCTTCTCCCCTCCCCCAAAGAAGGAGGCTGGGAAAGGAGAGGGGAGCACAGCCACTGGCTGGCTGAGTTCCCTGCATTTGTCTACTTGGAGTCCTGGAGGAGACCTCCAAATGGAGGCCGACCCAGATGTAAGATGCTCCATCCAGAAGAGATCATTTCCTCACTCGAGTGCAGTCTGGGGCCTTTCCTACTCTTCAGAAATTCTCTGGTTTGAGGGGACAAAGTGGGAACAACCAACCCCTGTTCTCTGGGCCATCCTCCCTTATATGTTTCTTTGAGTTGAAGCTGCAGAGCGAGCTTATGTGTGTTCAATGTAAATGTGGATGCTGGGAAATTGGGATGTTTGAAACTGTGCATGCTACATGCTTCCTATGGCTACATGGGAGGGAGTGCCAGGAAACAGCTGAGAACAAGGCCCGAGAAGTGATGAGGGAGGTCTGGCAGGCCAAAAGCCATTCCTTCACCAGGCCTCAGTTTCCTCTCTCTGACATGGGAGGCTTGGACTAAATGGTCCCCATGTCTCCCCCCTCCAATCTCCTAAACTCTGGCACTTTCTCTTCTAAGGACCCCCTCTCCAAGCTTTCAGCTTCTATGAATCTATGAGATGCGAAGAAAACCCAGGGGAACCGAGACCAACGGGTAACCCAGAGAAGTGCAGCTGTGACCCTACAGGCTGCTGAGGAGGAAGGGCAGCTCAGGCCTTCTGTCTATGTCCAGGTAAGGAGACATAATTCGTGTGGAAGTCCTACTTGGAAGAGGCCAGGCCAACGAAGGGTTGAAGGGAGGAGACAAAAGAAACCTTGGACACCAGCTAGTTGGACCCTCTCATTTTACAAATCAGGAAACTAAGGCATTGGGGCGGCAAGGGGAAGGAATCGGCCCCACATTACCACAAAGTAATGGAAGAGGCAGGATTTCTCTGCCATGCCAAATTCACTGTCCTCGAGGCTTTCTGCTACACCAAGTTGGCCAATCCCTCAGCTCTTGACCTTCCCAACCCCTGGCACCCAGTACAGTTCTCCTGACTCCCTGGATCCTTATAATTGGAGCAGAGGGAAGGGCTGTGGTTGTGAACGGTGCTCTAGGTCTGTGCCATGGCCGTCAGTGTTTCGATGCCTACTGTCTCCCACTATAACAGCCTATGTGGGCAGGCTGGTACCTGGGCTCTGACTCCTATTTCGGGCTAAGACAGATAATTCCTCCAGGCCTCAGTTGCTTCAGCTGTAAAACGAAGGGCCTCCAAGGACCCTTGTGATTCTAGCCCCATGGGCCACAAGAGGCATGAGGTCCAGGTGGCGGCCAGGGTGGGACGGTCAGTTCCTGGTCCAGGCTTCCCTTAAGCTGTCAAGGCAACAGGAATTGGGGGTGAGAGCCAAGCAGCTGGCTGCCCGGGTTTCCCTTCTCCTCCAGCTTCCTAAGCTTCCAGGCCCTTGCCACTTCTTCTTGCTAGGGAAGGCTAGGACGGTCTTGTTAACTGGAAATAACACAGAACTCTCAAATAGTCAGAAAAACCAAGTCTTTAATCCGGAGAGGGATGAGTCCAGTATTCAATTCTTTCCTCAGAGTCTGGCGCCACCACTTTTTCAGGGCATGAACCCTGGACTCTGGGAGGGCCACCGGGCTAGATGGACTCCAGGGAACAAGAGAATTTGGGGTTCCTCTATGCCATTTGGGGTGTCCAGGGGCAGGGAAAGATGACTGACATCACTGTGGCTACAAAGGGAATGGGAGGGTTCAAACTACACTGACAGGATAAGATCAAGAGGCTGGGGTGTAAGAGAAGGGGCTGCTTACTATGGATACTGAAGGCTGGTCCCTGCCCAGGTGTGGATCTTCTTGGGGAAAGGTCTGATACAATAGGGGAGACCAAGAGGGCCCTTGGCACAGGTGTATCTCACCCAAGTAGGACTGTCATTCCCTGAGGGTCTCCCACTCAGTCTGAATCAGCCTGGAATTCCCTTCAGGGTGGATTCTCATGGGAACAGGGAACAAGGACAAGCTTTGGGGTTTCAACCTACAAGCTAGTCCTGAAACTTGGGGCTCACCAGATCCCCCCAGGCCACAAGCTTGGGGTTCCTCGATTCCATGTTGACAGGGGTGGGGCTCAGGCTTCCCAGGGCCTGCTAGTGTGTGGCGGGTTAGGCTTCACCTCAATAAGCTTTCTGACCCCTTGGGGGTGGGAGATGGCCCTAACCTGGGCTGGCCCTAAGATCCCTAAGCCCTTCGGTAACCCAATTCCTCCAGGAGGAGCTGTCAGAAGGCTGAACTCATTTGAAGTGACAGGAGGGGAAACTGGGGGCTAGGAGGGGAAGGGGCCCAGCAGGGAGGAGGAACCAGGTGTCAGGGAGGGGTGAGAGCTGTGAGAGGAAGCAGGCCTCCTGCTGAGCATTTGCCAGAAAACAGAATCTGGGAAACTGAGCCTGCAGCCTCCCCTCCCTCCTCAATGCCATCCTTGCTGCCCTGAGTAAACCTCCACAGAGGAGCCCAATGAGATTCCCGGCCTCCCTAGTGTTGCTGGGAGCAAGAGAGAGAGGCTGGAACAGGCTCTGGCACAGGCAAATGGGTGGGCACACTGGGTGGCATTTTGGCTCCCTTCTGGGTCCCAAGGCCTGGGACGCTCCGTTTCCCGGTTTCCAGGCCCTGCAAGGTTCAGCTCTGGCTGCCCTGTGCAACAGAGCCAAGGCTCCTGGGTCGGGGACTTTTGCTGGCTCCCTGAGCCCCTGGGGCGGGGCGGGGTGGGGGTGGGGGGACCACAGTCAGCCTGGAGGTCTCCAGTCAATCAGGCTCCCTGGCCTCCTTAGCAGGTCCAGCCCTTCCCCCCCCCCCCCATGGCACTCCTGACGGTGGCAGGGTAATGGAGGTGCCCGCACTCAGCTGGACCTTTGGGAGCATCCGGGCTGGCGTCCCGCCCTCTTGTGTCTCCCACTCCCTGGAGATCAGGAAAGGAGAAGCGCAAGACAGACGAATGGCTTCGTCTCTATCCGCGAAGGAGACCTGGGAGGCTCGGTGGTGGGCACTTAAAACACGCTCTGGCCCTGCCCCCGACGTCGTCCCCTCTCCTGATCCTCCCACGGCCTTTGGGTCCAAATACGAAGTCCCCGGTCTGACACCAACGGGACTAGGGTCCGCGTCCCCTGGGAGAACCCTCGAGGGCCACCGTCCCCCCCCCCCCCCCGCCCCCACCGCCTGCAGCCAGTGTACGCCGGGAAATGTCAGCGCTGAAAGCTCTTCACATAATGGCTCCTTTGATCATCTCGCCCTCAAATCGGGGAGGGAAAGGAACAGAGACGAAAAGCCATTCGGCCAAGGGTGAACAGTGAGGCGGCGGCGCCTCCGTCCCGCCCGCCCAACTGCCGCGGCTGGGAGGCAGTCACCGGGAAGAACTAAACGGAGCTGGGCCCGATTGCCAGCGGAGTTCCCCAGGGGCAGAGTCCTGGGGTGGGGCCATGGGGAGGGGGAGGAGCCTGGCCCCGCCATTTCATTCGGCTAGGGAGTTGCCTAGGAAACAGAGCGCCCCGAGTGACCGGCTCATTCGGCAGCCGACGCACCCGGAGATGGCGCTCGAGTCCCCTCTTCCTCCTTCTCCTCATCTCTAACACTGGCCAGGAACGCCCAAGGGCCCTTGCGCTGGCTGGACTCAGCAGCTCAGAGGGCAGACTGCGGGGACGCTGCCCACTGGTACTCCCGGCCGCAGCTTGGCCAACGTCTCCGATAGGCCGGGTCTTTCCCCTTTGGTGGCCGCGGGGAGCTCTGGGGCGAGGCAGGCCGGGCCGCCCCTCTCTAGTCCCTGAGGCGTCCTGGGCAGGAGCAGTAGGGGCCGGATCCAGGGCCTTCCCTGATAGGGGACCCTGAGTAAGTCACAGCTCAGTGTCTCCAGCCTTAGCCGTGGAGGATGAGCAGGCGCCTCCCAGTGTTCTTTGCTCCTCTCTCAGCCTTTCCCTGGGCCTCACTTTCCCCTCTAGCTCCGGGGGTTTTCAGTTCCTCTGGAGGAGGCCGAGCTAAGGAGCCGCACCTTTGCTGCCCTCCTGGCCTGCCTTCCGGGCTCTGAGTGAGCAGAGGACCCTTTGCTGCCCTGGAACTGTTAGTGGTGGTGGTGGGGCTAACCACTGCTTGATCCTTAGTGGTTGCCATGGAGCTTTGGGTCCTGGCAGGATGCTGCTGGCTGGAGTCGGAGGCAGGAAATCTCTCTGAAAGTTCTTCTGGCTCGGGGAGATGGGGGCTGAGCCTCCTGGGAGGGCTTTTTGGCCCTTTGTGTTGTATGACTGCAGGACACAGGCATCTCTCCTTGCCTCCCCTGGCCCCAGCTGGACCTCTCTGACAACTAGTCTTTATGGGGCACTTTAGCTGAAACTCACCCTCACAGTATCTCTGGGCTGACAGTCAGGAAGACTCCTCTTTCAGAGTTCAAATCTGCCCTTGGGAACTTGCTGGCTGTGGGACCTGGAGCAAGTCACTTGACCCTGCAAGTTTCCTCATCTGTCAAATAAGCCAGAGAAGGAAATGGCAAACTCCTCCAGGATGTCTGCTAAGATGGAAGAGTCAGTCACCACTGAAACCACTCGATGGCAGGAGCAGCAGCAGCAACAATCCCTTTTAACTCCATCATTGTTTATCCAGGTCCTTCCCAGTCCATTTTGGGAGATTCTACTCAACTAACCATCCCCCCAAAGCTGCGTGGACCTGAGGCGATGCTCAGCCCTGGTTGGAAACCAAAGAGCAATGGCCGAGGCCCCTTCTGTAATCTGGAATCATCCTGGAGCCTCCCAACAATCCCATGAGGTAGATTTTCTAGATCTCATTCTTCCCATTTTATAAATGGAAAAATCGAGACTCCTGAGGACACACGACTCCCAAGTGTCAGAGGCCTGATCCAAAGGGAACTCTTCCTGACCACAAACTCAGCACTCTGCCCAAGGGGTTTGGGGAAGTGTCCAGGGCCATTGGCCTCCATTTCATATGCCTGTCAGAAACAAGACCCCTGACTGGTGTTTCTCAATCTGGCTGCCACATCTGTCTTTGGAATGCACACGAAGATGTTCCAGATGCACGAGATCCTAGAACAGAGAACATGAGAGCTGAGGGGGCATTATACTGTCAAGTGGTGGAGCAGGAAGGGACCTTGGGGGACATCTCGTCTAATGCTCCCATTGAACGGAGGAGAAAAGGGAGGCTCAGAGAAGAAAACAGCTGGTGAGCACCAAAGTCCTGATTCAAAGTGAGGACCTTAGATTTGAAGCCCGGCCCTCTTTTCACAACCACACTGGGAGTCCTGAATATGAGAGCTACAAGAGAACTTGGAGACCATCCAGTTCACTCTGCCCCTCTCATTTCACAGAGGAGGAAACCGAGGCAGCTCGCATCCCACAGGAGGGGAGAAGAGCCAAGGCCTCCACCCAGGCCCTTTGCTGCCTCCACACACGTGTGCATGTGTGTGCGCTCCATCCCCTCCCGGCCCTGCCCCCTTGAAATCCAATCTGCGCAAGGTTCAGAAATGTGACTACTGCAGCCCTTGTTCTGTGGAAATGGGGGAGGGGAAGGACAGAGGGGGACCAGGGCAGGAGGAGGGAGGGGGCGCCTGCAGTATGGAAGTGACTGGCCCCCCAAAAACAAGAGGAGAGGCAGGAATGTCCCAGGCTTTTCAAGCAATGTGTTTAGCCCTGCAGCTAAGGAGCCCATTAGTGGAGACTTCTCATTTCGGATTTCCCAGCATGCCATGCCCCACAGACCACACTCTGTTTATTTGGAGAAGCCGAATAAAATTGTTTGTTTAATTAGAGCGGGTACAAGGGCTGCCCTTGAAGGGTCTCTCCACAGGAAGCCTCAGCTTGCAGCAGCCTCTAACTCTGAGGCCCCAGGCTCCCACCAGCCGCCCAAGGAGAGCCAGTGCTGGGCAGCCAACAACAACAGAGGCTGGCTCAGCTGGGCCATGGGGCCCCAGCAGTGGGCCTCTCTGGTCTTCCCTCCCTTTCTCCCCCACCCCCTCCAGTGGCAGACAGGCCAGGAGACGTAGTGCTGAAAAGGCATTTTCCTGAGGGAAAGTCATGGGTGCCAGCTAAGCTGAGTGGTGGCCATTAATAGGCATGTGGGCAGGGCTGCATTGCCTACAGGTGATGGAGGGAAGGCCAGAGATGGAGAGCCCATTGGAAGCACTGGGTTTCATGGCTAGAAGAGATCTGACAGATCACGTCTCCAACCCTTTCTTGCTACACATGAAGCGATTGAGGCCAGGAGGGACAGTGTGGAAAAAGCCAGGTCTCTTGGCTCTTATGGGAACGTGGTCTGGTACACAGGAAGTCAGGCTAGGGTAAGTGTGTGTGAACTTAGACCATGTAGGGGCTTAGCCCCTTCCTCCCAGGGTTGCCGGATAAGATCATGCATGTAAAGTTGGTGCAAACTGTACAGTGCTCTGGAAATGCAAGCTAAGATGAATTATTACTAGGAACAACAAGAACAAGAAGAATAAATAGTTGTGACCATTCAGTGGCAAGGGCACCCCCAACACTCCTCCCAGAGATCGTGGAAAGGGCACTTGGGCAAGGATTTCCATGACTGTCTTATTGGAGGGTCCCCGGGGCTTGGCATGAAGCCCTTGGAAGGTCCCAGGCCACCAACATGCTTACTTTTCACAGAGTTCAAGACCAAAGCTACATCGCAGAAGAGCATAGAACACGACTGGAGCGAGCAGATCCTTCCCCCATCCACGGGGCAACTTTCCCATGGGTCCATGTACCTACCACTGCTGGCAAAGAACAGATGCATGCCCAGGGAACATCCAAAGAGGATGCCTGCATCTGGCACATGTGTGGCCAAGGAATTGGCCCAAAGGGGCACATGTGCCACGAGCCCTGGGGCCAGGGAACATGGATGTAGGATACTGCTATAGGCATGTGCTCCCCACACAGAGAAGCCGGGGACCTGTCCAGCTTCCCGTGTGTGTCTTCTGGCCCAGTCATTGTGGTGCTTGCCTGAGGAGAACCAGCCAAGGGAGATCTATGGTGGCCCCTAATGGATGTGAGCTGCTGCCCATTTGGGGCAATCCAGAGCAGCAGACTGAGGCCAGGTTCCTTCTTGCTTTGGGTCGTGCCTGATGACAGGGCTTCACTCTGCATGTGGGCACTCCACCCCAAAGCTTGTCCCATCTGCCCACCCAGCAACATATTTGTCTGCTAGCGACCCAGCAGAACCAGAAGGAACTGGGTGTGGACTGGCAAGTCTCAGCAAACTCCCAGGGAAGTTTGAGGGGAAGCCCATGGCATCCCTGCAAGTCCAGTGTTGTTAGATCAAGGCATGGTGGAGGAGAGCCAGCATGGCTTTGCTTTACTTTCCCAGAGTGACCTGGTGGCCATTGCTGACCAGCTTACCAGGCCGGGAGACACAGCAGGGCAGAATCTACCGAGGTGTTGCCAGAGCTTTGTATTCTCTGTATTCTTGATGCTGTGATGGAGACATGGAGGCTGGACAAGAGTACGCCAGGATAGATTCTGGCCCGGAGACCAGCGGCCTGCAAGAATATGAACGGACGGACGAAGTCACAGCCGTTTGGAAGGTACCTGGCGGCCACTCCCGATTCTGAGCTCCCTCTGGGCGTGAGGACAGCCAACGTTTCCCAGCTATGAGAGTTGGCCAGGTATGAGTTGGGTCACCTGCCCAGTGTGGAGGCCAGCACGCTCCTGTTGCACAGCTGTCCCAAGGAGAGCTCCTTGGGGAGGTTCTGAGACTCTGTGTGAGCAAGGCACTGCCTCGGTGTGACTTGCCTTTCCACACTCCTTCCTGAGCACACACAGTATGCATGGTATGGCTTGGAGGGAAGAGACCTATGTATGACTGGCCCAGCTCTGGGGCCTTTGGCAAGTCATTGCTCCTGCTCCTGCTCCCCAGCTGAGCCTTAGTTTCCTCATCTGTAAAAAAAGAAGACAGCAGTAATTGCAGGCCTCGCCTTACTGGCCCTTTGCTCTACTTTGGGGCACTACGACCATGGCTGGGGCAGCCAGGACACAGAGGCCCACTGCGTCTGTCCTGCCTGCCCCAGCACACAAGGTATACACAGAAGAAATAAACCCAGAGAGAGCTCAGGAGCCGAAGCAAATTGCTGGCAAGGCTGGCTGAGCCAGCTGATTAGTATGCATAGTGGACGTGCAACTGGGCATATCGGAGAGCTGCATTCTTCCAAAGGATGGAGTTGTCACGAAGGTCTCCAAGGATGTGGGTGTGCTGGGTGGGGGCAGGGGGCAGGGGCTAAGAGATGGTCCTATTGTCTGCCCTGCAGCCCTGATGTGCGCTCTCCACTGCTTCTGGTTGAGCCACAGAAAGCAGGGAAATGGAGTAGATGGGGAATGGTGCGAATGCATTTGGAATCAGAAACTTCCTTGCTTGACTTTGGCCAAGTGATCTGCTTTCTTTGAACTTCCGTTCTCTCATCTGTGAAATGGCCTGTCTCCAAGTTGTTCAAGGCAATGAATTGTGGAAAGACCTTGCTGACAACTTAGAGCTGAGGAGAAAAGGGACCCTGAGCGGTAAAGGGATTGGCCCAAGGTCTCTTGAGTGGTAGGAGGCATAAAGTGGCTCCAACCCAGGGCTCTGGTGGCCTTTTTAAAATTTTTTTAATTTTAATTTTTATTTATTTTTTTTAAATTTTATAGTATTTTATTTGATCCTTTCCATACATTATTCATTAAAGACAAAGATCATTTTCTTTTCCTCCCTCCCACCCCCCGTAGCCGACGCGTGATTCCACTGGGTATCACATGTGTTCTTGATTCGAACCCATTGCCATGTTGTTAATATTTGCATTAGAGTGTTCGTTTAGAGTCTCTCCTCTGTCATGTCCCCTCAACCACTGTAGTCAGGCAGTTGCTTTTCCTCGGTGTTTCCACTCCCTCAGTTTGTCCTCTGCTTATGAATGGTGTTTTTTTCTCCTAGATCCCTGCAGATTGTTCAGGGACATTACACTGCCACCAATGGAGAAGTCCATTACGTTCGATTATACCACAGTGTATTAGTCTCTGTATACAATGTTCTCCTGGTTCTGCTCCTCTCGCTCTGCATCACTTCCTGGAGGTTGTTCCAGTCTCCATGGAAGTCCTCCACTTTATTATTCCTTTTAGCGCAATAGTATTCCATCACCAACATATACCACAATTTGCTCAGCCATTCCCCAATTGATGGGCATCCCCTCGTTTTCCAATTTTTGGCCATCTGGTGACCTTCTTGCTGGCCAGTGATCCTAGCAAAAGGTTCTGTACAAATTGGCCACGGGAGGGGGGGTGCTTTTCCCAAGAGCCCGGGATCCAGACACCTCCCATACCTACCTCCTCTGGTTCAGGCCTGAGTTCCTCAGAGCGCTTGCTCTGGGTGATGCGGCTCCTACCTTCGGATGATGGGTTGAGAAGCTACATGCTCTCTGGAGAGTGAGTCTCTCATCCCTGTGCCAGCAGTGCCCATGGAGGTGTGTCAGAGCTGGGTGCCAGGGCAGCTCTGAAAAGTGGGTTCCCTGGATCAGCCTGGAATATTTCCACTCAAAATCCTGCCCTCTCCCCAACTCTGGGAATGTCCAAGAGGCAGGAGGCCTCTGAGGACCTCAGGCCCGGCTCTTAACAGAAGAGGCCAGAGCACAGCCTCCCTGACAAAGGGGTCTCTGGCATCTGCTCGGAAGGCCCATCTCACTGAGGCTCCCCCTCCTCATCTCTGCCCCCTCAGTGTTTGGGAAGGAGAGCACAAGCATGGCCCAGGGCATCCATCAGGGAGATCTGGCCTTGAACCCTGTGTCTCATGCTTCCTGATTGCTTGGACCTCTCCGGACCTTAGCTTCCTCCACGAGCCTATGTGTCAGGAGACTCAGAGATGCTGCTAGCGTGGGCCAAGTGCTGACGGCGATCATTATGGTTCAACCTGAGAGTCCTCAGGGTGCTTGTCCAGAGCCTGCTGTGGTCAGATCACGCTAGAGACGGCAGACAACGGTTCTCAATCCCATTCTTGAGATGAGGACACTGAGGCTCAGAGGAAGGGAAGAGATGTGACCGAGGCCATGCCTGTCGAGCCAGATTTGAACTCTGCCCTCTCATCCCTGTGTCTTCTCAGCTCCACCTCTCTGCAGCCCACTGTGTTCAGTCGTGGACACCTCATTATTGGAGAGATGCAGCCAGCTGGAGGGAGTTCAGAGGAGATCTAGAGAGCGATTACCAGGCGGGAGGGAAGGAGGGAGCTGGCGGTTGTTGGAGGCAAGATGACCAGAGCTGGCTCCATGGTTGGAGCTTGGCCGAGCAGCAGGCGGGAGGGGAACCTGAGAAGGGTCTACAAATGTCTGTAGATCGGCTGCTGCAACAGTGGAGGGGAGAGAGCCAACCAGCCAGCCCTGATGAGGCCCAGAGGGAAAGGCTGCTGGGGGCAGGGGCAGCTCAGGGATGGCCCTCAGGAGGCCTCAATACCATGACTGACTCCACCACCAATCCCCTCCTGCCCAAGAAGTTTGACCTGGAGACACAGGAGGGAAAAGATGCCCTCGAGGCCTCTCCAACTTTCAGCTTCCTCTGTGTGCCTGGGGATTCAAGCTGGGGACTTCATCTTACCGAGGGGCTTAGGGTGGAGGCGGCCTCTGAGGCTTTGGAACTAGAACCCAGAGGTCCCTCCCTGTTCTAGAATGCTCCATTCCAGGTTTGCTTCCAGTTCCCTATGCTCTGAATTCTGTGGTCTGATCAGGGCCCTGCTCTTCCCTTTTTGGGGGCCATGGACCCATTGATGAAGCAGCAGCCTCTGAACCTCCTTTCTGGATCACAGGGAAAAGCATAAAGTCAAACCTAGTGGATTAGCAAAAGAACTGATCCTCTCCAAGTCTCTTTCTTTTCCCCCAGGGGAAGAAGCCCTGGGCCATGTCTGAAGGCCTCTGTGGCTCCAGTGGTCTATGATCCAGGCTCTAAGGTCCATTCCAGCACTGACAATCTATGTTCTAGGGTTCCCCTTCCCACTCTGGGGTTCTGTGGTCTAATTCCTGCTGACTCATTGACTCTTCACTTCTGGAGTTCAGAGGCAGCTCACTTTCACCAGAGGGCATCGAAATGGGTACTAAGGGAGACCTGTGGGCAGTACATCTTGTGAATGTTCTCACACTCTCTCTCTTTTTAAAAATTTTATAATATTTTATTTGATCATTTCCAAGCATTATTCATTAAAGACAAAGATCATTTTCTTTTCCTCCCCCCACCCCCCCCATAGCCAACGCGTGATTCCACTGGGCATTAGATGTTTTCTTGATTCGAACCCATTGCCATGTTGTTAGTATTTGCATTAGAGTGTTCGTTTAGAGTCTCTCCTCTGTCATGTCCCCTCAACCGCTGTAGTCAGGCAGTTGCTTTTCCTCGGTGTTTCTACTCCCATAGTTTGTCCTCTGCTTATGGATAGTGTTTTTCTCCTAGATCCCTGCAGATTGTTCAGGGACACTGCATTGACACTAATGGAGAAGTCCATTACGTTCGATTATACCACAGTGTATTAGTCTCTGTGTACAATGTTCTCCTGGTTCTGCTCCTCTCACCCTGCATCACTTCCTGGAGGTTGTTCCAGTCCCCATGGAATTCCTCCACTTCATTATTCCTTTTAGCACAATAGTATTCCAGCACCAACAGATACCACAATTTGTTCAGCCATTCTCTCACACTCTCTCTGAACCTCACCACTCCCAGAATGCCCCTTTCTCTGGGCACTCTATCCCCACATCTGCTTCCCGTTTCTCAGACCCATAAAGCTATGGCTGACTGTTCACAAGGAAGAGCAGGAGGGAAGGGAAAAGAGGAATTTTCTGCTCTCTGCGAAATGGCCCCAACTCCCTTCCCTCTATGCCAAGAATCTCCCCAAAGTCTTCCCTGAGCCTTTTCTTCTCCAGGTTAAACATCCCCAGTTCTTGGCAATGACCCTCACACGTCACAACCTGCAGTCCCCTTCCCAACCTGGTCACTCCCCTCTAGCCTCCCTTCCACTTGCCCACACTCAGCCCAGATCTGGGCACCGCCCGCCCCATGTGGCTTCTGTGGAAATGGCCAGGAGTCAATGGGCTCAGCCTTGGAAAGAAACAGATGTAAAAGCAGAATGTTGAGTCCCTGGAGGAAGGAAATGCCATACTGCTTGCTACTGGTCCATTTGTTCCAGCAGCTGGGTCCAAGAGCCCGGACAAGCCAACCCCATCACCTGAGCAATGGCAGTAGTGCTGCCCATAACACCGGCCTCAACAAAATAGAGCCATAGTGACCCAGCAAAGGGCAAAGCACTGCCATGACTCAAGAGGAGGAAGACCTGCCCCAGAACCCAGCTTGGGCCCCATGATTCCTGGCCGGCCAGCCATCAATGATGAGAAGATGAGGGACCTTCCAGACTTCAAATCTAGAGTCAAAAAAGCCTTTTCCTGCTCGTCTGTCTTCATAGGCTGCCCCTGAGAACCCTGGAACCTTCAGGAAGCTTGTAGAGGGAGGAGCTCTGAGTTAAAATCCACAATCCTTGGCCCCATGGCCTGGGCTCCTAGCACTGAGTCCCAAGGGGTTCAGAAGCGGGGGGGAGGGGGGGGAAGGGAACAGAGGGGAAGGGAGCACCCGATGGCCTTCTTGATTCGGGAAGCCAGCCACTGATCAACACCAACTTTGGGAGGTGGCCTCCCGGGAGCACTCTTTCCAAGGTCTCATGGTGTTGGTTGGCACGTTTTTTGGGCCCTTGGGAAGTCAAGTCGTGGACTGCCAGAATGTCAGAGCGAGAAGGGCCCTAAGAGCTCTCGTCCGGCCCAACTCTGTCATGTCACATTATGGAAGAAGCAGAGGGCTGGACAGGCCAGTGGCCTAGCAAAGGTCCCACAGGGCCTGAGGAGACATCGGAGTCTGGACTCCAGATCCCAGGCCTCAGAGCTCTTTTCTTTTCTTTCAACCTTGTCATTGGCCTTCTCTGACTCGGGGAGTAGAGGTGGAGATAGGGTGCTCTCTCTCTTCAGAAATGGTCCGAGTTGACTAAAAAGCCCAACCACACCCTGCCTCCCCCTCTACCGAGGCCCCCCGCCTCCCTCTCCTGTCCAGGAATTCCATTTTCCTTCTTCTCTCAATGTGCCTTTGGTCTGCCTCTGGCCCTAGTTCTGGCCAGCACCCACGTTGCCCTCTGTGCCCTGGCCAGCCAAAGGCTCTGCACAAAGATGAGGCGTTCCTGACCGAGCAGCCTTGCCCTTGCCCTTGCTGGGCTCTCTCTCTCCACACCGCCCCCCATTCGCTTTGTTCAGTGGCTCACTGTAATCATGGAGAAATTCCCCCTTCAGGCTGAAACTTTCCATCCTCTCCCCCTAAAGAGGAATATTTGTGGAAAGTTTGATTTAAATCCATTCAACTGGTTTTGAGTTACAAGGGGAGCTGGAGGGGGAAGAGAATGGAAGAGGGGAAAGGGTATGGGGGAGAGCCAGAGGCAAAGCCGACATGGAAGAACAGGAGACAATGAAGGGGAAAAGGGCCCAAGAGGGGGCCAGACAACTGGCATTTCTATTCCGGGCTCCCTCTGCAGGCTGGGACTGCCTGGCTGCCTGCTGTGATTCCAAAGTCCAATTTACAACCCCCTAAACCTGGCACAGCCCAGAGTTGTGCCATGACCACTGTGCTACATGGGCTGGTCACACTAAGTTGTCCTATCTCCCTCTTAGCTTTTCATTCCTTCTTTTGTTCATTGTCCGCTCCCTTTAGCCATCTGGAACAGGTGGGCACATGTGCCCATCAGAACCTATGGGTCTCGTTTTCGTTCATTCGTCCTGGCCCTTTGCACCTTGAGATGGGTTGTGCTAAGAAGACATTGGCAAGAGGGGTACCATCAAAGGCAGGGCGGGCAGGCAAAGTTGCTGGCAAAGGAAGCTTGGCATGTGGGAGAGGGTTGGGATGGATGCAGTGGTCCCCCCCCCCCCATTTCCATGGGATTGGAGCAGTAAGGCAGTTTGGGCACAAGGAGAGAAGTGCAAGTCAGAGCTGTGTGTCCAAGAGAGCCATCGGCACAGGTAGCCATGGGAGGTTGGACATGCCATGCTTTTGCAGCTGCCCAGGATGCTCTTCACAAGAGCCAGCCTTGTGCTTGGATGCCCTTTACCACTTCTCAGCAGCAGACTGGACCTGACTTGTGGCCCAGGATGGAAAGGGGAAGGGGCTGGGGGGACATTGGTGAATTGTGCAGGCTGGGGAGCACATGAGCTAGGGGCATCAGGGTTGGCAGGCTTCTGCTCCTTTCTAGCGGTCCATGTTTCTGAGCTATACGTGTCTGTTGGTGGAAAAGCCTCAAGGACCAGCAGGGCTGGGAGTGGGAAGAGAGAAGGCGGGTGTTCCTCAAAGGGCCATGAGGCTACTCGGGAAACACCAAAGGGTGGGTGGCAGGCATCAACTCCCAAGGGCAGAGGGGCTCAGGGATTGGGGGGTTGGCCGTGGCATGGGACAGAGCATTCTGTGGTCTGGCTGCTGACGTGCTCCAGGTAATGGTTGTGGCAAGGCCACAGGGATGCCACCTTGGTTAATTTGAAGGTGACGTGTGGGGAGCAGCTGCCACTGTGGGGGCGGGTGGGTTCTCATATGGATTTTTGAAAAAGACTTTGGTTTCATTAGTGGTGGAATATCCAGATTTGCTGCTGCTCGTGTGTGTGTGTGTGTATGTGTGTGTGTGTGAGAGAGAGAGAGAGGGAGAGAGAGAGACAGACAGACAGACACAGAGAGAGAGACAGAGAGAGAGAGGGAGAGAGAGAGGGGGGAGGGAGGGAGAGAGAGAGACAGAGACAGACAGAGAGAGAAGGAGAGGAGAGAGACAGAGAGGGAGGGGAGAGAGGGGGGAGAGGGAAGGAGAGACAGAGACAGAGAGAGGGAGAGAGAGAGAGAGAGGGAGGGAGGGAGGGAGGGAGAGAGAGACAGAGACAGACAGAGAGAGAAGGAGAGGAGAGAGACAGAGAGGGAGGGGAGAGAGGGGGGAGAGGGAAGGAGAGACAGAGACAGAGAGAGGGAGAGAGAGAGAGAGAGGGAGGGAGGGAGGGAGGGAGGGAGAGAGAGATTGTACCTCTAATTGTACACTGTGGACAGGGGCACAGGCTTGCTTCTAGGCTCCTAACTGGGCACTGTGGCATATGGCTCTGGACTCTCGGCGAAAAGTTCTGGAAAGGAATCTCCATGAAGGAGTGGCTGGTCATGGAGAACAAAGTCAATGAATGTTTATTAAATGCCTACTTTGTACCAGGTGCTGGGCTAAGCCATGACTGGCACCTTTCTGAGTCCTGTGATAGATGCTAGTTGAAAAGAAGACCTGGAAGCTTGCTCTAAGTCTACTCTGCCATGTTCCCCAGCCCCACTGAGAGAGAGAGAGAGACGGACAGACAGCCCCAAAGACAGGCAGGCAGGCAGGCAGCTTGGGCTGAAGATTCCAGGGGATGCACATGAGGGCAGCATCAGAGACTTGGCTAGCAAAGGTGAGCAACTTAGGCAGCCACCACTCTTACCCCAGGAACAGGAAGCTCAGAAAGAGAGCATCCTTCCACCTCTTCTGCAGAGGCGCTCTTCAGGGCGAGGATAGGGCGCTAAGCTGGAGAGGTGGAGGAGGCTAGCAGATGGCCTCTAAGGTCCCCCTGTGCGGTCACCAGAAAGAATGGAAACCCCACGAAGTGGTTTGAGGATTCTGGCCATGCAGAATCTGGCTGGGAGGTCCTGGAGTCAGTCAACTAACTCTACTATTTTCTCCATGTGTTACCTTAGCTCACTTCCTGTCCAACCCTGGGCTTCATTGGCTTTTTGTATAAAATTAGAGCATTGGATAAGCTGATCTCCAAGGCCCATTTCAGCGATTCTGTGGAGGAGGAAGGAAGGAAGGAGGGAGGGAGGAGAGAGGGAGGCGGGAAGGACGCCTCCTCATTAGGGAGAATGCATAGGAAGGGCCAGAGAGGGAGAGGGGTTGGAAGAAAGTCAGGGAGCCTGAGAGTGCTAGGGAGAGGCTCTAGAAGCTGGGATGACTCTATCTGGAGGCCAGAAGGCTGGGGAATAATCGAGAATAACGTGGAATGAAGCGCTGGCCGGGAAGGGCAGCAGCTCTCTTCTGCTGAGGGCGGGGAGGGCTCCTGGAGCGCTTCCCGGGCCCTGCTGACTGCACCAGAGCAGCTGCGGTTGTCTTGGCTGGCCCTGGGCTGAGTCAGGCCGTTTTCTCCCCGCCGCGGCGCTGGGAAGGAGGACGGTCTCGAGCCGCTTCCTGTGGCCCGATGGGCCGCTCCAGCCCCCAGAGGCAGCCGGGATCTGGAGCCTGGAAGTCTTGCAGTAGTTGGAGAGGCCCCCGGCTCCGGCCCCGCCCCGCCCCCACGCCCCTGGGAAGGGAAGGAGGTAGAGGCAGACACGCGCCTGCACGCACAGGTGAGGCCCAGCCCAGGACTCCGTGCCCAGAGAAAGGCAGCCTGAGGCAGGGGCTCGGAGGGGCGTGAGAAGCAGAGGAAGTTCTACTCGGCCGGCCGGCCCGAGGCTTCGGGAGCCCCAGCAGTTGGTCTGGGGCCAGGAGGGGGAGGGAAAGAGCCCAAAGCCAAGGCTCCAGGCTTGGAGGCGGCACTTTCAGCCTCGCCGAGAGGAGGTGGGGGCGGGGCACCCAGAACCCGGGATTAGCGGCTCCGCTGTCCTAGCGCTGTCTTTCAGCACCTAATGGAAGCCACCTGGCTGGCCCAGCCCCAGCGGCCAGCCCGAACTCCCCGGGCCCGCAAAGGAGGGCGGGAAGGAGAGGCGCTCCTTGAGCAATGACTTCATTTCCGAAGTTGCTGCCTCTCCCGGGCCTGGGGCAGGGAGCGGGCACCAGGGGGAGCAGTGTGTGGTCTGGGAGTTGGGCCAGGTGACGTCCAGGGGCCCCTCCAGCTCGGCCAGGTGGCAAGGTGGGCACTGCGGTGCCAAGTCAATGCTATGAGGGCGGAAGCCTTGGAGGTTAGGCGAGGAGGTTAGAGAGGGGAGGTGGGGGAGGGTCATCCCAGGCATGGAGGAAGCAGTGTGCTATCCTGGGGGTGGGGGTGGCCAGAGGGCAGCTTCATGGCAATTCCTTCCCATAATCCTGTGCATTTGAGGCTAGATGGCCTTCCAAAGTGTCTGGCTGTGAGCAAGGCTTCTCTGCTCTAGAGGGAATAGGGAGAGGGGAGCAGGCAGCGTGGTGCCCGAAGACCAAAGGTCTGGCACCTCGGCAGATTGCCCATGGCAGACAAAAGCTGCCATGGTGCTCCTTCCCCGAATGGGCTTTCTTCTCTCAAACAAAGGCCTCCAGCAGCTTCCTAATGCCAACACATTTAAGCCACAATCATTTGCTGGGCATTCGAGGCCCTCCACAGCCAGGGCTACTCTCCCTCTCAATCCAGCCTCATTATATATCTCTCCCCTGTCTGCCCTGAATGCTGCAGCCAAAGCCATGCTGCCTTGGCTCTGGGCCTTTTGTTCCCAATGTCTGTCCCTTTGGTCCTCCTTTCTCTCGCCCTGCCTCCTGCCATCCCCTGCCTCAGTCTGCAGATCTGCCACACCGGCCATAGACCCACCTCGGTTCTCATCTAGTCTGATCTTCTCACTTTACAAAGGAGGAAACGGAGGCTTAGGACCAGTGATTTGCTTTCACCAGCACTAGAAGTGTTCGAGCAGTCACAGGAGATTCTCACTCAGGGCATGTTGACCCGGGTGCCTTCTGAATACCATGCCATGGTTGTCAGTTCCATGAGATCAAGGCCATTATGCATAAAGTCATTATTCCCTGGGGCCTCTGAGAGGGATATAGGTCCAGCAGAGGCTACAGGGATCCATGTGTGTGTGTGTGTGTGTGTGTGTGTGTGTGTGTGTGTGTGCGCGCGCGGGTGCATGTGCACACACCTGTGTATTTTCAACTGAATGGAAGGGAATGTGATGATGCGCCCTGGCTCCTGGGGAGAGAAAAGCACGTTGGGGTGGGGGCCTGAGAAGCTGACTCCCAAGCCCTCCGAGCTCCACAGCTGGCCTTGCTCTCTCCGGAAGCCCAGACCAGTGGCACGGTGGGTGGCATCTTCCAAAGCTCTCCCTCCTCCCTTCCCCTTGGAAGGAAGGCTTTTCCTGTTCTTGAACCTGGGCTGCCTTATCAGCATGCTCACTTTGGCTTCTTCCTGGGCAGGGAGCAAGTCTTCTGGTCACCCGTTGGGATGCTCCCCTCCTGGCCTCGGCAGAGGCATCGGGTGAGACTGTGCACCTTCCCTGCCTGGGCAGGGGTTGGCAGGTCAGGGACTCGGCCCAGCGGCCCCTCAGCCCATGGGACATGGGCTTTCCACTCACAAATGTTCAGCATTCAACAGGAGATGAAACATGTTGAATTCACTTTTCATTAATCCACACAGCCAGCCGTCCCAGGTTCTCCTGGGCACAGTGCTTTAGTCATGAGGTTGGGGCAGTAATAAATGGAGAGGGAGCCCCAGAGGCCCATGGGCATAGGGGTGGGGCTGGCAGCTGATTCGCTGCCAGGATGCAAGAGAGTAACTTCCAGGTGTAAAGATTAAAATTTAGGGGAGACTGAGGCAGGTAGAAATTAGTTTCTCTCTGCAAGGAGTATTATATTTTTTAGAGGTTTATTAAAAGTTAAGGATTAAAGAAAATACAAGATAAGAAAAACATGCCTAGGCCAGAGAGGCCTAGACAAGATAATCTCACATCATGGAAGAGACACGTCTGCTCCAAAACGGAAGTCCAAAAAGAGACCACAAAGCCTTTGCAATCAGGTTAAATCCCTTCTTGATGTCGGCCCACCTGAGAATTCAGTGAGATTAGAGGGCATTCTGGGAGCTAGCAAGGACTCCTGGGGAATGGAGTGCAGAGTTCAAATCTCAATTTTACACAGGGTACAGATAGGGGAGCCCCTGGGGCAAGCCTGGCAGACCTCTTGGACAGGCTCCATTACTGGCCAGCCAGTACAAGCACGGCCTACAGTGGCATACTGGGTGGTAGTCTTCTCATCCATTAACTGAGTAGAAGGATACCTGAGGATGACGAGGGGAGGCCATAGGGCTTAATGGAAACATAGGGGTCATCTAATCACTCCCATGGCCCATTTTCTGGATAAGGAAACTGAGGACAGGAGAGGAAGGGACTTGATCAGTGCTCAACCACCTAGCCGGATGAATGCAGATGAGGCACTCTCCTCAGACAAAGCATGATGGGGCTTGGAGCCGTGGCAGGAGTGTGGTTGCTGTAAGAGATGACAGGCAGCTGCCCACAAGCCTCCGTCACCCACTAGCTTCTTTTTCTCTTCCTGCCCAGTGAAGCCACTGGACTTATCCATTTGTCTGATCACTGCCCAAGGTCAGGTACTGCCACTAGCTAGCCTTCAGCCACACTCTCCTCTGCTCCTTGCCAACCCATTCAATCTTCTCTCTTTACTCTCTGAACACAACCAAGGCAATAGAGTCTTGGGATGCCCCAGGAATCTGGCAGCTCTTCCTGTGGTCTGCTCCAAGAGTGTTTCCCTGCCTTCAGTGGTGCCAAGGAACACTTTCTTCCTGCCAAAGGGAGGTTGCCCATTCTGCCCCTGGTGCCAACATTGTCCCTCCATTGCCTGTACTCTGTTTTCCCTCCCCGCATTTCCCTTCAGTCCCCAGTCTGCCCAAATATCCCTGCCCAGCCACTCCTCAGGCAACCACTTTCTGGCAGCAGTGACTCTGTGGCTTCTCCCTCTGGTGGCACAGGTGCTGGCTCCTGGAAGCCTATTGGGCAGACAACCCAGGGCCTCTCACCACAGCTTAGGAACAAGGGGTGTCATCCATTTGTCCTTCCTCTCTCCCTGCCCTAGTCTCCCCATCCCTAGCACCAGAGGGGGCAAGCGCTGTGCCACGAAGGTCTCTGGAGTCTATGGGGCATCACCTAGGACAGAAGTGCTTCACAAAGTTGGTGCCCTCAACTGCTAGCTACAGCTAATGGGTGTCGAAACCTCCAGGAAAGGCAGAAGCAGAGCCTCAGAGATCATGTGATCAGGCCTCATTTCTTTTTTTTTTAATTTTTATTTTAAATCCTCACCTTCTGTCTTGGAAGAGCGGTAAGGGCTGGGCCATGGGGGTTAAGTGACTTGCCCAGGATCACACAGCTAGGAAGTGGCTGAGGGCAGATTTGAGCCCAGGACCTCCCATCTCTAGGCCTGGCTCTCCATCCACTGAGCCACTCGGCTGCCCCCAGGTCCCATTTCTGCTTTCTTTCCCAGCTCTATCATCCCTCTGCTCCTGGGAAGGAAGGAAGATCCCAGGCAGAAAGTAGCCTTGCCTAAGTTCTAATTGTCCTGAGGTTCTTTGACTAGCCTGCTCTAAAGGCCCTTTTGGCTGGCCTATCTCCCTCAGTAGCTCCTCTCCTAGGAAATCTCCAGCCTCATCTTCCAACTCAGTACGGCCAAAATGGAACCCCTGCTCTCCTCCCCCACCCTCCCCGCCTCTGCCTAATTTCTCTATTACTCTTGAGGGGTGGTAGCACCCCCAGACCCTTAGACCAGAGACAGTGCCACTCTCCCTCACTGCTGTCTTAGTCTGATCGTTTGGCCCTTCACAGCATCTGGCGGTGCAGGCCTTCATCGCCTCGTGTCTGGACCCTACCTCCATTCCAGGCCATTCTCCCTCCACTTCATTGCCACAGCCATTTTCCTGAAGGTCATAGCTCTTCTCAGTAAACTGCTGTGGCTCCTTAGCACCCTGGGGCCAAATGCAACATCCTCCCTTTTGGTGCTACCTGCCCACTACATTTCTAGGCTCTTCGTACCTTCCTCTGTGAATGTGCTGTGGGATTCCAGGTTGTTCCTTGCCTCAGATGCTCCATGGCCAGCCCCAAGCCTTCCCCCATGCCTGGAATTCTTTCCCTCACCTGCTCTTCCTTCAAGCCCCAGCTCAAATTCCGCCTTTCCTGATCGACTGCCCTTGCTTTTTCTCTCGAGGATGTCCCTTTCATCACGAACATGGGCTTAAGCGAAGAGAGACGTCTATCATTGGAAGACAGCCTTGAGCAGCCGTCACTTCCTCCCACTGTTTGACTAATGAGCACATGGGCAGAAGACAGAGGGCCCACGGGGCGCCAGGTGCAAAAGGCCACTTTAGGCTCCTGGTGAGACTAGTGATTGGAGCTGTCCCAAAGGCACTGGCTGCTGGGGGATGTAAAAAATAGACTCGAATACAGGACTACAATCCCCACGAGCCTTTGCTCCACTTCCCCAGAATGCCTTGTAACCTCACCTGGGCCGAGATCGAGAAGGTATTTAAGCTGATTCAAAGGCTTTTGAGCTCTCTCTCTCTTGGTTTTTTTTGGACTTCCGTTTTGGAGCAGGCGGTCTCTTGCGTGATGTGAGGTTATTTTGTCTAGGCCTCTGGCCTAGGCACATGTTTCTTACTTGTATATTCTTTAATCTTTATCCTTTAATAAACCTCTAAAAAATATACTCCTTGCAGAGAGAAACTAATTTCTACCTGCCTCAGTCTCCCTATCTCCCCTAAATTTTAATCTTTACAGGGAGGGGCTGGGCATTAGCCCCCTCTTCCCTGGTCAGAGCCTTGACCCCACCACTGAGGTCCCTGCCAAAGCCTGGAACCTGGGACAAGGAGCTCCAGCTACTTCCTGGCTTCTCTCCTGGCCCCTGGCTACCAGCACTGCATGGCTGGCAAGTCAAACCTGATTGCCAACACAGGCTTGCTGTGGAAGAAGACAGGTGGCCACGGTTCCATGGCGGACACCACTTCTCAGCAGTTGTTCCACTCATGGGAAAACAAGCCCTGGAGCCTAGAAGAATGATGCTGGCCAGGAGCTGAGCTCTGAAGTCCTACCAGAGAATCGGAATGCTCTCCAAGCCAAGAAGCCTGGTGCTCAACTCCCTTGGAGCCCACCCATGGACTGAACCAGGAGAACAAGACCTTATTTGGGCGCTCCTGGGCAAGCGGGAGCCCATTCCACAACTCCACCCCCCCCCAACTGGCAGGAGCCCATCGGTCTGAGTGTCTGGGTCTCATCCATAGGTGTCAAGCAGGACTGGGCAGATTCCCAAGGGTAGCGGTTGTCCCTGATGAAGCCTGGCAGAGACTTGCCTGAAAGGAGAGCCCTGAGCTGCCTCCATTTTTCCTTTCTAAGCACAACCTCCACACAGGGAATTGGAGTGGGTAGCCTTCTCCAAGGTTCTTTCCTTCTCAGTTTGGGGAGGTAGATGGTCATCTGGCATGCCAGGCAGAACACAGTGCCCCAAACAGCTTCATAGTGGCAATGGGGACTCAACTAGTTTCCCCCTTTAACCAGACCCCATAGACGGCTGTGTGGTGCCATAATGGATAGAGAATTTGATCTGGAGTTAGGAAGGCATGAGTTCAAATCCAGCCTCAGATACTTACTAGCTATGTGTGTCTGGGCAACTCACTTAACCTCTGACTACCTCAGTTTCCTCATCTGTCAAATGGGCCGTTGTGAGGATCAAATGAGATAGATAATTTATCCCTCCCTCCCTCCCTTCCTTCCTTCCTTCCTTCCTTCCTTCCTTCCTTCCTTCCTTCCTTCCTTCCTTCCTTCCTTCCTTCCTTCCTTCCTTCCTTCCTTCCTTCCTTCCTTCCTTCCTTCCTTCCTTCCTCCCTCCCTCCCTCCCTCCCTCCCTCCCTCCCTTCCTTCCTTCCTTCCTTCCTCCCTCCCTCCCTCCCTCCCTCCCTTCCTCCCTCCCTCCTTCCTTCCAACCCACCAGGTTGCTGCCCCCATAAGTGTGCCAGGCATTTGCTTGCAACTTCAGCAGCCCCATGGACAGTGTATCCTCCTTCCCCCTCCCCCTTCACCCCAGCTGTCTCTCCCTCCTTCCTGACCTGCCTGGCTGGGCGAGGGAAGCCAAGGGAAGCCAAGGGGGCCGAGGCAGGGGGAGGCCAACAGGCAGGATGGAGATTTAGGACCCGGGTGGAGCTTGAGGCTCCAAAAGGTCATTTTTCAACTTGAAAACTGAACCAAGCTGGCCCTGAGTTGTGGCTGGAGAATAAGTGGGACCCTGCGGTGTCATTTTCTGGCCCATTCTCCGAGGGTAACTGCATATTAAGCACTAACACTGAGGAGCAGGAAAAAACTTCTTAACGTCAGGTCTATTAGGAGGCCCTGAGCTGGCTCCCAGAGGTCCAGTGAATCACTGGGAAAGGGGCCAGCTCTAGGCCCCGGGGAATAGCCCAGCTCCAGGCCAGGCCAGGCCAGGAGAGGAAACCGGCTTGGAGCCAAGTTAGGGCCCTGCAGCTGGGGGAGACAGCAGGTCTCCTTCCAGAGCCACTGGGCCCACCTGTCCCTGGGAGCCCCCCTGAATGGGATCCTGGGCAGCCCTGGGCAGCTGATAGGCCCTAAAGCCGGCATACTGTTCCTGGGCTTTTCTGGCTGTTTTGTTCTGGGCTAATCACCCCTCAGCCAGCCTCTGAAATAGGCAGGGAGGAGCCAGGGATGAGGGGAGGGGGTGCTGGTACATATGGGGGTGTTCTGGCCCAGGGAGCCTGGGGAAGGGAAGATGAACAAATGGCGGCTTCGTTCTTCTTCACCCAGGCCCGGTCCTCCTGCCTTGCTGCTGCCCCATTGAGGGTTCCACTAAGGGGCCCAGCCGCCAACTAACTGGATGCTTAGAGGGAGAACAAAGAGTCCTGGGTAATGAATGCTCAGGTTTTCAATGGGAGTGAGCGAGTGCTCAGGGTGCTGGAATCCTTGGCGGCAATGTGAAGTCCTGAGCAGAGGGCACTGGGGGAAGGGAGGGCGGGGGGGGGGGGGGAGCTGAGCTCTCTTTTGGATGGGGGGGGGTTGCAAGATGGCTTCTGGCCATCCCATTGGGAGAGAGGACAGGGCGGGATGTTTCTCTCTGGGCACGGCGTAAATAGAGAAGCATTGGAAGCCACCAGAGCCGTCTGCAGAGGCCCCCCCCCCCCCATGAGCAGCAGCCAGCCTGGAGGCCCCGAGTTGGTCGGAAGTTCAAGGTTGCCGAGATCCCATTTCCCCCTGCTGTAAGGCCTGAAGCATCTCTGGAAACCAGAGATGCCCTGGGCTCCCTGGGAGGGGGAGGGCACAGGCAAGTGAAGGGCGTCTCAAGGAGGGGTTGGAGAGCCGGGCCTCCAGGCAGGCCTCTGGCGCCCCCCACGACACCCATCTTGCTAAGGGCCCCCAGCCAGGAGGTGCTCTCTTCTGGCCACTTCCATGGCTGCTCCCCACTAGGACAGGACATGGGCTTGCAGGAGCTCCCTGGGAGAAGCATTATGGGGTCTGGATGGTGACTGTGCTGCACCCATCAGCTGTTCTTATCCCAGACCCGGGCTCTGCCCACACCACTTCCTGGTGTGGCCAGGCACCCTGGGGAGACTTCTCTTCAGGCCATTCGATGGCTTGGATGGCTTCTTTGGTGCCTGGCTGTTCTGCGGTGGAGGTGGAGGCAGCCAGAACTTCACTCTGTGTGTGCTGGGTGCTGCTCATGTGGCCAGGGGGGCTGAGAGGCAGTCTCTGAGGGAAGGACCGAGGCAGGAGGGCAGGGTGCCCATGCAAAGGCACTGAGCCTGAAGGCTGAGGACACCCAGGGCACGAGAGCCTAATCAGAGTCCAGGATGCTTTTCTGGCTGACCCTGGAGGTCTGAGGGCGCCACTGGAACTCAGTGAAGCAGACCTGGGTAGCTGAGCCAGGTGCCAAGGGCCTTAACTGGGGTGCCAGCCCCGGAGGGGGCACCAGCAGACTGTCACAGTTGCCAAGTCGAAAGGAGCAGATTTGGGGCTGTTTGGCTGCAAGAGGTGCCACTGGATGCTCCCCCGGCCCACCCTCGCCCCTGCCCTGCTCTTGGCTCTGCCGTTTGAGCCCAAACAAGAGAACGGGGCTCTGGGAAGGGGACTTGGGGGCCCAGAAGCAGCGGGGGCGGGGTGGGGGGGCAGGCCGGGCCCAGCACCCGGGACAGCAGCACCAGCGCTGGCAGCCCCAGGCTGGTCCTCAGCTCAGCCCAGTCAGCATTGCAAGTTGTGGCCACACGGGGGCGCTCCTGCCACGTGGCTAATGGGGGCGTCCGGCAGCTCGGGATCCATGGGGCGAGGTATACGTGTGTGGAGGGGGGGGGGGCGTGTAGCTCCTCAGCCGCCCTCTGGCCCAAACTCGAGCTTGCCTCCCGCCCTTCCCTCTCTCCCGCCACCCACCCGTTTCCTTCGGGGAGCCCCCTTAATCCTCCTCTGACGGGGTCACAGCTCCGCTCCCGGGGACGAGGTGTTTCATTAGGAGCTTCCCCTCCTGGCGCGGGCGGCCGGCAGCGGGGGCGGGGGCGGGGGGGGGCCAGGAGCCTCCTCTCCCTTCCATTCGTGTGTCTCCCCCTCACACTCGCTCCCTGGCCGCCGGGCGACCCTGGGTAGGTCCCTTCCCTTCCTTCTCAGTGTGCTCTCGATTTCTTCCTGCCCTCCTTTGGCCGCCTCTGCTCGCCCCCTCCTCCTCCCCCTCCCTCGGTTTCCTTCTATCAAAGCCCGTCCCACAGGCATTTGTCAAAGGCCCACAATGCTCCGGCGCTGGGAAGGGGATTGCAGATACAAAGCCCAAAAGAAAGAGTCCTTGCCTTGGGCCTGGCTCGACTCCCTCCCCGCGCCCCTCCCCCTCCCCTTCGCCCAGGCTCCAGCCTGCCTGGGAAGGAGAGGCTGGGGCTCCCCACCCCCAGCCCAGCTCTAGGGTGGCACCTCACACCGCCCCTCCCTGGTTTTTGTCTGGGCCTCAGGTGGACTGGTAGGGGTGGGCCCGGGGCCTTCTCCCCAAGGGGAAACCGGCGCCCTAGCCCAAGTGGCACGTGGTGGCACCCCCAAAGGGCTGCCAGTTAACACTGCTTTGCAATTCCAGACGGGTGCTGCCTGCTAGCCAGAGCCCGATGGTGGTCCTTGTTCTCCACCGGGGTCAGGGGCCTCCCATTTCCTGGGACGGGGGAGGCGGCCACATCCCAGCCCCCTCAGCTTCCATCACCTTCCGGGTGAAGAGGTTCCAAGCGGGTCCCCAAGGCCACCCGCCCTCCCGGGGCTGGGCTGTGCCGGCCATCTTGTTAGTGGGGTGGCGCCCTGCTTGGAGGTTATCTCCCGACCCCCTCGCTGGCCCTCGAGCTGTCATCTGTGTAGTGACTCTGGGAGGCAGCTGAAAGGGGGGAGGAAGGAAGGGCTGCCCCAGCTGCTGCAGCACAAGCTGAAGGCCCTTCCCATCTTTTCTGGCATTCCCATTTCCAATAGCACCCGCAGGCAGACGAAGAAGCATCTCTGTAGTGCCTACTATGTGCCAGGCTCTACGCACACTAGGTACTTTTAAAGCCGTTTGAACAAATGCTGCCTCATTTTCCCTGAGGTCCCAGAGCCAAGCCTCTGGGAATGTCCCACCTCAGATTCCTGAACCGGTCATTTGGGCAGATTGCTTGGGCCAGGAGCAGGCTGGCCATCCTCTGTTCTCCTCAGGGCACGTTGGGGCTAGCGGGTTCAGTTCTGGGTGCTGCAGGTTCTGGAGGGTCAGTTAAAGGGCCTTTGGGTGCCTAGGGGAGGGGGCACGGAAGGCTGCCATTTGCCATTCAGCTGGTTGGGGAGGGGTGGGCTCCACCTCAGGAACCAGGCAGCTTGTGCAAGAGCTGCCCCCAAGGGGGATGGGTTGCTGACAGGAAGGCCCACTTCCTTCAGGGCCAGGCAGGCCCAACCCCATTGCTCCCCACTCAACTTGCCCATCCTTGATGACCTTGGCATTAGCCATGGCCTGCTTTGACCCCCCACCCCGCTTGTTGGGTCCCCAGCTGGTGCTGGGCTGGGGGGTGGGGGAGCCCCTTCCGCTGCATTGCGGGCTTCTGGTGGGCAGCAGAGTGAGTGGGCTTGGGCGGCCAGTGTGTCAGGCTCTGTAAATATTTACCCGGCAGAGTAGAGCACAAGTTGGAAACATCCGGTGGGTAGGCGGGCAGGCCAGCGGCTGAAAAATGACTGGTTTAATAGGCTGCCTGATGAAGTCCGGCTGGGGGCTCCTGGGAATTCGGGGTGGAAGCCACTGGGGCAGAGGCAGCCCTCCTTCCCGACTTTAGCCTAGAAACTCCCCGAGGGCAGGACCCATTGCAGTGCCCCCTTTGGCCTTTGCGGGGGCTGCAGCTGGCACAGATGCCACTTCAGCCTTCTCTGAGGGGCCTCCCCAGCAATCTGCGCTGCTCCAGTCCACCAATTGGGCAGCTAGAAAATGCAAAATGAAAAGCAGCTCCTTCCTCAGGCTTGGCTTGGCCTGGCCTGGCCCAGCTGGGGATCAAGAGTGGAGGGAGCAGGCGCAGATCAGGCTGCCCCCACTCTCCCTCCTGGCTCGCTCATCATTCTCCCCAGTACGAGCCCACAGGGTTCCTCCCGGCCTCCTTTTCCCAGGAGTCAGGCACGAGGATGCTGGGCGTGGATTATTACAGCAGCCCCACATCCCCCCCAGGGCCCCACAGCTCCAGGGCCCCAGGAGGCGATGGAGCCCCCCATCTCAGAAAGGGCAGCCACTGACTGGCATTGGTTGGCAGTCCTTTGTCTCACTGAACAATGGAGGCAGCAGGCAGCAGGCTTAGAGCAGGAGGGGAGGGAGGAGCCAAGGGCCTCCCGAGCCCTTCTCGCTCCTGCCTAGACTCCCTTTTGGAGGGGCTCCTTTCCAGGCCTGACTCGTGGGCTGCCGGCCCTCTTCAGGGTCAGAGGCCTTCTGCAGGGAGAGCTGGACACTGGCCTTTGAGTTCCTGCCTCTCTGAGTGATGTTGGTGGGCTCCCTGGGGCTGGGAGGGTCCATCCAGAGGTGGGCCACTGCTGCCCCTGCCTTAGCACCTGGAGGTGGGAGACCAGATGCCCACCAGGATTCCTGTGATGCCAACCCCAATGGCCAGGGGCCTCCCAACAGGAGATGGTGCCAACTCAAGAGGAAAGGGGCATGGTATTGGGCCAGCTTGAGTGGTCTTGGAGACAGGGCTGCGGACTGTGTCTTCCATGGGGGACTCGGGGAGACTTGGAATGTGCAGGAATAGGGTTAACTGACCCAGAGGCATTGTGGGCCAGGGTGGGGGCAGAGAGAAGAAGGGACACACAGAGCAGGGAAGCTCTGGGGTTTCCGGGCCACAGGAGCTGGAAAACTGGGCCAAGGCAGCAATGATCCTGAGCCAGATCAGAGCTAGAACACCACCACCTCAGGCACGAGGCCAGAGAAGTGTGCAGAAGGTGCAGACTGGGAACCTGGAGACGGGGGCTGCTTAGCTGCCTGGCTCTGCCACTGTGCCCTGAGGGAGCGTGTTGGAGAGGGAAAGCAGAGGAGTGAGCAGGAAGGCTGCAGTGGCACCAACCAGTGAGCACTGCCCTTCCGTCCCATGATGCCAGGGCTGGAGTCGAGCTCTTCCCTTCTTCGGCCCTCACATTCCGTCTTTATAAAGCTGCACACAGTCTAGGGGCTCTTGAGGGGCCCCTCCTTTCCAAAGGCTGGGATCTGCTGAGAGGTGCAGAGCAGTGAGAGAGACTCTGGCCACAGAAATGGACACCTGAGGCAGGAGCCAGCGGTGCTGCCATCCAACTCTGCCAGGGAGCCATTGGCTCTTGGCCCATTTTCTAGTCCTTATGGTTACCCTTCAGAACTCCGGCTTTCCCCTTGGCACCTCGAGAACCACAGGGCTCCCAGTTGTGGAGAAGGCAGGGTGGGTGTACTGGCCCACCCGGGGCTCCCCTCGTGGCAGAAGTGACTCGCCTTGGTGTTAAGATTAAAATTTAGGGGAGACTGAGGCATCTGAGGCAGATAGAAATTAGTTTCTCTCTGCAAGGAGTATTATATTTTTAGAGGTTTATTGAAGATTAAGGATTAAATAAAATACAGGATAAGGAAAACGTGCCTAGGCCAGAGAGGCCTAGACAAGGCCTCATCTACATTATGGAAAGAGCCACGTCTGCCCCAAAACGGAAGTCCAAAAGAGGACACAAAAGCCTTTGCAATCAGCTTAAATCCCTTCTGGATCTCGGCCCACGTGAGAATTCAAAGCATTCTGGGGAAGTGGAGCAAGGACTTCTGGGGATTGAAGTCCAGAGTTCGAGTCTATTTTTTACATTGGCCTGTGGAGGTCTTCGGGAGGAGGGTGAAAGCTCTGGCTGACCCCAACTCTGAAGCCTGGAGTGGCAAGTGAAAACCTGCAACAGTTATGGCCTTAAGTTCAAGTCCAGCTTGTTTCTGCACTGGGGGGGGGGGGGGGCTGGCCCAGGGGATGACCTGATCTTCCCAAGGCCATAAGGCAGGGGTAAATATTCACTCAATGGGCAATGAATGCTGGGCCCCAGTGGGCTGTCTCCTGGCACCCACTACAGCTCCCCGAGGCTTTGGCTTCCCCTGACCCAGCAAGGAGTAGAGGGGTCTCCAAGTGCACCTTCCTCAGGCCTGAGTCCATCAAGTGTTTCCAAGTCCACCCTGATGCCCAATTCTGACCATGGCCCTGCGAATAATGAAATCCTGAGGGCCTAACCTCGAGGCCTACACCTTCGACACATTCCACTTGTGCTCAGCTTATCTGCCAAATGGGGGCATCCTCACATAACTGCCCCCCGAAGGAGCAGGCGCCTGCTCTAGGGAGAAAGCAGGATCTCCATCAAATCCTCCCCATACCTGCTGCGCCCTTAACCCTTTCATGGCGAGCTGGAGCAGGCCGTGGCCCATCACCAATGAGGGATTGCACAGGAGAAGTCATGGAGTCAAAGAAATGCCTGTCCCCCCAGAAGTCAGGGGATCCCCTTGCCCACATGCTCCACTGACTCCAGGCAATGTAGGACCTGTTGGCTAGCCCATGGGAAGACATGAATGAGAGTCACATGGGCTGGGCCGGCCTGGATGGGTTGCAATCTGTGTTGGCGGAGGGAACACCCAAGTTGAGGACGTCCTCGGTCCATGAGATGGCATGCTTCAATCCTCATTGACAGCCCCATGTCGTTGTGATTGCTGCCATTTTACAGCCTGGGGAAGTGGCTGTTTGGGTGGCACCAGCTCAGCAGTGAGTGGCTGGCCACTCACCGTTCCCTGGAACACAAAAGGCAGACGGGAGGAAAGAGCAGACAATTCCCTGGAAGTGATGCGCGGCCTTGTTGCGGGAGAGAGTGGAGACAAAGCAGGTGCGGGAACAGATCATTCCGGAGTCTTGGCCTCTAGCAGCCACCTCCCAGCTCCAGGGAGCAGATAAGGAGGAGATTAAGGCCGAGGTGAGAGTGTCAATCAATATTGATTATGAGGAGAAGCCAAGATTGCGATCCGGGAAAGGGAGCATCAGCCAAAAAGGCAAGACTGGGTTTATGATTCCGCCTCAGATGTGAGGGAGGACAATCACGAGAACCAGAAGGAAAAACCTGGCCAGCCTCGGTGGCGGCAGCGATGCCAGGCTCCCTCTGCTAGCCTCGCTCGGGCTCCTTCGATCCACCCTGCCGTGGGCTGATGGCATACTGTCATCAGAGTATGGAGCATGAAATCTCAGCATTATCTGGCTGTCGAGCACCAGCTGATGAAGAGATGGGCTGGGGGCTCCCTGAGCCTCCTCCCTGCGCCATCTCTGCCCAGGGACAAACTGCCAACTAATTGGGCTCCTGGGAGCAAGGGCATTTCAGAGAGCCAGGAAACCGAGGCAGCCTTTGCTACACCACTGGGGCTTGGCAGGTCAGTGTCAGCTAGGGTCATGCTGCCACCCCCGCCGCCATCAGAAGCATTTGTTGAGCACCCTCTATGGGCCTTGGGGGGCTGAGGTAGAACCTTAGGGAAGCCAGAGGAGTCAGGCCAGGGCCCCTTCCTGCGGACTGTGGGGAACCATGAAGTATCAGAGCCGCCATTGAGAGGCAGCTGGGTGGTGAAGTGGAGGTGGGAAGGGTCACTGGCTTCAGATGCTGACTTAACATCTCTTCCCTCTGCATGCCTCAGTTTCCCCATCTGTAAAATAGGGACTGTAATAGCACCTACCTCCCTGGGTTATTGAGAGGATCAGATGAGACAGTAATTATAAAGCGCAGGTTTAGGGTTAGTGCACAGTGCCTGGCACATAGTCAGCACTATATAAAGTTAGTCACCACCACCACCTCTACTACTACCACTACCAGAATGACCTTTAGAACAGAAACTGTAGGAGATGGGAGAGGATGCACAACAACATCAAATGATGAGCTGGATAGGACCATAGACCACTAAAATGGCAGGTCTGGGAGGGACTGTAGAAGAGAGAACATTAGCAGGAAAGCCATCTAGAACATTGTCGGTCTAGGAGTGCCCTGGGAGTGAGTGTCAGAGTGGCAGGGACCCTTCGAGCAGGTCAAGTCCAGCTCCCACCTGAAGCCCTTTTCCTTTGCCCAGGTTAGCCCAGGACAAAGAGAGGCATTCTGGGTGGGTCATCGCTGCCCTCCAGCTCCCCCCCCCCCCATAGTCCCGAGCCAGCCTCTGCTTCCACTCCAAGCTTGAAGAAGGAAATTGCCTTCTGATGCCACCAGTGAAAGCAAGTAATCTTGTGTCCCCAGGGGACTCTTGGTGGGGGGAGGAGAGGGGCTCCCCCTCCTTCTGCATCCCCCCCAAGGCCAGTGCGTTGGACTTTGAAGTCCCATTTCCCTGCCAGGCGCTGGAGCTTAACTGGATCTAGGCCTCTCTTTTCTTTCATTGGGCTTGTGGCCCCCCTCCACCCCCCATCTTGTCTTTCAAAGCCTTGTGTTCCCAGAGGCTGCCCTCCTCCACCAAGCTGGCTTGGAGCCGGCTTAAACTCTAATTCAATTTGCCCCTGAAACCCGGCGCAAACTTGCTTCAAAGCAGCGCCAAACTGGATCCCTCTCCGTGCAGATCCATTACAGGGGGGCAGGACTTCAAAACGGAGCCCAGCGCTGGTCTCCCCCCTCCCCTTTGGCCCTTTCAATTAGCCCAAGTTTTTAAGTCACCCGATCTCCTGCCCCCAGCCCTGGTTTCCAGCCCCCTCCTCCCTTCCCCCTCCCGTCCCGGCCTCGTCATCAGGCAGACCTAGTAGGAGCCTGAGCTGCCTGGATCTCCCCTCTTGGCCCAAGTGATCTCCCTCAGCAGCCCCCACTGGCCCGACTTTTCTTCTGAGGGCCCCGTAGAAGTCAGCCCTCTGCAGCCCACACCCTGGAACCTGAGCCTAAAGCCTTTCCATTGCCCAAGGGTTTGGACCATGGAGGGGACCCACTACGAGCTGGTCTGCCATCCCTCAGCTCCAGGGACCAGCTGGGCCCAAAGCTGCTAGGGGGGTCGGTGCACACAAGGGCTCTGCCCATCCGCTGGGGGCAGAGAAGACCGGCCTGCTCCAAGGAGTTAGGGAGATGTGGGAGAGGGACTGAGAAAAGAGGCAACAATCAGCCAGGGGCCAGGCTAGCCATCTTCTCCAGCCACTGGAGCCGAATCCATGGGACCACAACAAGGGAAGACCCTTATGCATGGCAACTGAGAAATTCCCATTCTCTGAACCTTCACCAGGCAGAGCCACCAGGCTCCCGGCCTTGACCAGGAGCCCAAGTGGATTTGTGTGCTTGTCCCTAGGTCTCTTTTTGGGATCCCCTCATACACAGGTAACTGAGGAAGAGGGGGAAATTGCTCAGGGCTCTAGGTTGGGAAAGCCCAAAGCTACAGGGACTCTGCCTTGAGCAGTCTCCCAACCCTCCTCACCCATCCTCTACCCTTCAAGGAGCAGGAGACAGGGGCAGCCAAGTGGCTCAGTGGATAGAGAGCCAGGTCTGCAGATGGGAGATTCCAAGTTCCTTCCAATCTGACCTCAGACACTTCCTCACTGGGTGACCCTGGGCAAGTCACTTCACCCCCATTGCTGAGCCCTTACCACTCCACTGCCTTGGGACCAATACATACTATGGATTCTAAGACAGAAGATAAGGGAAGAAAGAAAGAAAGAAAAAGAAAGAAAGAAAAAGAAAGAAAGAAAGAAAGAAAGAAAGAAAGAAAGAAAGAAAGAAAGAAAGAAAGAAAGAAAGAAAGAAAGAAAGAAAGAAAGAAAAGCAGAGGGAGGGAAAGAAGGAAGGAAGGAAGGAAGGAAGAAAAGCAGAGGGAGGGAGGGAAAGATGGAAGGAAAGAAAACCCCAACAAAGATAGCAAATGTCAGAAGTTGGAGGGAAGTAGAAGAGGAGATTTTCTACTTAAGGAGATTTAACTACTTAAGGAGATTTAACTACTTAAGAGGAGAAGCAAGGTAACTAAAAGAAATGCACAATTCAGCCACTTCAGGCAAACCACTGAACCAGGGGAAAGGTGAGCAATAGTAGGAAGAAGGAAAGAGTTTGGGGAATGTTTGTGTCACTGTAGTTTGGGTGAAACTCTTCCCAGGGACGAAGTATCAGCTTAAAAGGGAAACGATACAGTATGGGAATGAAAAGCCCACACAAAGTCCCATAAGCTGAAATGTGTGCAGTCTTGACACCCGGAGTCAGGCAGTTAACACACTGCCAAGCTAGGAGCATCTTATGTGCTGGCTACTGAGCTAAGCCAAGGCCTGCTACAAAGAGAGGAAGTCAGGGAAACCAGGAGGCAGAGATGAGGAGGGAGAGAGTCCCAGGCATGAGGAACAGCTTGAGAAAACACTCAGAACTGAGAGAGGACTGCAATGAACTATAAGAATGGCTGGAAAAAAGATCAAGGATATCCAGGGAAACAATGAAAAAAAAATGCAAAGGAAGGTGGCCTTGCAGTCCCAGATCTCAAACTATACTATAAAGCAGTGGTCATCAAACAATTTGGTACTGGCTAAGAGACAGAAAGGAGGATCAGTGGAATAGACTTGGGGTAAATGACCTCAGCAAGACAGTCTATGATAAGCCCAAAGATCCCAGCTTTGGGGACCAAAATCCACTATTTGGCAAAAACTGCTGGGAAAATTGGAAGACAGTGTGGGAGAGATTAGGCTTGGATCAACACCTCACACCCTACACCAAGATAAATTCAGAATGGGTGAATGACCTGAACATAAAGAAGGAAACGATAAGTAAATTAGGTGAACACAGAATAGTATACATGTCAGATCTTTGGGAAAGGAAAGACTTTAAAACCAAGCAAGAGCTAGAAAAAAATCACAAAATATAAAATCAATAATTTTGATTACATCAAATTAAAAAGGTTTTGTACAAACAAAACTAATGCAACCAAATTTAGAAGGGAAGCAACAAATTGGGAAACCATCTTCATAACAAAAACCTCTGACAAAGGTCTAATTACTCAAATTTATAAAGAGCTAAACCAGTTGTACAAAAAACCAAGCCATTCTCCAATTGATAAATGGGCAAGGGACATGGATAGGCAGTTCTCAGATAAAGAAATCAAAACCGTTAATAAGCACATGAAGAAGTGTTCTAAATCTCTGCTAATCAGAGAAATGCAGATCAAAACAACTCTGAGGTATCACCTCACACCTAGCAGAGTGGCTAACATGACAGCAAAGGAAACTAATGAATGCTGGAGGGGATCTGGCAAAGTGGGGACATTCATGCATTGCTGGTGGAGTTATGAATGGATCCAACCGTTCTGGAGGGCAATTTGGAACTATGCCCAAAGGGCGCTAAAAGACTGTCTGCCCTTGGATCAAGCCATAGCACTGCTGGGCTTGTACCCTAAAGAGATAATAAGGGAAAAGACTTGTACAAGAATATTCATAGCTGCACTCTTTGTGGTGGCCAAAAATTGGAAAACGAGGGGATGCCCATCAATTGGGGAATGGCTGAACACATTGTGGCATATGTTGGTGATGGAATACTATTGTGCTCAAAGGAATGAGGAACTGGAAGGACCTCCAGGAATTGATGCAGAGTGAGAAGAGCAGAAACAGGAGAACATTGTACACAGAGACTGATACACTGTGGCACAACTGAATGTCATGGACTTCTCTACTAGCAGCAATGCAATGACCCAGGACAATTTGGAGGGATTCATGAGAAAGATGCTCTCCACATCCAGAGGAAGAATTGTGGCAGTGGAAACACAAAAGAAAAACAACTACTCGATCTCATGGGTAGAGGGGATATGATTGGGGAATGGCTGAACACATTGTGGTGTCTTTTGGTGATGGAATACTATTGTGCTCAAAGGAATAATGAACTGGAGGGATTCCATGGGAACTGGAATGACCTCCAGGAAGTGATGCAGAGCGAGAGGAGCAGAACCAGGAGAACATTGTACACAGAGACTGACACACTGTGGTACAATTGAAGGTGATGGACTTCTCTACTAGCAGCAATGCAATGACCCGGGACAATTCTGAGAGACTTAGGAGAAAGATGCTCTCCACATCCAGAGGAAGAACCATGGGAGCAGAAACAGAAGAAAAACATGATTTGTCACTTGGTTCTATGGATACCATGATTTGGGGTTTGGGTTTTGTGAGATCTCTCTATTACAAACATGAATAATATGGAAATAAGTATCAAGTGATAACAATTGTACAACCTGGTGGACTTGCTTGTCAGCTCTGAAAAGGGGGAAGGAAAGAAAACAAATCATGGAAACATGGGAAAATATTTAAAAATTTAAATTTAAAAAAATAAAACACTTAAAAACAAATTAAGCCATATAGTATGGCCTAAATGAATTCCAAGTAAATGGTTTGTTTTAAACCCTTGCCTTCCATCTTAGCATCGATACTGTGTATTGGTTCCATGGGAGTAGAGCAGTATGGGCTAGGTAATGGGGGTGAAGTGACTTGCCCAGGGTCAGCCAGCTGGGAAATGTCGGAGGCCAGATTTGAGCCTAGGACCTCCCTTCTCTAGGCCTGGCTCTCCATCCACTGAGCCACCCGGCTGTGTCGCTGGTAGATGGGTTTTTAAAAAAAGCACAAACACTAAACACACCCCTTACAGTTCTGAATGCAACAAAAATCAGAGTCAGTGTCTTAGGAATCTAAGTGGAGTTGTGAATAATGCATGAGTCAGAGCACAAGGCTAGAGACAATTTCTAAGTAGGGGAATAACAGGGAAGATGATAGGCCAACAGAAGCAAAGCAGCTTCGAGCAGTCCTCAGAGAAATCGGCATGAAATGGGAGCCCAGAGCTGCTGCACCCCAAGTGGCATTCTTCCTGATTAGGAAGTGAGACCAGAGGGAGAACATCAGAGGCAACCTGGAAAACGAGAGCAAAGGTTGAGCCACCTGGGAACCCCAAGAATCTAGAATGGGCTCCAGAACAAGCCTTCAAGCTGCATCTTGGGAGGGACGAGGAGAGTGGCAAGCCTCGAGCTCGGTTTGGGAAAGCGAGGACAGTTGAAAATCCTGAACAAGGGGGAAGCCCCCAGAATGCCGATTGTGGGCAAAGCAGGACCAGGACCTACTGCCAACAGCGGTATAGCAACACACTTTGGAATTGCCAAGAAATAGATGTGAGCCGATGTGTGCACAGACAGAGAGAGAGAGCCACAGGAGCTTCTAGAACGCCAGAGAAATCGGCAGTAAAGCCATTTCCCTCAGTAAGCACCTACTGTGTGCCAGGTGCTGGGCTGAGCCCTGGAGGGATGGCTATCACAAGAGGCAAAGGGCAGTCAGTCCCTGCCCTCAGCAGCTCCCACAACCTGCAGTCCCTTGGGTGTCAATTGGCAAGAAGCATAGAGAGAAGGGCCTAGCAGCCAGAGCTGATGAGTCGTCTGGGCGGGAAGAGGCAAAAAGCAACCTGAAGAGGGAGGACAGTTGAGGTGCCCTGGGCCAAGAGCTTGCAAAGGAGACTGAGGAAGAAAAGCAGAGTGAGCAGGAGCAGAAGGCCTGCTGAGAAAAGGCAACTAAGGCATCGTAGGCAGTGGCCAGGTGGAATGGTGACATCAGAAGTCCCATTGCAGCGAGAAGAAAGGAAGTGGAGGCCCTTGTGGGCTGCAGACACAGGCTGCTCAAGGGGCCTATCCCAGAGGGGGTAGGAGATGGAGGGCGATGGTGGGGATGGGAGGGTTTTCTGAGGTGGTCAGCCAGCAGAAAAGGAGAGCAGAGGGTGGTCTGCATCGGGGGCAACCTGCTGGAGCAGACAGGAAGCAGTGGCTTCTTCGTCTGTGTCTGTGGAGAGAGGGGCGAGCCTCGGGAAGGGGCACCTCTCTCGAGCCATACGGGTGGAGGAGGGCAGAGGTGTGAGATGAGGAGAGGGAGAGAAGAGCGAGCTCATGGCAAATGGCTTCACTTGTATTGGCCAGTGGAGGTGGGGTCAGAGAAGGCAGGAAAGCCTGGGGAGCTTCGAGGAAGGGGGGAAATGGGAGAGGGTCATGTAGGGTGGTGAAAAGGAACCCTTTTTCTTTTTCATCGAATCTTCAGTATTCAGCATGGTGGCCCGTGCACTGTAGGCACTTCACCAACCATAGCTGGCTGACTGACTGGCCATCCGGCTGTTTCTTACTTTTCAGACTATGAGTGGGGTGGAAGCTACCGCAGACCCTACCCACTTAGCTTCCTGGCCGGCTTCTCCTGAGTAGGGCAAATGAGCAAGTTTGATGAGCAGATCTTGGCACTTCTCCAGGCCCTTATCACCTAATTAGAGTGACGCCTGCAGAGGGAAGCCAGTAGAGGCCCAGAATGAAGATCCTGGGCTTGCCGAGGTCCTCCTGGAGCCCCAGGTGACTTCCTGGGTCACTGACACATGACCTTAGAGTAGAAGGGGGAAGAAGGCTCCAGCTGAATACCTCGTTAATGGGACAGGAGGGAGATGGCAGGAAGAGAGGCCCCAAAGCCCAGCTGCTGGCTGACAGGCAGGAAACAATAAGGCTCCGTCCCATATCCCAGAAAGCTTTGCTATGGGCTTTCCCTATTCCAAACCTATAAAGCCAGGAGCACAGTAGGGACTCTATCGATTAACTGAAGAAAGAGAGGTTGAGGGGTGCATCTTGAATCCCGCACTGAGGCCGAGGTATTCCCTCTCTCCACGGGCCTGCTCCCTTTGGCACTGTTGCTTGGTGACTGCCTGCCGTTTGCAGAGAGCTGCTCATCTGAGCCCCTTCTGACATCTGGCCGCCATATTCCGTTGACCCCCTGGAGCACCCCAGAGTTTCTGCTCTCATTCCAGGGTATAGGACAGTAGTCTGGGTCTCCTCCCCCAGTGGACGGACTGGAGGCTCCAAGAGCGGGAGCTTGGCCAGGCCTTCTCCAGCCTCCCGTGTCCACTGGTGCCCAGCAGGCATGTAAAGTCTTTCTAAGCCAGGCTGCCTGGCAATGGCAACCCCAGCTTAGCGCCATGCTAATGTCATCACTGCCCCTGCTGGAGGGGGCTTCTCTGCTGCCACCTAGTGCCCCTCCGATGAGACAGAAGCCCTTCAGTCTGGTGCTAAAGACCCCCTGCAATGTGGCTCTGAGCTAACTTTCCAGGCCTTTCTGACGACCAGACTTCTCCGACTCCTATCTTAGAAAGCACGGCTCCCCTTTCCTCCTCCCTCCTCCCCTTCCACCCTTCTGCCCCTTCCTCATTTGCCCACCTTCCTCCCTGCCCCCCGCCTGTGCTCATGTTCTCTTCCTCCTCACGTGACCTGGGGGCTCTTCCTTGCGCATAGGTTGGAGGCTCCCAGGAGAATGTACTGGAGTCCCCTTCTTCCATTCTGCACCCTCGGCTCCGGTTCCATGTTTCCAAGGAACCATCCTGGCTTGGAGGTACCAGCTGGCTCTTCTTCACCCCTGAGCCGTGGGCAGAATGTTCTCATTTGAAGCCAGCCCCTCGGTTGTCTTTTCCATTGGGGCCTGGCTAGCACCAGAGCAGGCCCATGGCAGGAGCTCAATTGCTTCCTGCCAGCCTGCCTGCTGGGCTGGATTCTTGGAGAGGCCAAAGCCGAAGCAGGGGCCCAGCAGGGAAGAACCAGGCGACGGTCCCGAATGGCCCTTCTGAACTTGGTACTTGTACAGGGGGGCCATCTGCTAAGTCCGGGCTAGATCGAGCTGGAGCCCTGGCTCGGAGGAGAAGGTTGCATGCACATTGATGGTCAGCCAGCCACGCCCTGCTAAATCCTGAGAGCAGCATCCATTTCTAGAGGACGCAGTAGGGAGCTCGTACACCACCCCTGGGAGCTGGTGCTGAAAGCACGAGCTGAGTGTGATCCAACAGCCCAGACTATGGCGGATGGATACAGATGAGATGCAATGAATGATGTGAGCTCTCCCCCACCCGCCCCCCCCAACCTACAGCTCTGGCTCGTTTTGCCCTCAGTGGGGCCCTGGGACATCTCAGGAAATAGCTCGTGTCTAGGACTCCAAGGATGTGGGCAGCAGATCCTCAGCTCCTGTAGAAGCATGCGAGGTGCCAGGGCAGACTTTCAGACACTGCCCATACCCAGCAAATACAAAGGCCTTGCTTGGAGGAGGAGCTTACGGACAACTGAGGTGGCCGAAGTTTCCCTCTGTCCGTGACCTTCCCCCAGACTCCTGGCACCCCACTGTGGTTGGGTCTGCCTTCCCTGGAGAAGAAGTGAGCTTGCTAGAGAAGCACCCCCTACCTACTGCTCGGGCCACCATTTACACCTCAGCAGCTGTCTACCAATTGGGGCTTGATTTATCGTTTTGTGGAATGGACAAAATGATCATGACAGCCATTCACCTTCATGTGTGCCAGCTGTGTGCGATGTGCATGCTTCTGGATACATTTCAGAGAGCCGGTGATAGATGGTGGTCAGTGCCACCGTGACGTCTGGCACTCCTCCAAAGAAGGAAACTGCACTTGGCCCTTACAACATGCCACACCACAGCGTCGAGTGCCGTCTCTAAAACAAGCCGTGCAGCAGTTGGAATCACGTGAGAAAGGAGCAGCAGTCTAGTGTAAGGCCAACGCCAAACAATGGGACCTAGGAAGAGAACCGATGCCCACCCATTGGGAACCACAGTCCTCAAGTGTGGTTGTGGGGTCTTACCGTGCCCAAAGAAATGATCTCGGCTGCAGCTGAGAAGCAGGGGAAGATTTCCGTGAACCGAAGCCAAAGGAAGCAGGCAGAGACAAGGAAACGGGAGCACTACATTGATGACAACAATGTGAGAATGCCCACCCCAAGCCAACTAAGCTGGATTGCTTGTGCCTGGAGAAGGCACCCGTCCCCACCTCTTTGTAGAGGGGACACCTTGGACGTGGCACACTTTGGGATCCCCCCCCCCCCTTTGTTGTGAAGGATGATTCTTTGGGAAGAGCATGAGGCCTGCATGCACTGGGAAGCAGAGGAAAGAAGATACTGCCAAAGCCCACTAAACCAAAGAGGACTGCAGTGAAGAGAGTGGAAAGGAATGAAGAGATTCCAGACTCCATGGGGCCCTCCCCAAATCTGGGCCCCAAGATCTCCCAGATTCCTGATGAGAAAAGGCTGCCAACCCAACTACAATTAAGAGAGGCAATTATGTGCCCATCAGGAGGACTCCCCGGAGCCACGAACACCCAGCCAAGCTGAGCCATGCCAAAATGAATGGGGGCTCCCCTGGGACAAAGCAGCATCCAGGGGCAGATGACTCCAAAGTCATAGGGATTCTGGGAGAACAAAGAAAGGGAAAACCCAGAAAATGACTCTCCCTCTCCTGTGAAGAATGATAACCCTTTCTCTGGAAAATTACTGGAGAATAGATTGGTTTATGCAAATGAGATGCCAATAACTCCCTGATCCTATTCTGACAACAGGACAGGGGGAGGAAACTGAGGCTCAGAGAGAAGTGATTTGCCCAGGATCCCAGAGCTCACAAAAGTATTCCAATCTTTTGGTCTTTTCTTAGCCTTTGTCCCAACTTTTTAAAGCTCAAACTCATGCTTCCAAGGGGAGCTTTACAGGGGAGCCTGGAAAGTGGTATGGTCAACCTTCTGTGCCACTCATGTGCTAGCCAGGTGGCCTGAGGCGGAGGGCAATTGAGTCCCAAGGAATGTCAATTGATCCCCTCCTGAATTCTGGGGCCTGCATGTGGGTATCCCTTTCCCATGCTCTTCCTGGCTTGTGGGCCCGAGGGGACAGGCTAGGGAAGCACCAACTCGTACCCCAAGCCTCTGCCCCCCAGCCACCTCCTGAACCTGTGGGTGTCCCTGGTCACCTTCCTGTCCTGTTCATTCATGCCTCAGAAGCAGAGCTGTTTGCCGGCAAATTTGGCCACTGGGTTAGATGCCATCTATGCAGAGTGGAGTCTGTGGGAGCCAGATGGCATCAGCAGCAGGCTTGAAGAGAGTTCAAGTGATAGGAACGGGCAATTGCAGAGCCAAGTGGGGGAACATTGGCAGCACAGAGAGCTGAGAAAGGAGCAGCCTCGACCCTTCCCTCTCCTCTGACTCTCTGCTCAGGCCTTTGGCATTTCTGGCCTTCTCTTCTCCCATTCACACCAAGCCCTCCTGCTGGGTCTTTCTTCGAACCCAGAATCTGAAGTGTTGGAGGTGAGGATACACGAGGTGGCACGCCAGAGCCGAGAGAGACTCCCGCCAGAACGGGAAATCTTAACCTGTCCCTCCCCTCCCCCCGAGGCTCAGGAATGGATTTCAGTGGGGGCAAGAATTGGGCTTTTCTTAAAACCGTTTGGCCACCTCCTGATTTCCTCAAGCCCAGGTACAGTCTTTCTCTTTCCCTGGGCTCTTCGACAGACTTGGCCAAAGGTGAAGAAGCCTCCCATTGAGGAGGCCTGCTTTGCTTTAGAGAGGAGGATGACACCCCCCCCCCCCACATCATACCGGAAGTTGCGCCAGGCAACGCTACAAGGCCGCTTGCCCATTAGCCTTTCCCAGTCAGTCCCTGGGAGCCCAGAGAGCTGTGTGGAGGAGCCGAAGCTCCGCCTGCCTGGGAGAGAGGCTTAATTAGAGTGAATTCCTGTCACTTTCAATAAAAACCCAAGATAGAAAGGACGAGGCTCTGGCTTCCGACGGTAATCAAGTTAAGTAGATATTTATTTATCCTTTTATTAGACAAATCAGTTAGAACCGAATGCTCAGAATCGCTCATTTTCCATGTGAGCTCCCAGATGGCAGAGGAGGCTCCCTGATCACCAGGGCCTTGGCTCACTCCTCGAGCATGGAAAGTGCCCAAGGGCTGCCCCAGGCCTGGCCCTTTGCTTCTCTCTCTGGGCTAAGGGAAGAAGCATGGATGGGTCACCCACTCCAGGCCACACGCAGAGCTGAGAACTTTACAGATACCACCATCCCATCTGATCCTCTCAACAAGCCCATGTTCTAGCTCGGGAAACTGAGGCAAAGTGACTTGTTACGTGGTGGTAAAGAACAGGAACTAGGTTAATACTCACCACTTAGGGAATGGTCAGAAACAATGAAGGCGAGGGAAACTGAGACACCCACAAAGGCACAAAGTGCAGTCAGCAGAGATGGCGTCCTCAATGTCACTGGGACGAGCGACCGCCCCAAAACAGGGGAAAGCAGGATGACCACATTTGGCTCCCAAGAAGAGACAGGGCCAGTTGGGGAGACAGGGAAGGGAGCACTGGGGATGACTGAAGATTTAGGGGACAAGGAGTGAAGGAAAAACAAGAAAGAAGAAAGAGGATCCAGTTGGTCTTGAGAGGAGGGACCAGCAGCCTGTGAAGTCCAACAGGAGCAGGTGCAGGCAGCTGAGGTGGGGGGCGGGGCAGGAGCCAGTAACATGGTGGCAGGGTGACTGGGCATCGTGTTGATGCCACCCAGGTTTGGGTCCTCACTGCCAGAGGGGGCCTTCTCCTTGCTTCTCAGCTGGCAATACAGCAGTGGAGGTGACTTCTCCCCTACTGCATCTAACAGGGTTCTCTTGCCAAGTGTGCCCATGGGTGGTGACAGCTGCTGGAAATATTGAGAGAGCACCTGGCTTTGCTTTTGTCCTATGGAAAACAAAGGTAACGCATTCCATGCCACCCCACCCACATCCCGCTTCAGCAGCAGCAACTTTGCCACATGAAGTTGCCCTAAGGAATAATCACGACAGGGACCCGAGGGAGGGGAGGGTCAGGTGAGACCGTGGGGTCCACGAAGCAGCCTGCCACACTGCCCCAGGCACCTGGATACCTGCGGATGGAGAAGAGAAGGCTGGGGCAGGCGGATGGCGGGCTATGAGCTGCAGCAGGCAGGCCAGAGGCTAGATGGTGGGAAGCTCTTGCCCAGAAGGTTGTGAATGGCCACAGTGGGCAGTCGTCCTTCCCTTTCTCCCTCTGCGGCCAGAGAAAACCTGAGGCCATGAGGCCAGAAAGAGGCTGGCATGGTCATCTTGTCCATCCCCGTGCCGGTGCCCCTGGGCTGGCTTTCCGAGAATTCCCCACATCCTCAGGCAAGCCTATTCCGTGGGCTGCTTTCTTCATCTCTCCCCATCTGGAGCTTCACCCTTCGGGCTGACCTCCTTCCTCACTCGAGTGGATTTCTTTACATTCTGTCTGGACTTCTGCAGGGGAGTGGCTGCTCTGTCTCTCCCAACAGGAGGGTGCATTGGAAAGAGAAATAGGTTAGAATCAGGGGACCAGGGTTCAAATCCTGTTTCCTCTTGTGTCAAGTCAGAGGTCATTTTTCGGAAGCCCCTTCTTCTCCTGTACAAGTGCCTGGAGGCCAGACAGTCCAGGAGGAGCCACACCCAATCCCCTGACAAGTCTTGAGATGCCCACCACCCACTCCCAGGATACCCTGCAGTGACACATTGGGTTGGCTCTGAGGTGACCTCTGCCACTGGGCCTTGGGTGCCTTGACTATAGTGGAGGGATTGGATTTGGGCATCAGGCCATCATTTTTAGAGGAAGACCCCAGTGGAGAAATCTTGGCCTTGCTTCACGCCATGGGCAGGCCTGGTGAAGGTGGCCCAAAGGGAGGCTCCAGCACCTGAGGTGCAAGTTGGGTGCATTTTGGGGGTGGTCGCCTGCCTGGGTCCTGACTTTGGCTCCCAGCCAAGAGAGTGGGGCCTAGCCAGAAACACTCATCTGTTCACACCTCCTGGTGGAGGGAGGCCAGGCCTGGCTTGCTTTCCTCCCTCCTTGGAGGCAAGCCCAGCCAGCAGAGCCAAGCTGACCCAGGCTTGTTGCTTCCCAGACACCCTGGGGTCACCCCTCCAATTCTTCCACCAGATGGCCTGGAGTTGGCGCCTGTAGGGTAAAGAGTCGTCGAGGCTCCCAGGCCTGGGGAAAGGAGAGAATCCAGGCACGGGTTCCAGGGTGGAGGCGAGAAGGGAGGTGCTTATCAGGAGGAAGGGAAAGGAGGGAAGGAGGGGGGCTGAGGAGGTTGTGGCCTCTCTGCAGGAGCTGTGGAACAGCCCCCTTCTGGCCTCCCAGCCCTGCTTCCCCCACAGAACACCTCATAGTCAAAGATGCAGCCACAGGAGTAGGGAGGGAATTGGTTTACAGGGAGGGCAAAAACAGACTTCCTGGTTTGCCAGAACTGCCTGGCTGTGAAAAATCTGTGAGGCGACTTCCCCACCCCCTCAGCTTTAGAGCTAAGGAGGAGTCAGCATAGCTGCCTCTGAATCTCAGCTCAGCTACTTACCATGTGACCTTAGATAAGTGCATCTCTGGGCCTCAGTTTCCCCATCTGCAAACATGAGTGGGACTTCTACCTTGAAATCCTCTGCTAACCCTTTGAATGTGAATGCACATCTTGGTGGGGCCTGGCACAGCTTTCCAGAGCTCAGGATGCTCTCAACACCAGGAGGAGGCAGCAGCTAGGGAAGGCTCTTGTGCCAATGTGGCCAATGGGAAGTTCCTTACAGGAAGCGGCTGCCTCCTTTCAGTTGGGCCGGACTCCTAGTAGGTGCACTCTGGACATCTCTGCACAACTGAATCGTATTGCAAGTGGCCGGTCTGTTCTGTGTAGGGATTAAACCTGTTCTTGGAAGCCCCAGGGAGATGCCATGGAGAGAGCAGGAAGTTCATCACTGAGCTGGAAGCACCCCCTCGCCCTAGAGCAGCAGTGACAGTGCTGATGACAGGGACCAAGCAAGGCCTAGACATCTGAGTAGAAATGACCTCTCCACAAGCTTGCAGGCAGGCATTATTCTGCCCACTTTAGGGCCGAGCATGCCCAAGACCCCAGAGAGGGCAAGTGACATGCCCACACTGCCATAGCCCCATGCAGAAGGCCCAGAAGCAAGATCCATCTCGAGGTTCCAGGGCTGGTCCTCTGGCTGCTGCCTCCTGTAAACCTTAAAATTTCTTAGACTTATAAATGTTGGAAATTTCACCATTGGGAAATTTCATACTTGGAAAATTTCTTAGTGATAGTGTATTGGAATGTGAACCCCATTGGCATGGGAGGTTCCTCCTCCTCCCTTCTTAAGATTACTTTACGACAGAAACCTTTTGCTGAACAATGGAAAGGGCTTTGACCTATGCTTAAGCACAGAACAGGAATTTCTTTGAGTCATGATTGATTTTAGAATTGATACAATGGAGATACTTGGAATGACAGAACCAGGTCTTGGAAATTGCAATCTCCACCCTACTCAGTCCTAACAGGATTTAGGAAGGGCTGCAGCATAGATCAAAATTTAATTATTCCAATCTCTATCCTACTCAGGGTAACAGGATTTAGGAAGGGCTGTAGCAAAAGATCAAGATTTAATTATTTGAGAATATGACCTTCAACAGACATGTGCAAAGCCACAGACCTCTGGGCGGTCCTGGGTTAAGCTAGAGCCACCATTGGCACAGGGAAGACATGGACAGTGATTGGTAGATGTGAGAACTGAGGGGAGGGAACCTGGATGGTTTCCTTAAAGATAGAGGGGTCTGAGGACTGGGGGGGTGTTTGGAGAGTTTTGGCTCTGAGTGGTTGGAGAGGTGCTCTGAGAAGCTTGCTCTGAAGGAAGCTGGAGGTGGAGGCCCCTGAGACTGTTTCTCCATTTTAGTCACGTGAGTAATAGGGACTGATCTCTTTTCTTTGCCCCAGCTATCTAAGGGCTTGGGCCTTTTGGCCCAGCCTAAACAGAGGGGGTATTTAAGCCCTATTCCCTTCTCTCCCCTTTCTCTCTCTCTCTTTCTCTCTCTCTATCTCTAATTCCTTTCTTCCTCCTGTCTGTAATTAAACTCTATAAAAGGCTGACGGCTGACTTGAGTTTTCATTTAGGAATTACATAGCTGAATTCCTTGGCGACCTTAAATTAATATATATATCAGTCTTTTAAAGTGATTTCCTTGTCACACTCCCACTGCCCAGGGGTCGTTGGCAAGGACCACGGTGGCCTGGACAAGAAAGCGAACACTGCCATAGTGTAAACCCCTCCCCCTGCACCGATCTCCTTCTATTAGTGTGGGACCAGTGGGGATGAAGGCAAGACTTCATCCTGAGAGCCCAAGGTCTGAGGGCCGGACGCCACGGTCAAGCCTTCTCCTCCCAGGTTTCCAGCCTGAGAGAGGCCAGAATGGACCTTGCCTGACAGTTTGCAGCATGAAGACCAGACCGCGGGCCCTAATTCTTCCCTCCCTACAAAAATGCTCTGGTCCCGAAGGGCTCACTAGGCTCTGCTTCCTCCACTGTTCTCAGTCACTTCTCCGGTTCACCCTACCTTCCTCTTGGCAAGGGAAACTCACTCTCTCTGGCCCAGTCTCTGTCTCTGTCACTCTCGCTTTCTTGGCCCTCTGTGGGCAAAGGATTGGGCAACGGAGGGAGGTAGAGGTGACCGGGGAAAATTATTCACTGTCTGTCTCTGTACCCTTAGTGCCTGGCGCCGGGTCTGGCACATAGCAGGCGCTTACCAAAGGCTTGTTGATGGCCCAAATGGCCCAGCTTTCTCGAACTGACCATTGGGCTTTCCTTTTTCAGCAGAACCCCTCTCCCCCATGAGGCTCAGAAAAACAACCTTTTCAAAGCGGGATGGACTGGATTGGATTTCTAAGGAAAGAAGGGAGGAGGAGGAGAAATCAAAAATGGAGACCTTAGAAAAGTGGTGAGAGGGCACAGCATTTCAGCACTCTGATCTCACACACCTGGACATTTAGGCCCAACAATGCCAAGAGAGGAAGACTTGGGGTTTATTTCATGTTTTCAAAAAGAAAACAGCATGGCGTCAAAGCAGCCCAGTGACGATCCTGGGACCAAAGCTCCCTACCTGAGTGCGGAAGCACACAGAGACAGATGATCAGGCAGAAGGCCTGAGCTTAGGCCATTGGGTTATTGGCTCACCCAAGAAAGACAAGGAAGTGAGGCAGCAGGGCATAAGGCACGCACCCGCATGCACACAGAGTCCTTGGTTTTCTACAAGTGTGGCCATTCCAGGAGGCTTTGAAAGAGGAGTCCAAGATGGCGCCTGGATCAGCGGGAAAGAGGAAGATTCTGGGCTTGGGAAGAATGAACTATAATGAGAGAGGCCTTGGATTCTGCACCCCCCAGCCCCATAGGAGCTGGCCCTGAAAGCCAGGGAGGGAGGCATGAACTATTCGCCTCACTCGCCAGATGGAGACGCTGGACACAAACCTGGTCAGACAGCAGGGCAACAAAGTCACCCCCCAATACAAGCCCAGTCTTGCTTGGGTCATTTGGGGTTAGGCCAGGGGAAACCAGTTTTGCAGAAACTAGCTCTCCTATCTCGTGGGGCAGGACTCAAAGAACTGGGCGACTGAAGCAGAAAAGGTCTTCTCCCCCTGCCACGACACAGCATGGTGGGGCCTCTCCCTAGAGGACAGCACGCCTCTCCTCTCTGGGGAGGGAAAGGCCAAAGGCAGCGGGCTCTCAAAAGACCGTCCTGCCAGCTGAACCCAGCCGGATGAGTGAGCTAGTGAGGAACGCCCAGAGGCTGGGCAAATGGGAGCAGGCTGCAGCAAGGTGGTTTGATCGGGTAGAGGAACTCCTCAGAGGGAGCACAAGGAGGGGCTCTAGAGATGGGCCAGAGCGCCTCAGCTAAAGGAAGGTGATGGGAATGGTGGGAGTGCCTCTGGGCCATTGGCGTTGGGACAAAGTCCTGGGGCGCCCTGATCACATGGAGGGGATCTTTCTGGGATGCCGTCTGGCCTGAGTTCCAGAGTGTGATGGAGAGAGTTGCTTGTGTGGAAGGGACCTGGCTTCTCCAGAGACCTGGCTGCAGATAGCACGTGCACACACATGCACAGAAACCCAAAGATGAGGCTGCCTTTGGGAAGAGAAGGTGGGGCTAGCGCTCATTTCTGGTGCCGTCCAGGAAGACTGGCCATAGGACGAGCACCTTCCTGTCCTCCTGGGGCCCAGAATTCTTCTCCAGACCCTGCGGAGGTAGAGCACTGAAAGGAAAAGGGACTTGGGTCAGGTGTGGGTACAACTAAAAGCCAGCAAGGGCAGATGCTGAGCAGGAGCCTCAGGAAGCCAGGCCAACGTGACCTGGCCCTGGAAGTGCTCATGCCTGGCTCTCGGCCCGCTGGTGGCTGGAGCACACATGTGTGCCCTCCGTTTCCCTGCACCCCATGGGCAGGCTCTGGGGGACCTCGGCACCTCATTTGCTGTTGGGGAGAGGGATGGGGGAGATGGAGGCACCAAGGTGCAGTCTGAGAAAGACTCAGCTAGCAGATGTGGGCACCAGGGGGTCTTTAGGCCCACTTCTGTGCCTCATTGGGGGTGGCAGCCTGAGGACTAAGAGCTTACCTGGCCATGTTTCCTGGCCTTCCTGGGTTTGAGCTACCAGCCTCCCGAGCTCAAGGAGCTCTCTGCACCGAATAGCAAATGGCCAAAGGGGCAGAGGGGGATCCAGCAGGAGATGGAGCCCGAGGGGGCTCCGAGTAGCATGGCCGTCTTCCTGGAATTCTCAGGAGCTTGCCAGGGCTGTGTTAACTGGCTGGGAGGAGGCAGTTCTTGCTGGGATGGGTTCTGGGCTGAATTCCAGGGTAAGACAGACAGACAGAAGTGGAGGAAGTTAAGAAGGAAGGAAGGAGAGAGGAAGGCAGGGACAGAATGCTGACAAGGCTGCAGTTTCTGTGCTGGGGAGGAGGCCTGCTGCCCCCCTTCCCACCTTTCCACAGAGGAAGTGCTGCAGGGGATGAGCAGCCTGCTTTGCCTCCTTCCTGGTATTCCGAGTCAAGGATGTCTTGGGGATGGACCTCAAGGGAGAGGGAGCTCGCAGGATGGGGCCAAGTCATGGAGCCACACCCTCGGCCAGTGGAGACGGGGAGCCCAGGGGAGAGACAGACAGTTTCCAGGACCTTTCCCTACCTCTTCCCTCCCCAGGAATGCTGGCATGGCCTTGCTATTCTGCTCACTTCCAGAGCCCAGACAGAGCCCAGACAGCCTCCTGGGAGCATTCCAGAAGTAGCTCTCCCACCCCTCCCTTGTTGCTTGCTTGCCTGCTGCCCCACTAACAGGGTCCTGGGCAGCCCTGCTTTCCATTCTAGGAGTGTCTCCAGTATGAAGAGCCCTTTGTAGAGATTCCCACCTGCAAAGCCTTGGCAGCTTATGGGATCCCCACTGCATGGAGTGCAACGACTGACTGGCCGTGGGCTCTGTTAAGGGACGGGGGGCACCTCGGATGCATGACAAGGCCCAGCAGGCCTGCTCAGAGGCAGGGGTTGGAGTGACAAACATCCTGGAAGAATCGCTTCCAGATTCCAGCTCGGAGCCCACTTGGGGGGATCCCCGCACCCTCCCCTGAACCTGCTCCCAAGTGTTGTTACAAGCGGAGGAAGGACCCCCCAGGTGTGGCTGGCACTCCAGTATTCAGGCCTCTAGGACAACTGACCACTGCTGCTTCTTGAACCACTGGCTCTGCCTCTTGGTGGGTGGTGGTGGCCATTGTGTTCGTCGTCACTTTGGCATCCACCCAGGGCTTTGACCTGGTGTTTCCACACGGTTCCCTCTGGACGTGGGCCACCCTCATGCGTGTCTCGTTTGGGTGCCCTGCGTGTGTGAATTCACGTTTTGTGCGTCTTGTGTGTCCACCCGTGTCCTCTACCTGTTCCCCCTCCCTTGTTGGAGATCAGGGGGGATCTGGCCACTTCATTTGCTTAGAGTGCCAGCCAGCGACACAACAACAATGGAAATGGAGCAAGAACTGAGATTGCAGGGGACAGCCCAGTCCCCAAGGGGAGCTGGGGCAAGATGCCTCCCTAGCCTTCCCTGGAGCCCGGAGAGGAGAGCAGGGGAGCGTATCTCAGCTCTGTGGGGAAATGCAGTGCTGTTCCAGGAAGGGGAGATTTCTGTCCGTCATGCGTTAGAGTTCCCAGTCGTCAGATGAAGAGACCCGAATCAGAGGGGCTCCCTCTTGGCGAGGATCCCAAGACAGCACTTGGTTCCCTTTGTGGACTTCCACCCTGCTGCCCCTCCAGCAATGGCATCTGGGGGCTGGCCAGTGGGAGGGACAGAGCCCTACTGGGCCCACCCCACCCTCGTGGCTGAACCATCTCCTTGGTTTGTTGCTCCCCAGCCCTAATTTGCCCTCGGGCCAGTGAGCGGGAGAACTCGATGGTTTTTATGGTATGAATATTTCCACTGTCCATCAACTGAAGCAATTCCTTCATCAGAGGGGGAGGACGGAACTCTGTGACCCAAGAGGTCAGCTCCCGCCTGGCCCTGGATTCCGAGGCTCTGGGTTGGAAAGTCGACTCTGCCCCTTGCTGCCCTGCGTGACCCCTCCGAGCTTCAGGCCCTCCTTCAGATTAGCTGCTAGCCAGGGTCCTTTATGCTTCTTCCCTCTAGGAGCAGGGGCCAAAGGCTGTGCCTGCCTCATCTGGGGCTGCCCCCCACCGAGGCCGAGGCCTCTCCCTCCTCCCTGCCTTGAGGATGCTTGGCCTGCCTAAGAGCGGCCACGTGTGCTTTGTCTCTGCACCTCTGGCTCTGGTGCCAAGCTGATGGGCCCTTGACCCCCAGTGTGGCCGGCTCTCCAGCTGCTCTGGCCTCCTGTCATGAGGCAGGCTGTTGGGTCCCATGAGTGAAGGGATCCCCAGACCAATCCCACCGAAGTCATACAACACACAAGCAAGCCCAGAGTGGAGGCACTATCCCCACTGTGCAGGGCTGGAAAGCCAGGGCTACAGCGCTGAGGGGGTTGGCCGCCACTGTCAGCCTACGCCCCAGGCCTTCTGACTGAATGCAGTGCTTTTCTGGGCCCCAAGGAAGAAGGCTGGGCTCCAGGCTGCCTGGCCCGAGGGTACAAGGGTGTGTGGAAGGGGCCAGGCACAGAGCCTCTGAAGGGAGGCAGGGCACATACCTTTGCCAGGAATGAGAAAGGGGCCTTCCTGGGTCCTCGCTCACTCCAGCATCCAGATCCGCAGACAGACACCAAATGGGCCACCCGACGCCTTGTGCAGCCAGCGAGCGAGCTCAGGACATGCTTGTGCCAGGCACGAAAGGCCTTCTAGGTGACAATATTCCTGGGACTTTCCCCACCCTGCCATTTCCAAGAGGCTATCCCCGGCTCCTGCTCCTTGCTTTCTTGCCCCCCACCCCTGCCTCTCTTCTTCCCAGTGTCTCCCCTGGAGGCTCTCTGGCTGGGCAAGCCCTTACGTTGTAGCAGCCTCACTCTTTGGAAACCTGGCATCCATTTGCTTTGCTGGAGAGAGTGGGCACAGCCTAGGAAGGCAGTGTGCCCAGGGGGGCTGCTGGCACTGCACGCCCCCACCCCCACGGCTGCTGCCACCACCGCCTCTCTTCCCTGTGGTCCCCTGGCCTTTCCAGCCTGTTGGAGCCGCCCTTTAAGGCCCTAACTAGGTCATGGCCCATCTGAGCATCCCTCTAGGATTAAGGACTCTGATCTGATAGCTGGGGAGGAGGTCGATTTCTCATGGCTTTGTTCCTGCAGGGAGCTTGTCAGGACCAATCATTTCCAAGTGAGGAAGCCAGGAAGCCTGGCTCCTCCCGCACTGCCCTGGCCAGGCCCTTTGTCAGCCATACAGCTCAGGTGCCTGGCCTGGCATCTCGGGGCACAGCCCCAGCTTTCTTCTGGCTTCCCCTTCCCGAAGTGGGAACACCCCTGGGGGGCACCTCAGCTGGCCTCCTGGGGAGGGGAGACTGCCCTGACCAGGCAGCAGACGGGGCCAGCCACCTCTGAACTAGACTGGAGCAAGCAGAACTTCGGCCCAGGGCACCAACCACCCCCACGGTCCCTCCATCCTCTCGTAGGTAATTCTCCACAGGTGGCCCTGAAGTCCATTGCCTCCCAGAACCCACCCAGACCCACTGACACACTTGCCCCGGGTTCAGGGGCTGCACAAAGCTCCTTGCCCAGGCCCCAAGCAAGGAGGGGAGTGGTCACATCAGCGCCACATGTAGCACGTGATACCCAGTGATTTCAGGAGAGTGAGAGGACCGACAGCGCTGGGGATGGGGCCAGGTGAGGGCTTCTGTGGCAGGCGGCACCCGAGCTGGGCTTAGGAAGGGAGGTCTGAGCTCTATGAGGCAGAGATTGGAGTCCAGTGAGGGGGGCTAGGCTAGGGAGAACATTCCAGGCTCTGCCAAGCTCCGGGGTCAGGGAGAAGTAGAGAGCTGGGCATGGGAGATAGCTGGCTGGCCCATTTGACAGAAATGCAGTGAAGTGGGAGGGGGAGGAGGGAGAAGAAGAGAAGGAGGAAGAAGAAGAAGAGGAGGAGGAAGAGGAGGAGGAGGAGGAGGAGGAGGAAGTGTGATGGACAACAGGGGAGCTGGCAAGCTGAGGAGGGGGGCATGGAGTTTATCCACTGACAAGAGGCAGCCTTTGGAAGGTTCCTGAATATGAGCTGAGGAGAATCCCTCGGGAAGCTGAGGGGAGCTTGGGGGATGGGGGTGCTGAGAGGCTGTAGACAGAAGCCCTCTCTGTGCAGGGGGGTGCTGTACAAAGACCCAGAAGACCCAGCACATCCCTGCTCTCCAGGAGCCTGCAGCCTGACCCCAGAGCTGCGGAGAATGGGAGAGGGCTGGGAAAGGCCTCCAGCTTCTGTGCTCCCCAGGCCAGGGAGGACACTTTGGCCTGGGCTGGAGGCTTCTGGGAGCTGAGGCTGCCTAAGAATTTGGACCATGTTGATGGTGTGAGATGGGCAGAGGGGACCTTCCAGGCAGGGGGACTCGAAGCTGAGCCTCATTTATTTGTCTGCTCAGGCCAGAATGGGAGGGATTGGGAGGGAGGGGAATGGGCAAATAGTAACCGCATGAATCAGGTCAGGAAGCATTGCAATGAAAATATACTGACATTCCCCAAGGCTGGGAGCCATGAAGACAGCCAGTCAGCAGCTGCAGGAGCACCGGTTGGCTCTCCCTCACTCAGGTGGTAGCCATGGGCTCTACTTTTAAGCTTCCTTGTTGGGTGCTTGGAGGGAGACCATGTCCCCTTCTGAGCCTCAGTTTCCCCAGCTGTATCCCCAGCATATAGCCCAGTGCCTGGCACCCAATAAGCCTTAATAAATACTGTGTCTATCTGTCCATCAGTAACAGAAGGGGATCGGGGGTGGGGGGGTTACACTATGGCAGTGCTCGCTTTCTTGTCCCAGGCCATAAAGCAAGGCTTGGAAGCTGCCAGGAAACTCAGAGCTCATCTAGACTAAAGTCCCCCCATTGGCCAGAGGAAGACACTAAGGCCTGGGAGGCTCAGGGACTTCTGTCCTGCTTCTTCCACCCATCTGCCTTGGCTTAGATCTGATGGATGGCAATGAGCAGTAGCAGAGCCCAGAGGCCCACAGGGGTCTGGCGTGGGGCCTTCCAGCTAGGCTTGCTGCCCCTTCCATTCTCTGAGCCTCAGTGTCCTCTGGGTGATGGGCCAACAGGCAGCCGTGGAGTTGGTGGTTCTAAGGGCTCTTCCAGCCTGGCCCAGCCATGTGCTTCAGTGCTTATCAGCTGGGATGGGTAATGGGTCACAAGGTCCTCTTGGGCCCATTAGGGAAAGAAGAGAATCTGAGGTGGGCCACAGCCTAGGTCAGCTGACTTGCCCTGAGGGGCCCTCAAGCTTGCCACCTGGAGTGAAGAAACTCTAACCTCTTTCCCAGGATTTCCAGCAAGCTCTGGAGTACACCAGAGACTGGAGGGAGGGAAAGGACCGGCCCAAGGGCATATGGAGTTCTAGCATAAACTGAGCTCTTCTTTTCTTTCCATGCCCCCCCCCCCCACTGTCTGAGTTGTAGTTCCCAAGAGGTCAGTTTACCCCTGGGAGCCCTTCCCTTGATCAACTGCCACTCCATATGGACCCCGTCCTCCCCCTACCAGGCTTCCCTCCATTCGGATGCTGCCCTGCCACAAGCCACCAGCTGGTCCCGCTCAAGGAACTAGAGCTGAGGGCCCACTTGGCTGGCTGGAAGGGGGACAGCTGCCTCTGGGGGCAAGAGGGGAGTGGGATGAGATTCCCCATAGACGGGGTGGGCTGGGAACCGGCCGAGCTGGAGGAGGAACATTGGAGTGCGTTTGGCAAAAGGCAGACAGGCCTGCCAAGGGCTGGCTGCAGGGTGGGGCTTTGATGACCGCTCTGAGCATGCAGTCCTGAAAGGCACTGAATTCAGACTCGGACACTCTGGGTGTCAATCCCAGGCCTGGCACTCGTGGGCTTTGGGGCCCGGGCAAGTGTGCAGCAGCAGGGAAGGTCCAAAAGCCAAGCTGTGAGCCCTAGCTCTTCCACATTCTGCTGTGTGACATCAGGAAAGTCCCTTCCCCTCCCAGGGCCTCTGTTTCTAACACTATAAATGAGGCAGCCTCTGAGGTCCCTTCTGACCTCGAAGCCCGTGGTTTTCTTCCTTCATCAATGTGGATGTGGAACACCCCCTGTGGAAGGCCTCTCCTCTTCCCCTATCAATGGAGTCAGAGGTAGGCTGGGGCACCAACTAACTAGCTAGAAGGCCTGGGCCTCAGTTTCCCCATCTGAAATCTATGGTCTCTGCTAATCCCTGTGTGCCCTATCTCCCAGGCTAAGGTGAGCAGAGCATGAGAGGTCTGAGGAATCATCCCGGTTATCTCTAAGGTGTGCCATCCACTACTGGGAAGAACATGGCATCTCAGGTTGTTTGGGGAGGCTTCTCTTTGGCTCCTTGCCCTGGATTATTTCTCCCCTGCCTGCAGCTGGAGGCACCATTTGAGGGCAAGGGCCCAGGCTCGCCACTCACCTCTGGTTGCGCTTGCTCGCCTGCTCGCTTCATCAGGTCAGCCCTGCTCTGCCCAGGGACCCTTCCCCTAACACAGTGGAAACTTCTCGAGGGCAGGTGGTGGGGGCTTTCCTTCCTCCTGATCCTGGCAGAGCCCCCAGCTATGGTAGGGACTTAATTGGTGTTAATTGACTGACCAACTGGAGGAGCAGGGAGGGATTCAAATCCAAGTTCTGCCTGGGCTACTTTCCATAGTCAAATCCAAATTTAATTTTCTAGGTGAGACCAGGAAAGAAGAAAGGACTTGCTCAAGGTCATGCAGCAAGTTGATGGCAGAGCTAGACAGGGAACCCTGGTTGACTTGGGCTGACCTCCTCAGTAGACTACCCCACCTTTCCTGGAGGTAGGAGATTCTGGCTTGGAGCTCCTGCCCTGGGCTGGGCCCCCTCCCTGCCTGCCCCGCTTCCTCACCCCTCACCCCAGCAAGGTAGCAATGGGGAGCTCTCAGCAAACAGTAGCCACTGAGTCAAAAGGGAGGACCCACCCTGTGGTGCCCAGCCCTCTCTTGGCCTGGCTCTGTGGGGATGCGGACATGGCAGAACGATGGGGAGGGGGCAGGCGGGGGATCTAGGCAGCTGCCACTGGAATGTGCCAGACACATGGTTCCGATTTTGCCTCTTCTTTTCCGCCTCCCATATCTGGCCTCCCCACCCCCTTCTCCTCCCCAGCAAAGTCCAAGGAGAAGAAACAAGAGATTGTGTCTAGCTCAGTGAGCCCTGTCTGGTCTGTCTGGCCCCTGCAGGAGAGAGAAGTGATCAGACAGGCCCTACAGAGAGGCCACGGGGGTGGGGTGGGTGGGGGTCCAAATACTGGCACTGTTGCCCTTGAGTGAGCCAGAGGAAGACCATAGGCCACGGTGGGGCCTCTCCACAGGTCAGGGACCAGAGCTCAGAGAGCCAACTGCTCATCTTTTTACAGAGAAGGCCACTGAGGCTCAGAAATGGAAAGTCCCTGTTCCAGAGTTGTAAAGGTAGTGAAGGGAAGGGCCAGGACACTGCGCTCATTATTCCTCAACCCAAATCACAGTGAAGAGAAGGCTGTGTGCACCAATGGATGGAGTGACCACTCCCAGAAAACCTTGCTCCCTTGAGTGGAGGTCAGCAGCAGGTCAGACCAACAGGTGCCGGATCCTGATTTCTGCCCCAAGGTCTGCGTGTCCCCAGTTCCAAGGGCGTGGACGTGGGCTGCGTGGACCTTTAGCTGTGGGCAGGCATGTTGTATGCACATCTGGAGGTCCCACGGTCAGAGTCACATGGTGGCATCCTCAATGGAGAATGGAAAGGCCACTTGGAAGCCAGAGGGAGACACAGGAACCCAAGGAGAGAAAGGTCTAGCTCAAAGACAGACTGCTTGTGAATGGCAAGGGCAAGACTTGAACCCAGAGCCTCTAGCCCCAAAGGCAGCGCTCCTACCCATCTAGTGTCACACTCCTCTGCCACGGGCCCTGGCCATTTACAGGCCACATGTGGGCAAAGAGGAGGAGAGGAAGAAATGGGCTGACCAGAGCAGGCCATCCCTGTGGGAACGTGGCCTGGGGAGCAAGGTGTGTGGCCAGTGTCTCCTGAGATTTGTTCCAGTTACTTGTGGGATGGGCAGACTTTGTGAGGTTACAGAGGATGTGCTGTAGCCACCCTGAGAGGAACCGGTTTTCAGACAAGTGTGGGAGCCATTGCCCGCCCCTTCCTTCCCTCTGTCATTCCCGTTCTCATCCTCACTCATTCTCAGTTTCTCCCTGTCTCTCCTGGCTCCTTCCTTACTGCCTACAAACATGCCCAGATTTCCTCCATCTTGAAAAAGCCTCACCTGATCCCTCCATTCCAGGATGGTCCTATCTCTCCTTCCACATTTATTGCTAAACTCTGCAAAAAGGCCATCCATTTATCTGTCTGTGGTTTATCCGTGGCTGACTCCACCTCCTGTCCTCACGCTGTCTTCTTAACCCTTTACAGTCCGGCTTCCAACCTCATCATTTCACCCAAACTGCCCTCTCTGACGTCTGAGGGTCTTAGTTGCCAAATCCAATGGCCTTTTCTCAGTCCTCATTCATCTAGACCTCTCCACAGCCTCGGACACTATAGATCACTCTTTCCTCCTTGACGGCCCCCCTCCCTGAGCCTTGGTCCAGGCCCCCTTCTCTTCCTCCTTCCATGTGCCGCTCGCTCACTCGCTTGCCTCACCTGGTGGCCTGGCTGAGGGCCATGGACTTCGCAAGCTCTGTGCTGCTGCTTCTTCTCTGGTCTGCCTTTCCTGCCAACCTCAGGACTCCACATGGCCAACAGAGAACGGGTCCTGTCCCAGCCTCCCCGGCCTGTCTGCGCCACCTCCTCTGACACATGTCTGGGTGCGGATGGCTCCTTCCACTCTGGGTCAAGAAGCCCAAATCAGCCTCTGTTCTCTCAGGCTGCTTTGGGCTGCAATGAGAAGGGGGCCCAAAGAGACTCCCCAAAGCCAGGCTAACCGGAAAGCTGGGTGGCTCAGTAGAGAGCCAGGAGGTCCTGGGTTCAAATCTGGCCTCAAATACTTCTTAGCTGTGTGATCCTGGACAAGTCACTTAACTAACTGCCTAGCCCTTAGAATTCTTCTGCCTTGAAACTGAAAATTAATACCAAGACAGGAGGAAAGACTTTGAAAAGAAAGAAGAGGTGGGGCCCCTCCCAGTACCCTGGGTTGGACATCCTGGACAAGTGAAGGGAGAGCTCTCCTCTGGCCAGGCCAGGGTTCAGCTGGAAGTTCACACTCAGGGCTCGTTGGGGAGTGATGAGCTGGAGAACAGCTGGAGGAGAGGGCCTGGGACAGGGATGCTGGCTTGAAGGAACCTGGTCTGTGGAGCCTGATGAAGAGGGGCCCACGGGGAAAGGCTTGGACTTGTTCTGGTTGGTCCCAGGGGGCAGAAAGGCCCCCAAAGCCATGAGGGCTGGGGCAGCTGCCAGGGCTCTGATGGGAGGGAGGGATCTCCCCAGCACTGAAGGTCTCCAGGCAGAAGCCGGAGGACAATTTGTTTGGAGTGTGGCAGATATGGGGCGCTGGCTCTGGTACGGTGAAGGTGGCACCGGATGCCGGCTCTGCTACGAGACCGAGACAGGCAAATCAGTCTCTGAGCAAGGTTGGGTGGGGGCTGGAGAACTAGGGTGAAGCAGAGTCCCAAGAGCCTGACTGGCCAGGGCTGTCGGCCCAAGCTGTTTGGCAGGAAGGTGCAGCGGTGGGCATGCCTCCCCGAGGTGCCCTTCCTCTCCAGGGGCTCAATGCTCAGCGGCTCCCGGCCGTGCTCTAAGTGTGGCTCCACGGAGAAGGGAAGGGCCCTACTGCTGCATTCTGCAGGCCTGCACAGACAAGAAGGCAAAACTGGGAGTGTTTGGACCGTAGGCAGAGCCAGCCCTGGAGAGGGTCCCCAGGGAGATGGTGATGGCGGGCAGGCAAGAAGGAAGGAGCCACCTGCTCGTTCTTGGCCCCAGGAGGCTCGGCTCTGAGGTTTTTAGCTGGGGGCTTCCCACATCTGGGCGATACCACCCAAAGAAGCCGGCACAGCTGGGAAGCAGTGAGCCAGTGATGGCGGGGGGTGGGGGTGGCAGCATGCACACTGAGGTGTCCTTTCTGGAGCAGCCAGCCGGAGGATGTTTGCCGAGCTGCCTCTCAGCTATGTAAGCAGTATCCCAGCAAGGCTTCTGTCTACAGGGTGGGCCGGGCCTGCTGAGGCCCAGCTTCCTAGGCTGCCCCCATTCCTGCATTCTCCCCCCCGCCACTTCCCATCTCTCCCGGCAAACCTTCTTATAGCTCTGAATGCGCTTCCTCAGACATCCTCCTTGGTCTCCCCATTCCCAGGCCCTAGCCCAGCTCAGTGGAAGACAGGAGGGAGGAAAGAACAGAGAGAATCAGAGCCCAGGCATGAGGAAGTAGGTGCCGAGCGAGCCACCCGCCTCCATGCTGCGGCTTAGCTCCATTGGCCTTCTAGTCTAGCTTCTGGCTTGTGAGGAAACTTCCTGTGACGGTGAGAATTGTGAGAAAAGCTCTTCTTGCTAGGACAGGGCCGCCTCTCCCTGCTGCTCAGAGCCCCTTGACGAAGGCCCTGCCTTCCACTGACCACAAACAGGCACGCACGAGGATTGATGTGGGCAGCTTGCTCCCAATGTCTGGGCATCCCCAGTGCCCCATGTGTCTGCTGGGAAAAGTGGCCCCATACTGGCCAGGCACTCTTGTTTCTCTGGGCCTTTGACTGGAGACAGCCACCTGGGGGGAGCGGGTGCCCCTTCTTGATTTCTCTGCTCTCCCCCAACCCGAGAAGCCCTGGTGGTTAGTTCCTCGGTCTCTCTTTCGATTGCTGCACACAGATCTGCCCCCTCTAAATGTGGGGTCCAGCCCTGAGCCGAGCAGGCCCGGGCCCAATTTGTCAGGCCGTCCACAAGCACTACTCAACCAATCCATATGGGCTGGGAGCTCAAAAAAAAACCTTCACTGTTTCCCAGCCACTTCACCTTTCACTAGCTTTAGGAGGGAGAGAGGGAAGGAGAAAGGGAGGAAGAAGGGAAAGAAGGAGGGAGCGGGAGCAACAGAGAGAGGAGAGGGGGCTCAGGGTTCAAAAGCAATCAGGCAGCTGGACACGGGAACTGCTGCCAGGACTCCATCTATGTGGGGACCCAAACTCAGGCTGGCAGCTAAATAGCAAGGGAGCACCTGGGAAATGTGACAGGAGGGAAGGAGCTTGGGGGCAGCAGCATCCAGAAGGGCGCCTCTCCCTTCAGCTGGGAGGCGCAAGGCCGGGCCCTGCTCCTGACCCTGCAGATGGATTTGGCTGGCTTGGCCTCTGGTGTCCCTGCTGCACCGGAGAAGTCTGGGGGTGGTCGGGCTCCTGTTGCCTCAGCCCCAATTGGGCTCTCCTCCGGACTGTGCTTGCAGTATCCCCCCCCCCCACTCCCACTTCAGGCGTGGAAGGCAAGGGCCAGCCCGTGGCACAGACAGGGCCTGGCACAGAATGATTGCTTTGTGAGAGCTGGAAAGGCCTTCCCTCAGAACCTGGAGCCTAGAACAGTGGCAAGAGAAGGAGGGAGGGAGCACCTGGAGGCCAGGCCTGGAAAGGACTTGGCCAAGGCCACCAGGAAAGGCAAGAGAGCAGACACAGCTGGCACCCAGGTTTGCTGTTTGTTGCCTTGCTCCTTGGGCCCCTTCTCCCCTTATATGAGCCCTGCGGTGTGCATCTTCAGTGTGGGTGGGATGAAGCCTCCTCCTCCTCCCCACCCTGCTTCTGTCTCCCAGAACTGAGGGGGCGGATGAGCTCATGTCTTTGAAGTGCTTTGAGCTCCTTTGGTAATTTACCAGGCAACAGTCCTAACTGGGGCCTCAAGGCAATGCTAGTCCCTTCTTGCTGACCCGCTTTCCTCTTTTGGCTCCCCAACTGCAGGTAGTCTGTGGCCCAAGCCTGCAGCAAGGGAAGGTGGCAGGCCCAAGTCCCGCTCAGGTAGGTACCGGCCCAGAATGCCCCTGGCCTTGCCATGGTGAGCTCCCCCTTCTTCACAGGCCCATGGGTGTGATTAGCCTGTGCCTTCCCTTCTGGTTCCCCATCCTAGGCACATGTGCTTCCCTCAGACAGGGCCTTGGGACTTAGCCACAGCACATCCGAGCCAGGAAAGCAGGAAGGTCAGCTAGCGGTGCCACAAGCAAGCGTGGAGCCTGGAAGGTCTGGGCAAACCCTGAAGGTCAGAGAGGCCTGGGAAGGGCCTCTGGAGCCTTAGATGTGGGGAAGAAGGCCCTGGAGGCCCTGGATCTTGTCTTTGGCCGGGGTGGCCGCCTGCAGCAGGAGTGGGCCTCCTTGTGTGACCATTGTTTCCAGTAGATTCATCTGGAGGTTTGGAAACAGCTAGTGTTTCCACAGAATTCTCTCCACTTCCCTTCCTCTTATCATCATGGAGCTCATGGGGCACAGGCAGGACATCTTGGATTTAATGACGCTTCGGACCCCGATGCACTGGACGTGCACAGCTTCACCCTAAGCCCTCCTCAAGCTCCATCTCCCCACCCCTCCCTCTTTCTAGGACAACAATCACGAGATCATTGCTTCTGGGCAGGATGTGAACCCACAGCACTATTGCTCTGCTCCCCCTCCCTGGCCAGCGCACCCTGAAAGCCTGGCCTCCTGCATTGATCTATAGAAGGGGCAGAGGCCCCGCGTTTAGCCCGGCACCTGGTGCCCTCATCCACAGCCTGGCCACTGACTTGTTAGAGCAAAGATCTGTGTGAGAACAAAGCTGGAAGAAAGACTGCACTGAGGAAAAGCAATGCAGACAACCAGGGCCCAACCATTCCAACGGGGGAAATGGCCAATGACATCTGCATGCAGAAGCGGAGCTAGCAAGAACCAGGCGCCATAACAAGGAGCCCTGAAGAGCCAACAAAGTGCCTTCATCTAAAGCAGAAGGAAGGAAGACGCACCTCTGGCAAGACAGAAGCATCCCTGCCTGATTTAGAAGAGACGTTTGCTTATGAGCGCTCTTGTGCTGGCAGCACTGGGACCCTGGACTTTGGTCCATGGAGCCATCCAGCTGCCCTGGCTTTATATGGTTTCAAAAATCCTTGCTGTGCGCTTCTTTCCCAAGAGGACAACACTAGGTGCTCAGTAGATGCTTGTTAATCAATTGACTGAGAGAACAATCAGATGAGTGAAATAGTGACTAACATTCATAGAGAGCTTGAAGATTTGGGAAAATGCTTCTTATCTCATTGACTGCTTCCCATTTTCTAGGAGGAAACCAAAGTGGGCAGATGTTAAGGGTCACTTGGGCAATCACGGGGTCCCAGATGGCATCTGAACTCCCTTCCTTTGAACTCCAAGCCCGGCGCTGTCTCTGCACCACCATCAAGTCCCTCCCTGGTGAAGGGATTCCCGGGACCAAGCGATGGATGCCAAAGTTCTCTTCCAGCTCGAAGCTCTCTCCCAGGCCGGATGTGCTCAGTTGGATGTTGGAAAGTCTGTGATTTGGACCCCTGCTTTCTCTATTGCCCCCAATGGCTGCCCAAGCTGGACCTGGAAAAAGAAACAAAGACCTTGGCACTGGGCAGCCCCAGAAAGACTGGTAGAACCTCGGGCCTTTGGAGTGTCTGTGCCCAAAGAGATGAAGCAACCCTTCCCAGTGATGGGCCCGGCAGTGGCCTTTAATTATCCAGGCACATTCCTCCCTGGGAGTAGGCTGCTACACGACGTCCAGAGTTCTGGGGCCAACACAGCACTCCCCCTCCTCTCATGTCACTGGGATGGTGGGTGCACATTGGCCTTGTTTACTGTAACACGGCTGCCAGGCTCAGGGAAAGCGAGGACCCAGAGCCAAGGAGCAAGAGGAGGGAGGAGAAGAGTAGGGGATGGCTGTGGAATGGGGTCCCCTGGGAACTCAGGAGAGATTGTGGAGGCCAAAGCAGTCCCACAGGCCCAGCAGGGTGGGGAGAAGGATGGGGGAGACTGGATGGCACACTGGAAAGATCAAAGGTATTTGATTAGGAGTCAAAAGCCCTGAGTGTGAATTCTAACTCTACTCACTACTAGCCTCAGTTTCTTTCTCTGAAGAAAAAAAAAACAGGCCCAAGAGGCCAAGCCACAGCTGCTCTGCCTCTGCCTCATGAAAGAGAGTTGGGCTTCCTCCACTACCACGGCCCAAGCATTTAGGGAATGTGACAAGAAGGAGGCAGTACTTGTAACAATGAATTATGAAGAGAAACCTAATGGCGGGAGCTTTTTGTTCTGTTCTTTCTTCCCTCCTCCTCCTCCTGTGCCACCATCCTTCTGGTGCCTTACACATGTCAATGTGCCCAGCCAGAGCTCCCTGGGAAAGGTTGACAGGAGACTTGGGTATCCAGGGGGGAAGTGTCCCACAGTCAGTCAACAAACATTTGGTAGACGTGTATTATGGGCCTGGCACTGTGCCAGAGGAAGGCTCCAACACCATCCCTGTCTTCAAAGAGCTCCCAGTCTAATGGGAAAGACAATGTGCCAACAGCTACACCTCTGCCACTCCCTCTCCTTCTGTTCCTCCGTCTGTCCCCTTGAGCTGATTTTGTCAGAGCAGCTCCCCAGGCTGGTGATTTCCTCCCACTTGTTTTCCATCTCATTCGAGCTTTATGCTGGGCACCAGGTGTGCCCTCAGACTGCCCAACTTCCCCAAATCCACACTGGCACAGCTGTGGCTGCTTGATGGCCAGGTGCAGCTCGCTGCCACCAAAAAGTGGAACTGGGCCACTTGAAGCAACTCCCTCTGAACCCCAAAGGGGCCGTGGCCCCCCTTTTCCCAGGAAGTGCTGAGTCCCAGACTTTCTTCCAAGCACTGGGACTCTCCCCTGGGTGGCGGAAATTGGGAGGGGCTTCTTGCAGGGGCTGCCCAGGCCTGGCCTCGGGCCCTCAAATAGCTTCTTCGGAGCAGCACTTGATCTGTCGGTCAGGAGGGTTAGAACCCTTGTCTGACGGGACCAGCACATTCTGCTGACCGACCCCGAGGCCCACCAGAGAGGGTGATGGCGCCCTGGCGAAGCTGGGCTCAGAACCTGAAATCAATATGAGGGCCTCCAAGCTCCTCCTCCTCCTCTTCCTCCTCCCTTCCAACACATCCCAAAGCACTGCCCTTGGCCCTAGCCGACAAACCACTCCCCTCAATGTACTAAGCTTCCTGCCATGATGCTTAGCACATGTGCTGTGAGCTGCCCCTCTCCGCTCAAAGGCTGCCTTATAGTTTGCAAATGGGTTGAAACCACCCCGCAGGCCGGTGTGTTGGCTCCCGGCCCATCCGTTCCCGGGTGCCAGGCCCTCCGCGTCTCTCTTCCAAGTTATTATGGGCATGAAGAGGCTGCCAGGGACCAGGGAGGATGAAAGGCAGCCGGTGAGTTGTGGGGAAGCACCCAATTGCCCACCCCCTCACCCAACGTACCCCACAAAGAGAAAAGGCTGAGCTAAAGGCAGTGAGGAACAGGAAAGACAACAGGACTTGGAGTTAGAAGAGCTGAGTTCAAGTTTTGCTTTGGCCACACACTCGCTCTGGGATTCATGATCAGGCAATTGACTTCTCTGGTACTTGCTTTCCCCATTTCTAAAGTCGGGAGGTCATAGCTGTAAGATGAAGGCCCTTCAAGTCGTGGCATTCCAGATTCTAAGGTCCCCTCCAACTCTGTCTAGCCCCCATTGCTGCTGCCACCAACCACCCGTAGCCAATTCCATGGCGCTTAGAGATTCTGAGGTTCCTGCGCTGCCCTGGGTCAGAGGCCATCCAGAGGGTGGTTGAGGAGGTTTGGACAGGATTGGGCCAGAACAAGAAATGTGCAAGGTCCTAACTGGAAACAAGTACAAAGAGCAGAATATGTGCACTCCAAATAGCCGGGGAAGGCATTGTTTGGGGCATCACCAAGTGCCATCTCTGTGCCCAAAGTACAGGCTGGAAGAAAACAAAAAGCCTGGGAAATAGAGTGGCCTTTAAAATGGAAGGAAAGGGAGCTTACCAGTCAGCAGGGGGATCCTGGCCTCTGTTTGCAGGCTGGTGTGCCACAGGGGAGAAGTGAAAGAACTCTCGGGCCCCCAGAGACCCGGGACACGGGTCAAGAGCCGCTTCAGACAAATGACTCTGGGCTGCCTCAGAGATTGCTATGCGGAGGCCGGATGACTGCTGGATGACAGGACATCTATGGTACAACTTCCTTTTGTGGATGGGTCGGGCTACCCGGTCCTCCACTCCGGTTCCCACCAACTCTCAGATTCTGTCGAGTGAGAGATTAGCCAGGGAAGGTTATCGGAAGGAGTGGCAGAGTGGTGGTCAGCAACTTGCTGCTCAGGTAACTGTCTACCTGAAAACAACAATAAAGAGCTCTACTGTCTTTCCAGGATGTGAATCCAAGGTGTAACAAGGAGCCTCCCATGACTTGTCAGACCAGATGGCTGCTGCCCACGTTTGGGGATTCATGTGGGCATTGATGGCAGTGCCAGGAGGAATCTAGGAAGTGTTGGACAAATCCTTGCTTAGATGCAATACTGCGTATCAGTTCCAAGGCAGAAGAGCAGTGAGGGCTGGGCAATGGGGGTTAGATAACTTGCCCAGGGTCACCCCGCTGGGAAATGCCTGAGGCCAGATTGGAACCCAGCACCTCCCATCTCTAGGCCTTGCACTGAGATGAAGAGGGGCTGAAAAAGGCTCAAGTAGGAAAGGTGAGTGGCCTCTCAGGGGGATAGTCTGGATTTTCTTGGTCAAATGGGAGGCGAGGCCACCTGCTGAGAGTGAGATGGGGGGAGGTGCTGGGTGGCAAGGGATCTCAAGGACAGAGAAGGTCGACTAGCTCTTCAGAGAAACACATCAGACAGGGAGATTGCCGTGCAGCAGGGAAGGCCCAGCTGAGATGAGAGGGCTCCAGTTTGAGGTCCAGCCAGCTCTGCTGGAGGTGGAGCCAGGTGCAGGGAGAGCAGGAGCAGGATGAGCAGGAGATCCATTTAAGTGGAAAGGCAGAGCTGCTAACTAACAAGGCCACCCCTGTGAAGGGGAAAGAAGGAAAGGAGAAGCAGCTGCAGGGAGTGGGGCAAGATGAAGGCAACAACATGTTTGGGCATAACAATGAGGCACAGGGACAGGGGAAGGCTGAGACGACGCTCAGAAAGAGGAACTTCCCAGTTCAGGCTTCTGGAGGTCCCACCCAAGATCCACCCTGCTTGTGGCTGGGGGGGGGCAGGGTGCAGCTTGAGGTGGTAAGAGTTGAGAGGGGGTCAGGGCCCAAGGGGCTGTCACTACAAACATGGGCATGCTTGGGGAGCAGAAGAAGATGGAGCCACTCCCTGAAGGCCTCCTTTTAGAAAGGAAGGCCAGTGACTTTGGGCTTTGGGAGATGATGGACAGCACAGCCAGAGGGAGTGGACTTCGGAGATGGTGAGCTAGTTGAATGAGGGCAGCAGAGGGACAGTCTCTGTGGCCGTGGCATTGGCATCAAGTGCCAGGCTCAGTTCCTGTCCTGGTCCAGAATGCCAAGGGCCAGGAGAGAAGGCAGGGCCAGGGATGGGGTGACTCTCAGAGCCAGGCTTTGTGGGCCCACGTCAGAAAGAGTGACAGAGGAAGAAATCCAGGGATCCACACGGTGGCACAGTGAAATGGGGATGCTGAAGAGGCCAGGTACCAGGGAAGAGCTGGGCTGAATGAGGATGTGAGACAGAAAATAGTGGCCGGGCACAGGATTTCCAGCCTGGCGGGCCACACTGCAAGTGGAGCTGGGGGTGGGGGAAGAGGTTGCTAGTCACTGCAAAGTCTGTACCAGTTCATTAAGGGCCCTCAAAGCTGGGAGCTGGCAGCGGCACTTGTTCTAGTGGTGATCTGTAGATTTTCTCAATCACCACTTTGTTGTCTGCATTCAGAAGCTCCAGGCAGCTTTTTGCTATCATTTCCTGCATTATGGCATTCCAGCTTGACGACTTATCATGTTCTAGAACACTCGGGTTCTAATCTCACCTGAAACATTAGCTAGATGGCCTTGGCCAAGCCGCCTTACCTCCCTGGCTCGAAGTTTCTTCCTCCCTAAAACAAGGAGGTTGGACTCAAGATCCCCCGAGGTGGCTCCAATGGCAAAATCAGTGAAGCCTGATCCTGTGTTAGCTCTGCTCGTGGGAAGGTCAAGGGCATGTGCTCTGGCCTGTGTTGGAATGGTATTGCCTTTGGCTTCTCTTCTGCCAAATTCTCTTGCACTTTGTATTCCAGATCCATGATTCTCTCTTATGGCTTCTACTCATTGGAAGCTATTTGCCACATTTTTTTATTCCTCTTACTTTAGGTCTGCTCTACCAAGAGCTATATCTACTCTCTGGCCTCAGCGGAGTCTTCGTGTCTTTTTCTGAGAGCTCTATTTATCCTTTGGACCATTTCTTCCTGGAATTCCCTGCTGTTGTTGTGTGTAATCTGGGGGAGCTGGAGCATTCTCTGTCTTTTTCTCCAGTAACAATTTGATGCATTTATTTCTTTTACATCAGCAGTATTCTTCCCGGAGTTTCCCCCTCCCTCCTCCCAGAGAACCATTCCAGAGGACCAAAAATGTTTCAAAGGAAAAACCCCAGAAAAACGGATCAAATCCATTCCCAAAGGCCAACAATCTACATGGCAGGCTCGTGGACCTCCAGCCTCTGCAGAGGGGTGGGGTGGAGGCAGCTGTCTTCTCAGATTTCTTTTTGGGATCCATTCTTGTTCTTTGTAATTTTGCCACATTCACTTCTTTTTCAAGGTTGGCATCACCATTCTTTCAAAACCTGAAAATCAAAGGGCTCCAACTACAGTCAAGAAACAATGACAGAAACAGAGATTCTTACTTAGAAGGTGTCTGTTGAGCCAAGAGAGAAGACTCAAGGCCTGCCAAGAGGTTGGCTCAACCTGTCGCCATTTTGAATAAAAACATCAACCTTTTTAAATGTTTTAGCAATGATTTTTGTCCAGGTCAACTCTTCCCCTGCCCCACACATGTCCCTACCTTGTGCCAAAGAAAAGTCATTGAAGCCAAACCCCAAATCCAACCCAGGAGGTAGTCACTATGTCTGACAATGCACTACTGAGCCACCTCTATGGCATGATGGGAGACTTGTGCTCCATTATTGTCTCTTTGGGACCTGCACTGGTTTTTTAATTACTGAATTTGGAACCATGGGAGCATTCAATTTTTGGGATGTGTGTGATATATATATATGTGTGTGTGTGTGTGCATGCATGTGCATTCCTCCCTCCCTCCCTCCCTCCCTCCTTCCTTCCTTCCTTCCTTCCTTCCTTCTTTCCTTCCTTCCTTCCGTGTGCAAGGGCCTAGAAAGCAGCCAAAGCCACAGCTAGCTGTCCTTTGAGCCAGGGCCAGTGGCAATGGTGGGGGGAGAGAGATTTGCCTTGGCTGTAGGCATTAGAACAAGCACCAAAGCCCAGGAGATTTCTAGGTTGCTGAAGGGAGAAGAAAAGGCGTGTACCAGTTCCAAGGGGTTCCCAAGAGCTTATTGTTAAAATTTCAGTGGGACTACTTTTGTTGTTCAGTCATTTTCAGTCCTGTCCAACTCTTCATGACCCCATTTTGGGGTTTTCTTGGCAGAGATACCAAAGTGGTTTGCCATTTTTTGAGTTTTATTATATTTTATTTTTTTAAATTTTATTTAATTAGATGATTTAGAAGATTTTCCCATGGTTATAAGATTCATGTTCTTTCCCTCCCCTCCTCCCACCCCCTCCCATAGCCAATGCGCTACTGGGTTTAACATGGGTTTGCCACTAGTGGGATCCTTTAGAGTCTCCATCCCCAATCATATCCCCTCTACCCATGAGATCGAGTAGTTGTTTTTCTTTTGTGTTTCCACTGCCACAGTTCTTCCTCTGGATGTGGAGAGCATCTTTCTCATGAATCCCTCCAAATTGTCCTGGGTCATTGCATTGCTGCTAGTAGAGAAGTCCATGACATTCAGTTGTGCCACAGTGTATCCGTCTCTGTGTACAATGTTCTCCTGTTTCTGCTCTTCTCACTCTGCATCAATTCCTGGAGGTCCTTCCAGTTCCTCATTCCTTTGAGCACAATAGTATTCCATCACCAACATATGCCACAATGTGTTCAGCCATTCCCCAATTGATGGGCATCCCCTCATTTTCCAATTTTTGGCCACCACAAAGAGCACAGCTATGAATATTTTTGTACCAGACCTTTTCTTTATAATCTGTTTGGGGTACAAACCCAGCAGTGCTATGGCTGGCTCAAAGGGCAGACAGTCTTTTAGCGCCCTTTGGGCATAGTTCCAAATTGCCCTCCAGAATGGTTGGATCAGTTCACAACTCCACCAGCAGTGCATTACTGTCCCTTCTTTGCCACATCCCCTCCAGCATTCATTACTTTCCTTTGCTGTCATGTTAGCCAATCTTCTAGATGTGAAGTGATACCTCAGAGTTGTTTTGATTTGCATCTCTCTGATTATAAGAGATTTAGAACACTTTTTCATGTGCTTATTAATAGTTTTGATTTCTTTATCTGAAAACTGCCTATCCATGTCCCTTGCCCGTTTATCAATTGGAGAATGGCTTGAAATTTTGTACAATTGGTTTAGCTCTTTATAAATTTGAGTAATTAGACCTTTGTCAGAGGTTTTTGTTATGAAGATTGTTTCCCAATTGCTTGATTCTCTTCTAATTTTTTTTTTTTGCCATTTTCTTCTCTGGCTCATTTTATAGAAGAGGAACCAAGGCTAACAGAGTGAAGTGACTTGCCCAGGGTCACACAGCTACCAAGTATCTGAGGTCAAATTTGAACTCAAGTCTTCTTGACTCCAGATGCAGTAGTCTAGCCTTATAGTTAAAAAACCAGCCAATACTGTAAATTGAGGCTTAACCGATTGCTTTGTTGATTGTTTAGGCTTAAGAAGGTGATAGAGAAGACATGGGTTCTGGAGATGAAATGGAAAAGTGTATCCCAAATACATTGGCATTTGCCAAGCAGTTTGGTAGGGAAGTGGCACCCCTGGAGCCAGGGAAGAAATGGCTGCAGAATAAAACCACTGCCACAAGGCTATGGGACTGGCAGAAGAAAAAGAACCCCAAGTCATGGTCCTGTCAGTACCTGTGGCTTCTTGCTAGTTGATAGCTCTAGAAATGGCACGGTATAGAAATACTTTGAGTCAGAGCATCCAAGTTTTCTCCACTCTTCCATTTTCTAGCTGTGTGATTTGGGGCAAGTGTGTGACTTCTGCTGGCCTCAGTTTCCCCCTCTGTAAAACGAGAGAGTAGGACACCATGTTCTCCAGGGTCCCTTTCCTTCCAACCTGAAAGTCTGTGGTAAGAGCGAGGCCTGGCTCACCCTTGGCCTCTGCCTAATGATCAATGAGTTCTGGCGGGACGTAAGTGCCGTTGCTGAGTGTAGGGAGGAAGGGTGCTGGCCTGGTGCCCTTGGCACCTATGTGGCCAGTGTGAGATGTGATGTGGGTTGGCAAAAGGAAATCTGGTGCTAGAGTGTGACCAGTCAGAGGGTTTCTACCCTAATCTCAAGACCTGGGTGGGAAACCAGCCCCCAAGTTGCTCAGCCCTTCCAGCACCGAAGCCGTCCATCACGTGACCTTGAGTGATAGCTGAATACAGCCTTCTCCAGGCACTGCAGGTTGGAGAGCAGGCAGGCCAGGTGGGCTCCAGCTGCTGCTGTTTCCCCAGCAGGCCCCACAGGGTGGCCCCCACCCCTCGTGTGTGCCTGCCTTCAGGCTGGCTCCTGACCGCAGGGGGGCCTCGAGGTGCAGGTCCCCAGCCAGCAGAGGTGGCAGCCCGTGACGGGAGCGTGAGCTGGGGGGGGGCGGTCTCCCTTCCCTGTATATTTTCTTTGGGTCTGGTCTGGGGAAGGGATGGGGCAGGGGGGCTCAGCCCACCTGGCTGTCAGAATTCCCTCTGGCAGTGTACCTGGAGTCTATTCAAGCCTGGCCCAGCCCTGGGGGGAGTGGAGAGGAGAGGTCCCGGGAGCCAGATACATGTGGGGCAGCAGTTCCCAAGGCTTTCTTCCCCTTGGGGGCCTATACAGCTTCTCAGAGATCCTTCCACTCTCTCTACCACTGGGGGCTGCTTTGTTGTGGCTTTCGGGGGGCCTCCCAGCTCCTGGCCTCTTCTTTGTTCCACCTTCCGGCCCTGATGGGCTTTTCCCAGCTGCCTGGAGAAGATCCTCAAGGAGCTCCCTGGGAGGAAGCAGGCTCCGCTGTCCCTGCACACTGCCAGGGCCTTCCCTGAGCCAGAGCTGGGCATGTTTTCCTTCCCTCATCCTGCCCTTTCCTCTGGATCCCTATTGAGGAACCACCAGGCAGGACCAGCCAAGGGTGTGGCAAGGGGTGGGTTACATCCCCAGGGAGGCAAGAGGAAAAGGAGGGGAGGGAGGGTGCCAGGCCAGGAGAGCGAGAAGGGGCAAGCTCATGGCCTCTGTGCACCTCTCCCGTCAGAAGAGAGGCTCCCACAGGGCACATCAGCCCATGAGCTGGCGATGGGCTCTGCCAGTGCCTCCTTTGGAGGCCTCGGGGCACAGAAACCAGCCAGCAGCTAGCATGGACAGCCCCTGCCCCAGCTCCAGAGTCCCATTTCCTGCCACCAATCCTCTTGATGTGCCCTTCAGTCCCCTTCCTATCTGGGGATGTTGGGAAATCCCCCCCCTCCCCGCTGCCCTCCCCGAAGCCTCATTTTCCCACTGAGCTCTGTCTCCCTCCCCAGGCAGGATGACTAGAACCCAGGCAGTCCTTCAGGTAGCAATGGGAGGGAAGGAGGGACAGCAGAAGGGAAGGAAGCCAGGCCCCACCCCAGCAACCCAGCCCTAATCCCCGAAACCTAGCAGGCAACACGCATGGCCCAGGGGAAGGGTGGGGAAGAAAGGCGAGGTGGGGGAGAGGGGGCCTCAGGAACAGGTGGGCTGAGGACGATGTCCCACTGTTGCTCAGCTAGTGCTGAAGAGGAGCCTCCATCTTCCACCAACCTCATGTGGTGCCCTGGGGGTGAAGCAGAGCTCAGGGGCCTCGGCTTCCAAACTGGCCAAAGGGGGCAGGGGCTGCCATACCTTCTCTCTGCCCCGTTGGGCCTGGGCATTGAGGCAGTAGGGCTGTAGGACTCTTGCCTCCTACCCGGCAGCCCCGGCAGCATTGCTCCCCCTCCTCACCCTACGCAGACCGTACATACATACCTACATGCCAGCTGTAGCCCAGAGTCTGAAAGTAGGCGGGGCTCAGGGCCCTCTTCTTTCTCTCCTTCCTCAGCGGGCCCCCATGGTATGGCCCAGCTTCAAGCCGTGCTAGAACCTCCTTCCAGTCCCCCGTTCTCTGGACATGTGATCATTTGTTGTTGTTCAGCCACCTCTCCTATCGGCCTTTGGCCTCTCTCCTTTCCGCTGGAGCCCAACTGGAGCCCAAGCTCACCCACTTCCCTTGGCGCCAATTCCTGGATCCGTGGCTCTGACTGCTCAGCAAGAGCAGGTAGCAGCAGAAGGCAGAGCCGGCTCCACTCTGCCTCGGCCCTCAAAGAGCCAACTGAGCAGAGCCGAGCTCAGGCCTGGCCGGTCCCATCTTTCTTCCACACTCCAAAGCCCCTCCCACCCTGCCAAGCATCTCTTCCTGTCCCCCACGCCAGAGCCATAGTCAATCTAACTAATGTCATTGAGCCACGTTTGTTGACAATGCAATTCGGGGTACCAAACAAGTATGAGAGACCGAAACCCAGGGCGCTCTGGTGATTTTGCCAAACCTGGCTCAGAGGGAAGTAGGAATCAATGGTGGGATAAGTCAGCCAACACAAGCAAGCAGAGATCACATGATGCAAAGCAGTGGTGGCCTGCTCATCCTGTGGCATTGGACAGGCCACCTCTGGAGGGCGGAAGAAAGTGGGTGTGCTCAGCCTGGAGAAGAGTCTCTTCTCACCAAGAATCTGAAGGGCTGAGGCCTGGTGATGGGCCCCAGGAGGGAACCCCTGCAGCAGTGAGGGTGGCCTGGCAGGTGGGGACAGACTGAAGTGGAAGGCTGGACCGGTGTCCCAGAGAGGAGGCGCCCACTTGCTGGGAATGTGGTTGAGGGATTCTTAGGCACGCCCACAGTGGCCTGGTGTGGTCCATCCTGTGCCCACAGGAACCCTGGACATCACCTGGAATAGGGGAGACCCAGATGGAGAAGATCCAGTTCCTAGCTTTGGGTAGCTGCCATTCCATGGCTTCGGAGTGGGCCTGCATGTGCTTGGGGGTAGAGGAGGCTCCTGGGCAATGTGGGCAGAGAGAATCTTGAGCAGCCTGAGCCAGGGAAGGGCCATTCATGGACTTCATGGACTCTTGGGTACCTTGAAGGAACTGCTTCATGGTGTGTCACCTCTGTGCCAGAGGGGTCACAGTCAAGAGTTGAGAGCTCTGATCCTGCCACTTCTGAACTATGTGGCCAGATAAAAGGCTTCTCCCAGCTCCGTGAGCCTCAGTTTCCTCCTCTGGAAAAATGAAGGGCTCGACCCGAATGGCCTTCGATGTCTCCTCCAGCTCTGCCATTGTGGTTTCCAGGTTTCAGTTGTCTCCATGCTGGAGGATCTGTGCTCTAAAGTCCCTCCAAGGCATGCCCTTTGAGGCTTTAGGGTTGCATGTGCTTTTCAGCTTTGCCATTCTGGGATTCTGTCCTGAGCAATCCACTTGGCTCACCCGCTCCCAGAGTTTGGCGTAGTCTGCTTAGATCATCCACGCACTTAGAGAACTCTTGGACATCGTCTTCTGGAGGGCAACTAGCCAGCATGGATGCCACGGGGCTCAGGAAAGATGTCCACCCACCCGCTGGGGCCTAAGTGGCACTAGCGGTGGCTCTGAAGGAGGCACGGAGGGGTGGTCATTCGGAGAGGCTGGTGGCCAGGAAGATTGGAGGTGAGGAGCCAAAAGACGGAGATGGAAAGCACTGCAGCAGGGAGAGGCTGGCAAGAGGGGAGTGGAGGAGCCCAAGTAAGGGACAGGAATGTGTGAGGTGGGGAGAGGAGAGAAGGAGCAGTAATGCAGCAGGGCTGAGCACAGGGCCACGGGGCTAGAGTGGACGGAGAACTGTGGTGGGAGGAAGAGGAGATGAAGGAGGCAGCGGGCAGTGGGGATGAGAATAGGAAGGGCTGGGAAGAGGGCAGAGCAGGGCATGGGGGAGGAAATGGGGCCCCCAACTATAGGAGGGCTGGAATGAGCTTCTCCCCTCTGGGCAGTGCCTTTGTTCCACTCCAAGAAGGCTGGCAGAGGAAAGAGAGCATATGGGGGAAATGTGCCCCTTGAAAGCCAGCCAGCTTCTGATGAGCTCAAGATGGAGGGGCCCTGGCCCAGGTTGGGGGTGGGAGCATCCAGGGGGCTCGGAGCCTGGGTTAAGGCAGAAGCAGAGTGCCCATCACGCCGAATGTGGCTGCTCCCCCTCCTCATCCCATAGGTGTCTCTTTCCCCACCTCCCTCCCCACATACTTCCCAGCATTCTCAGCTAGAGGGGAAAGAAAACAAAGAGCAAGGCAGGGCAGGGATGGAGGAGTAGTCAAATAGCAGCCATTATGATGGCTCTTGGTCAGGGAAGCGCCATAGACTCAGGGAGGAGAGCGGCAGCACGCTCCGCAAAGCCTTCTTCGGCCAGGCGTGGCCTATTCTGGAGCATCCACTCTCCAAAAATGATGCCAAGCTCCCTTCGATCAATTCAAACAGCTTTTCTAGCACCACTGTAGGCCCTCGAGACCCAAAGTGGAATGGGCCAGCGGACTCCTCAGAAGATTCCTGGCCATGTTTCCCCATCTTCCCTTCACTTGCCAACGTCCCGCTGCCTTGAGTGCCATCCCCTGGAATGAAGAACAACTGAGAGAACTCACAGCGGCTCAGCCAGGCTAACAGAGGAGACCACTGACACCCCTCACCCACAGGCTCTCGTCCCTGTTAGGAAGGGAGAGGAGCTCTGCTGGAATTCTCACTGCTGCCCCTTCTCACCATCGATGGCAGTGGACGGCCAAACTTGGACAAGGGATGAGAGGGAATGGTCACAATGATGGAGGGGATCGCCCACCCGATAAGGAACCCCACTGGGCTAGAGGCAATACTTGTTCTCAAGAACAGGCTCCCCCCCTGCCTGCCATGTGAAGGAGTTTTAGAAAGAAATTTAAATTTATTTGGTCATTTGGGGGTGGGGAAGAGGTGGGAGGGAGAGGGAGAGACAGAGACAGAAAGAGAAAGGAGGGGGGAAGAAGGAGAGGGAGGGCAAGAGAAGGGTGGTTCTCTTTCCCTGGTTCTGGAGGGTTTACATAGGATTTTAACAAAGCTATCTGCCCTTGAGTCACGCATGAATCACTTGATAAAGGTATTGTACACTAGTCACCACAAATTACATGAAGGGAGCCTAAAACAGAAACTCAGGTGGACCCCAAACAAGATTTGAGCATGGGGAGCCAATATGAGACTGTTCCAGGTGGATCTGGAACCTGGGGGAATCCCCAAATGCCAGGCCTAGCATTCCTCGGGTCTCTGAGGTCAGAGTGATAGTGTGGGTGCAGCATCTAAGCACATAAAATTAGGTTCCAACGATGTCTCTGCTTTTGAGAGGAGGGGAGAGAGGGTCTCCCCAGCGAAAACTGGAGAAGGGAGCAGGTAGACCTTCGCAGACCATTTTCCACCACGGCACGCCCCATATGCTGGTAGAAAGATCCACCAAATAACGAGCACATCGTGCCTATCGTTTGTTGAGTTTGCCTTTGACCCATAGGCCAAATTGCTCCCCAAAAGGCAAGTGGAAGGAAGTGTTTCCGAAGGCGACGTTCAAATTAGGTGTGCTCCTATGCCAAGTGCAATGGGAGAAGCCCCCATGTCTAGGAATCCTTTGGGTGTCAGCAGCATCAAAGCAGGCACACACAAGGAGACACCTCTCTGGCGGTAGGCATCAGTGTCACGGAGGATATGTGGAGCGAAGAAAGCTGCTCCCCACATTGAGGTCCCCACAATGCCACTCTTTGCAAATGATGTACCAAATGTGTCAAAGCCCAAATTCTGCTGAGCTTCTTTCGGGAAATCCTTAATCGTTTGAGAGGACTCCACCTAACCAGCACCAAGGAGACGGTGAGCTGCAAAGTGCATTCCCAAGAGAGAGAATTCCACCAAAGTTGGAAAGGACTGCATAGAGAACACCTCCTCAGCAGTGGAAGCTTTTGGCCCTAACGTGAATGAGCAGAGATAAGGCTGAGAAAGAAAACTACAGACCAACATCATCAAAGGTGGCGACCAAGTTAACCCAGAAAATCAGTACGTGCAGACATGCCCAAACACTCTACCGGAGCCACATGGGATTTCTGAGGAGGGTGCAAGAATCATGAGGCACTAGTGAGCAATTCTCTCAACATAGGAAAAAGGCAAACTTCATTAGAGGCAGAGAAAAGTCTTGGATATCATTTACATGTGTTCAAAACATTTGAAAAGCGGAATGGAAAGAGTTTTCCTTGATGCCATAACAACACAGGGATGTTGAAGCACCTCCACGGGCCCTCGGCTCTTCCTGCTGGGGTTTGAGATCGCTGGAGAACTCTTCAGTGCATCAATTTACTGCAGCCCAAATCGAAACACTGCTATGGTATTCCGGAGAGTCAGCTAAAATCTGAGAAAAGTCATGTGGCCAAGTCAGTGGGCAGGACTACTGAGAGCAATGGAAAAGTGGCCCAAAGCAGACTTGCTTTAGCAGATTTCACAACAATTCTAAAGAGAAATGCATGGTGGGGAAAGTGAGTCTGCACCAATTGAATTCAGTACACACCCTGCAATTGGGAGGGCTCAGGCCGATTATCCTGACTTGGATAGCCTAGTTACCCAGCTCACTACAGCCGGCTTCTTCTGCCATGCCTTATCTTTCAGCATGCAGGCCCACGTTCTGTGGTGCCGTGATGTTAAGGGTGCTGGTGTGAGCCCATAGTTGGAGGGGTCTCAGGGGAGAAGGGCTGTCCTCCCAGAAGGGGAAAAAGATTGGCCATAGGGGGTCTGTTCTGCCTAGCCATTTGCTGCTGTCCGGCCTCTTTGTGATGGAGGGGGAATCTGGCCCTTCAGTGCTACCTCCTCCGTGAAGAGTAAGCACCCACATTTCTATCAAGCTTTGCCACTAAGAAAGTACTTCTGTCGCCTCAATTCGTGTGCAGGAAGTGGGCCATGTAGTATTAGCTCCATTTCTCAGGGAAGAAAACTGAGAGCAAGTGAGTGCTGGGCCTCTCTTGAGCCCTGGTTGAACACTTTCCCCACTCCAATGGCTTTCCTGATCGCCAAGCTGGGAGGTGATAGCTGTTACTCGGTCTTCTTCCAATTCCTCAGGCCACTCTTTGGTGAGATCTCCTCTGCACACAGCACACTCTAATGGGGATTGGACTTGTTGACGTCCTTGTCACATTCTCCCCCCCCCCCCCCCCCGCCAGCTCCCATACACACCCTTGGAGAGTCCTGGAGAGATATTCCCACCAGCCCCAGCAGGGCCCAGAGCTCATTAGGGAGGACCTAGGAGAAGAGCTGTCCAAGATTTACAAGCAGCAAGTGGCAGAGCTAGAATCTAAACCCAGGGCCTTGGCCGCCCCAGTCAGGCTGCCTCCCATGCCAAACAGAACTGAACCAAACTGGGACCGTTGGGTGCTCAGTGGATGGAGAGGCAGGCCTGGAGACAGGAGCTCCTGGGTTCCATTGTGGCCTCAGACACTTCCCAGCTGGGTGACCCTGGGCAGGTCCCTTCACCCCCACTGCCCAGCCCTTACTGCCCTTCTGCCTGAGAACCTCCTACCCCCATATTGATTCTGAGATAGAAGCTGAGGGTTTAAAAAAAAGCTGATCACTTGCCTTAGAGTCAGGCACAAGGAGCGTCTTTTGAGCTCTCAGGACTCTCTGGGCTAGAGGCCTCCATAGTTCCTTTCCCAGCCCTCTTGTTTCCTTCCGAGTACCTCTGGGGCAGCTCCCACCCTGGGACCCACAGATCCCGAGAAGCTGTCTCCACCCCCCCCCCCCCGGGCCACATGCTCACACACCTGGAATGGAGGAGAGCCCACCCAGCTGCCACCTGGGCTGAGCCCCACCAACATTCCCATCAAGGAGTGAGCCTTTGGCACTGGGCCCTGCCACCGGGAACTGGAGCAGCCTCTGGGCCACAGGATGGGTCACTGCAAAGTGGCCAGACAGAGCTGGGTGCCCAGGACTCTTGGCGCTGAGGTTTTGCCAGATCCCTGAGTTGGGGTGGGGATGCCTACTTTGAGGAACCATGCATGAGCCTGGTCCCCACAGAGATGGGCAGAGGGCCACAGAGAAGGAGACCGAGCAAACAAGGCTCTTGCCCAAGATCACACCAGCATTTGAATTGAGGTCCTCAGACTCCAGATCCATCCATCTTTGCATGTACTGCTGCAGTCAGGGGTGTCCACAGGAACTGACAATGGCAGAGGAGGGAGGCTCTCTTGTGGGCCCCTTCCCAGGCATGAAGGAGCAGTCAGTGCATGAACACTTGTTCAGGGTGACATCCCCAAATGTGAACATGCCCTCCTAATGATCTCCCAGCCCAAGAGGTGTGACCAAGGTGAAGAAGGCTCAGCAGATCCCTTCCCTCCTCCAATGACACCCTCTCAGAAGGCATTATTCTCATTAGCTCTGGGGGCTGCTGGCATGCGCACGTGCGCGCGCGCACACACACACACACACACACACACACACACACACATACACACACGCTATTGACTCATACCAACTTCCAAATCCACCAAGACCGCCCAGGTCTTTTCATGCGAAATGTTCTCCAGCCACATGGCCCCCACTCCCACCCCAAGGCTTCTGTAATTCCCACGCTGGAAGGTTTCACTTTAATCCTCATTCGACTTCATTCTGTTGGTTTGGGTGCACTGGTGGAGATCATTTGGAATCCTCATTCTGCCATCCATCATATCAGCTACCCCATCCAGCTGTGTGCCACTAGCAAACACAACAGCAAAATGGCCTTCGCCACAGTGAGAAGTTATTCTAGACAGGGCAGGAATGTCACTTGCTGGTGTTGTTCTTAATTAGTGAATCGAGCTTGGCACCTCAAGCTGCTTTTTCAGTACTACTAGACCTCTGTCCCCTACATTTTTTCCTACATTCCTTTGATCTTCTTGATCTTTTGTTCTTCCAAATGAAAGTCGGTACTCTTTTTTCCAAGTGCAATAAAATAAAATGCTGGTACTTTGTACTTTCATTGGGATGGCACTGAATGAGGAGCTAGTTTAGGTAAAATTGGCATTTGTATTATATTGGCTCGGCCCACCCATGGACAATGACTGTTTCTCCAATTATTTACATCAGACTTTGCTTGAGGAAAAGCTGATTGGAATGACGTTCATATAGTTCCTGGGTTTGTCATGGCAGCTGGACTCCCGGGTATTTCATATTGTCTGGAGTTCTTTGAAGTTTCTTCTCACAGGGCTTTGTCAGTGATATCAGACTTTATTGCACACCCTGCTACAAAGGTTCGAGAGTTTCATGGTTACACCTGACGTTCTAGCTGATTCTCTCCCTCTTTCCAAGTAGAGCATCAGCCCCTGTGCAAAAAGAGAAGCTTTGTTGTCCTCGTCGTCCTTTCCCCTTCTTTGCCTTTTCAAATTGCTCAAGCTAGCATTTCTAGGATGATACTGAATAATGGTGGTGATGGTGGGCAGCCTCGCTTCCTCAAGAAGGCCTCCTCCAGCTTCTTTCTGTTCCCCAATAACTGCTCCTTGTCATGCTCTCAGCTTTGTAATTGGAATATTCCAGTGTTGTATTCTATCCAGCAGCTCTTTCTGCATCTGTCTGTAGGATTGGATGACTTTGTTATTGATGTAATCAATGATGGTAACAGCTCTCCTTGTACTGAACCAGATCCCATTCGGTACTGATGTATGGGTCTGGCCTCCTGCTGGTAGCATAGTTCAGATTTTTGCATCAGTACTCACTAAGGAAATTTATTTCGTATTGGAATTAGTTAGTCTTTAAGAGTTTGGTTCTTCCTTAGGAAGCGTATTTATGGTCTGTTTGATCCCTTTTTCCAAAATGAGCTTTTTTTGATATTCGATGTCCTTTTCCGTTAACCTGGGCACTTTATATCTGGGTAAGCATTCTTCCATTTCATTGAAGAGATGTTTCAATTTGGGGGCACCTAATTGAGCAAAATAACCCTTCATTAGTGCTACAATTTCTCTTTCATTTGCCATGCTAATGACTTGGGTTTCTCCTCTCTTTTGAATCCTACTACCCAGTGCTTTGTTCATTTTACTGGGGTCTCCCCCAGAAAGCCAGCTCCCAGGTGTATTCATTAATTCAATGGCTTCCTTCCATTCACTTGTATTCATTTCACCTTTCATTTTCAGGATTTCCACTTTGAGTTTAACGAAAGATTTTTCATTTGCAATTCATTGATCTGCTCTTTCTCCAGTTCATTGATGGAAGCATTTAAAGACACAATTTGCCTCTGATTACTCTGGCTGCACCCAGGAGTCTTGCTATGTTGTCTCATCATTACCATTGCCTTGACAGGGTTGAATGGCTTATATAGTTCAGTGAAATTCTGAGCTACACTGTGCAGGGTTACCCAGAATGACCAGGCCCTAGCAGAGAGTTTGGACAAAAGGGGTCTGGCCCACCGGAGAAGGAAATGGCAGGCCGCTCCAGTGTCTGCCCAGAGAACTCCATGGACAGTAGCAACATGATCCAAGAAATGACATCGGGAGATGAGCCCTTTGGGCAGGAAGTTGGCCAACACTACTGGAGAAAAGAATAAGGAGCTCCACAAAGAATGAAGCAGCTGGGCTAGAACCGAGAGGAAGCTCAAAAATCTCAAAAATTAGAGAATGATGTCTGTTCAAATCCAAGGCAGCCCATTCAACACAGTAACACAGCACTGGTGAAGCTGTAGCACACATGCAGAGCCGGCACTCCTCGAGCTGCTCCAATCCCCCTTCCCAGTGCCTGAGGACATTTTTGCATGCCCCACCCCTCTGTCTGACTGCCCAAAGGAGCACTTCCTCCCTCCACTCTCTGGGGTAATGGGCAGGGGAGCTCCCAGGCAGCTTGAAGTTGCAGTTTGGGCACACAAACTTGAAAATGTTTGCCAATGCCGCTCTGGGCACTGATGCCAAAGAGGCCAAAGTTGCTCAGTTCTGTGAAGATCTGCAATATCTTCTAGAAATCATACCCCAAAAGCTGTCACATTCATCACACAGGGGATTGGAATGGTAATGGGGGCAGTCAAAAAAGAATTGGAGTACAAAATGAAGCAGGGCAGAGACTAGTGGAGTTTTGCCAGGATAACTCTTGGGCCAGAGCAAACAAACACTGTTTTTCAACAGGCCAAAAGGCCATACTGCACATGGGCGTCCCTCGATGGTCAATACTGAAATCTGATTGAGTCTATCCTTGGCATCTAAAGATGGAGAAGCTCTATTCAGTCAGTTAAAATAAGACCTGGAACTGACTGTGGCTCAGAGGCTAATTTAGGCTTGTTTTAAGGGAGACATGCCGGTTAGAGCTGTCCAGGTGTTGTAGCTATGGGGTGGGGTGGGCTGCTGTCCTTGTCTAGGTTGTACTCAATGGCCGCCAAGATCCCTTCCAACCTAGAGATCCTATTGTTTGGCAGCAGTCGACTCCCCTCAGAAATGCTGGGTCTTTGGGTCTGGGCACCACATTTTTGGAAACTCAGTGACAAACCAGGACGTATCAAGAAGACTGTAAGGGGACTAGAGACTGTGTCTTCTATATAAAGGGATTGACCGAAAACCCTGGAGAAGAGGAGTCTTGGGGAGAGGGATCAGCTGTGTCCAAGGCTTTGAATGGCTGGCAGGGGATGGAGAGCAGAATCAGGGGACATATTGGGGGCAGGGGAGCTGCAGAGAAGCAGACTGAGGATTGTGAGGGAACAAACTTCAAACAAGCAGAGTTGTCTCAAAGTCAAAGGCAGCCCTGATCACTTGTCAGGGGCATTTGCAAAGGAATTCTTTTTACTTAGGCATGGATTGGTTCTGATGGCTGCCAAAGACCCTTTCAACTTGAACTCAGGTCCCTTCCTGTTCCAAGTCAGTTTTGGGATCTCAGAGTAGCAACTGCCATGCTGGGAGCCAAAAAACTAGATTTAAATGCTGTCTCTCAGTTTCCTCATCTGTAAAATGGGGACAATGATACCCTTTGGATCTACATCCCAGAGTTATCACTAGGGTCCTCCTAGAATAATGTCATCTCTTTTCATTCCCTTCTGGCCCTCACTTCCAGCTCTGACAGTCTCTGGCGTCAATCTGAAGGTAGCCTGGACAAAGGGCTGCTCTAGGAGATCATCCCCAAGGCCTAGCTCAGCCCTGATTGGCCATGCCCCACTCCAAGAACACATCCCATGTTCTTCCTCTATAAAATGAGGGGGGCATGAATCTGATGGGATCTTAAGGTTGGTTCTAGCTCAAATGTTCTGTGACCCAGAGGTCTAGTGCAGTCCTTGCTTGAGTCTGCTTGCTGCCAGCTCTAATCCTTTATATCCCATCCTCCTCCTTTTAGGAAATTCCCACTGACTTTCAGTCTCTGAACCTCTGTCATGAAATGAGTCTTACCTGGCTTGTGTCATGATCCTCAGCAGCTCGGAGAGCCCATGGCAGCATGGGAAAGTATGCCCATTCATTCATTCAAACATCCTTACCAACTGTCTGCTGGTACCATTGGGGGCCCTGGCATTACAGAGAAGAGACCTTGTTGCAGAAGAGGAGGGAGTGCTGAGATTTCAGAAAGAGGGATCGAAATGGGAGATGATCAGGAAGAGCTTCTTTCCTGAGTGATGGGGAGCCACTGGGGCATGCAGCTCAGTGAGGGAAGCGGATGGTCTGGCCATTGGAAGTTGCTGCAAACACCCTTCAGAAAGAAAAACAAATGGGCAAGGGATGTGAATAGGTAGTTTTCAGAGGAAGAAATCAAAACCATTCATAAGCATGTGAAAAAGTGCTTTAAATCTCTGATCATCAGAGAGATGCAAATCAAAACAACTCTGAGGTATCACCTCACACCTAGCAGATTGGCCAACATGACAGCAAAGGAAGGTAATGAATGCTGGAGGGGATGTGGCAAAGTTGGGACACTAATTCATTGCTGGTGGAGTTGTGAATTGATCCGACCATTCTGGAGGGCAATTTGGAACTATAAAGACTGCCTGCCCTTTGATCCAGCCATAGCACTGCTGGGTCTGTACCCCAAAGAGATAAGGAAAAAGACTTGTACAAGAATATTCATAGCTGCGCTCTTTGTGGTGGCCAAAAACTGGAAAACGAAAGGATGCCCATCAATTGGGGAATGACTGAGCAAATTGTGGTACATGTTGGTGATGGAATACTATTGTGCTCAAAGGAATAATAAAGTGGAGGAATTCCATGGAGACTAGAACAACCTCCAGGAAGTGATGCAGAGTGAAAGGAGCAGAACCAGGAGAACATTGTACACAGAGACTGATACACTGTGGCACAATTGAATGTAATGGACTTTGCAAGACAATCCCAAGGGATTTAGGAGAAAGCACTGTGGGAGCAGAAACGGGGAAGGAAAACAAATGTCTTAGGATTTGTTTACATGGGTATAGGATTGGGGGTTGGGGTTTTAAAAGACTGCTCTAATGCCAAAATGAGTAATTATGGGAAAAGGTGTACCTGACATTTGTACAAGCTAGCAGAAGAGGGAAAGAAAACAAAATATATGAACATGGAAAAGTATTTTTAAAAAGAGAAAGACGGGCACACAGATAGATGGACAGACAGGCAGAGAAGTAGAATGAAATCACTCTTCTAGGACAATGCCCCCCCCCAACTGGTCTTCCTCCCTCTAGAACTCTGTCCAAAGTGTGGCATTGGATTCAAAGGGCTAGAAGCAAAGATCCAGTGCAAGAAAGGGAAATGCTGGAAGGGAGTGGGAGGGCTGGGGGTGTGGGGGGAGGCAGGGGGATTGCATCAGAGTCTTTGTGTCTTCCAGGCAGGCCCCCATGGCAGGGGGTGGGGTGAGCAGTGGGGAGAGGGCAAGGGAGCTCTGTGGCTTTGTGCCCATTGATTCTTCCTCCTCTTTCTCCTGCTTTTTCTCACAGTGTAGGAAGGCAGCATTGTGCATTAATGAGAACACCCAGGTCAAGGGGTGTGTGTGACGGAAAATGAGAGAGACAGGGAGAGAATATGTCGGCAAGTTGGCCCCACCTGCAGCCAGTCGGCGTCTGCTGCCTCCTCAGAAGACTGCCTGGCCCCTGACTCAGTTAGTCCATCCCCACCCCTCTTGCCCTTCCCTTTGCTCTAGAGGGTTAGGGAGCTTGGGTGGAGGAGCACAAGCTCGAAGCAGGGAGACGGCTCTGTCCTTTGGGGCCCATGTCAGGCAGGGGGTGGTGAGGGCCCCTTGAAGGCCTTGGCCTTTGCCTTGTGGGGAGGATCTCCCTAAGGGTCGGTCCTCTTCCTCCTTGCCCTGTTCCCTTGTTGAATGCTCCACAGGTGGCCCTGGGCTGGGCTCTGTTCTTCTCTCCTCCCCCATCTTGGTTTCCAAGTCAGGAAGCCAAGCCAAGTCAAGGTCTCCAAGACTCCAGCAGAACCCTCCCTGGAATTCACTTCTCTGGGGCCTTGGGGATGTGGATGGGGTCAGGTGGTGCAGGCAAAGGTGCCCCAAGTCCCCCAACAGGGGCTGAAATGGGCAGCAGCACTTCCGGGTTAGGCTGGGCCTGGAGGGGGCCATGTGGGGCTCTCCTTCCTGCTGTACTGTAGGACCTGAGGGCTGAACGTGGCTCTCCAACTTCTCCCCAGCTCCGCCAAAGCCAGGAAGCCCAGAGCTGGAGGGGCTGCCCACTCTCCTGCTCCCAAGAGTTGCCTAAAGGGCAGCACCTTTGTGCAGGACTGTGACTGGCCGCCACTGCTGTGTACAAGGCTGCCTTCCCTGTAGCTGGCTGTTGCCCTGGTAGCCCAGTCTGTCCACTTGGGGCTTCTCCCTCCCTGAGCAGCACCCTCTGCCCCACCAGGAGATATTTCCAGGCACTGTGGAAGGAAGACATGTGGGGCAGGGCCTGGGCTGGAAAAAGCTGTCAGGAGAGGGGCTGGGGATGGTGAGAACGAAGAGGAGGCGGCTGAGGAGCCGAGACTTTCATGGGAACTAAGAAGCTGGTGGGTACAAATTGCCATTGGGGAGGCCGTGCCCCCGAGGAGCTCAAACACTGATGAGTAGAAGCCAAGGGAAGTGGAGAGGGAGACTAATCAGAATGGAATCGAGGCCAGCCCGAAAAGGCGGCACCTGAGCTGAGAGAGGGCAAAAGACAAATGTTCCACAAGTCATACTGGCACAGGAAGGCGCATCTCCTTTGTTGGGAGCAGGCTGGGCAGGGGCAGAGGGGTGGGAGCTGGAGCTCTTCAAAGAGCAGTTACTTCAGTTTGGTGCGAAAGGGAATGATATGAAATGAGGTTGCAAAGGGAGATGGAACCAAGACGAGAGGGCCCTCCACAGAGGACGGGATACTGGGCTTGCCCGTGGGGGCATGGGGAGGTCATGGAAGGTTACTGGACACCCAGCCAGGTAGAGTATGAAGCAGAGAGGCAGAGAGACCAAGCAAAAGGCTAATGAGGCCAAGCTGGGAAGAGGAGAGGGCACAGCCTTCAGCACTAGGCCGGAGTCATGCAGGTCAAGTGAGGGGTAACATGCTTGCTGGGGAGGCTGTTGAATTACTAACTGATTGGATGAGCAGAGAGGTGAGAAGTAGGTAAGGGTGAGACAACTGGGGTTTAGTGACACAACCAGAAGTGTCTGAAGCCAGATTTGAACCCAGGTCTTCCAGACTCTAGGCCTGGCACCTAGCTGCCCCCCAGGTGAGAGGCAGGGATGAATAGGCATGAAGTCCCTGGGAGCCTGGGAAAATAGTTTGGATAAAGCATTCCATTGTGTGTGTGTGTGTGTGGAGAATGGGAAGGGAGGAGGGAAGAAGACAGCCAGTGGAGGACAGAAATGTGGCTTGAAGAGAGGACGTGGGAATGGGATCTGGATGGGCAATAGACGTGGAGGGTGCTGCTCACCCCCTTCTCTCACCAGGCTACTGTGGGGTCCTGGATTCTCTCCCCTAGGCTCCCCTTTCTCTTCACTCCCACAGCTCCCCTATTCTGGGACCCTCTGACTTCATTGAATTGGATTCTGTGGCATCCATGCAGTACCTACTCCGTGCCAGGCGGTGGGCTGGCTGTGGTGGGCAAGCAGCCTCTGCCTCTGGGGGTCTGCAATTCTGGCCAAGGCAAGAAAGCCCCCCATCCCAGGATGAGGGTGAAAGGCACCTGGCCTTTTGTGGCATCGGGAGGCCTCCTCCCTGCCCTCCTCCTCTCCCCATCCATTGGCTTTTGTCTGCCCCCAGGGGAAGGGGTTCTGTGGGAGAGAAAGGGGGAGGGAAAGTGGCTGGGGCAGCTTTCCTTAGAGGAGGGAGTGGGCCCAGGAGCCCCCTGACCCCAGACATCACAAGAGGTCCCCTGAGGCTGGGTGGTGGGCTCTCAGGAATGATGGGGAGGAGCTCAGGGAGCTGGGGCCAGGGGGATCAGGGGGGCCCAGTTCCTGTTCCCATGAAAGCAAGCCTAGGAAATGAAGGGCTCAGCCAGGAGGGGGTCTAGCAGGGCAAGCTGGAGCCGGGCCCCTGGCTCCCATCCTGGCGTCACTTCCTGGGAGGACTCTCTGCAGCCTGGGGCCTCTGCCAGAGCTCCCTCCAAGGGCCTGTAGGAGAAGGGGGTGGGGGAGGGAGACTGAGAGGCCTGGCCTGACAGCTCAGCCTTATCACCCACAAGCTGGAGGAAGCCTGCTGCAGCTCATCCCAGAAGGGCCAGGGCCCTGAGGAAGGCTAGAGCTCACAGGGAGATGCAGGAGTGACTGACAGGGCAGGTGGGCCGCAGGCATGGCCACTCCCTTGGAGGCCTCACCTCAGGATCTGCTCCCAACTCCCTCCTACTCTAGCCAGGGGCTCCTTGGGCCAGGAAAGCAGCCACTGGCAGCCCTCAGCAAAGGTAAGCCTGGGGACACTGCTCAGGATCTGGGGAAAGGGCTCCAGGGAAGGCAGCTAAGTGGCTCAGTGACTAGAGAGGATGTAGCGGGTTCAAATCTATCTTCAGAAACTTCCTAGCTGTGTGACCCTGGGTAGGTCATGTAATTCCAGTTGCCTAGCCCTTACCACTCTTCTGCCTTGGAACTGACACTTAGTATCCATTTTAAGATAGAGGGGAGGAAGAGAGAGAGACAGACAGACAGATGTTTCCAGGGGAATGAATAAACTCAAGGTTTGGGCTTGGCTCTGAGATGATTCAAAGGTTTTTCTCAATGGCTGAAAGCCCGAATGGCTTCGGCTCCTCTGCCCAGTGCAGTGATGAAAGTGTTGGCAGAGGGCAGAAGTATTTCTATTGTCCGAGCTTCTCCAGAGCCAGGCACTGTGTTAAAGGCTTTACAGACTGGATTCCAATTTTAACAGCTATTTTTACTTCTCTGGGCCTCAGTTTCCTGGGTTGTACATTGGGAGGCAGCGAGAGGGAGCTGGCCTTGAAGGTCCCTCGTAGTTCAAAGTCTGTGACCTAGTCGGTGGCCTTGAAGACCCCTATCTGCGTGGGCACTGTCTCACTGGATGGTGACCCAGTTCTGATCTGCTGAGGATCCCAGAGCTATGCAGGAGCAATGGGGGCACCATTTAGAAAGGCAGATTTCAGCCAGACGAAGGTCTTTTCTCCCACATCCAGTTGTTCCAGGGTGCAATGAGCTGCCTCCACCCACGTGAGCAATCTCCGGGTAGATGCCAGATGGCCACCTTGCGGGGCAGGGTGAGGAGGAGAACAAGGTGGCTGGGTGGAGCCTGGCCGTTACTTGGGCTGGCCACCCAGCTCCCACATAGGCGCTACATGCCAGAGCACTGGGCCTTAGGGAAGGTGACTAACCCAAGTCCCTGGGCTCTCTGGTCAATCCACCTTGCCTTGCCAGAACAGCCGGCACAGCACTGGTGGCTCTTGGGCTGGGGCCTGGCCACCCTGTCCAGCACTTCCCTTGGTTCCTCTTTGCTGCTGCTGGACCACATGCAGTCCTCCGGGATTGCCTTAACAGAGCTAGGCTAAAAGGAAGTTTGCAGCAAGTGGAACACGGCTTAAAGCAAGGCCTAAAACCACAGCCAGAACAAATGCTCGGGAAGTGGAGCTGCCATCCCTGGTCCCAGGCTGAACCTGGGAGCCCCACATCCACCTCAAGGGCCACAGAGAGGTGGCGGAGTTGGGTTAGGAGGCTCCCTCCAGCCTTGGCCCTCCATGCGACAGTCCCCATCTCGCCTGCAGTGGCCCTGCTCAGGAGTCCGGAGCATCTAGCGCTGAAGGCGACTCTAGAGATTATCCAGTCGACTGCCCAGTTAAGAAAGGAGGAAACTGCTGGAAGCACGGCTGGCTGAGGGCAGAGCTGGGACTCGTGTGGAGGTCTTGGCTTTGCTTGTTCCTCCTCAGCGTTCTTCACTTCTTACCCAAGGCCTCGTGCGGTCCCTGGTTCTGCCTGACAACCTGGGCCCAGTGAAAGGGGCTGCAGCAGCTCTAGAAGGTTGGAGTGGGGAGACTCCTCAGAGCCTGGGTCATCCAACCCAGAGCTCAGGCTGATGAGCGGAGCAGCTGGCCCTCTTCTGGCAGACCTCTGAGAGCCGTGGCTCACTCACTGCCTCTGAAGACTGTGCCTCCCCTCTGGGGCAAGACTTGTCACGAGCTCAATTCCAGGGAGAAGAGATCTCGAAGCCCCTCTGAAACCCCCTGCCCTCCGAGCAGGCCCAGCCACACCCCTCGCCCACGTGCCACCCATTCTGACTCTCCCGCTGAGCCTTCTCTCCACCACTGCTTACTTAATCAGATCCTGCCGTGGCGTAAACTCAAGGCCCTTCCTCCAGCTCGTGTCCAAGCGGGAAGGAACCTTCATCCAGAACATGGAATGTTTGAGCTGGCAGGAATCTTCGAGATGCTCTAATCTAGAGCTCCCTTCTGACAGACAAAGAACCAGAGAGCCAGGGAGTAGGCCCCTCAGCCCCATTCACGCAGTCAGAGGTAGCCATGCAGAAGGAGAACCCAGGTCCCTGGACTCACCAAGGCCCATCTCGGTCTTGCCCCATCCCAACCCCAGATCTCTGGGCTCTGCCCTCCCCACAATTCTCAACCCCCTGCCCGCCCAGGCCCCAGGTCCGGTTTAAGCCCCTAATGATCTTAAGGGCCCCAGGCTCCATGGCCAAGGGCACCTGTCTCTGAGCAGGGGAAGCAGTGCAGGGACCAAGCTGGCTTCCACAGGGCTGCACCATCTTGCCCGCCTCCCTGTCCCCAGCCCCAGCAGTGTAGGCTGCTGGGCTCCAGGAGGCAGAAGGGCCCGGAGCCCTTCCTGGAGAGCCAGGAGAAAGGGGCCCCTCCGTGGTTCAGGCGCACTCAAGGCTGCGATGGATTGGGAAGCCCTGAACAGCACAAGCATGCCTCCAGATGCTAACAGCTGCTGAAATCTGTGGCACTTTGTCTAAACAGCCAAGCCCCTTGTGCCCAGCTGCTCCTTTTCCTGCGCCCGGCAGTGAGAGGCCCTTCTATTCTGCTGGCCTGGCCAAGTTTGTTTTTTCAAACAAGACATTTCCTTCAGGCTTGTTAAGATATGCAAACAGCTCCCACATCAGCACCAGCGCTGTGGCGGCACTCATCCCCGGGCCCTGGCTGCTCTCTGGCCCATCAGGATCCTGACCCTCCGGGAGCCGCTGGAGCTCATCCAGGGGGCCGTTTAGTCCAAGAGCATCTGGAGGAGACTCAGGGATGATTTGCTCCATGGGCCCCTCTGGGGCTGCTTTCAGGCAGAGTCTGGCCATGTGGCGTTCTCCAGGGCTTGCTACAAGGCCCAAGGAAGCTCACTTTGACAGGAATGTTGACCATCCCTGGAAAGGCCCCCCCTCACGTGGCACTGGGATGACCCTGGGATGACCCAGTTTCGGAAGATGCCCTTCAGATCCATGACCCGGGGCCCATCCCAGGCTGCTTGCGTGTCTCTAGGAGTCTCGGAATCTGGTCCCAGCACCCTTGGGACCCCGCAAAGACCTGGCTCCTCCACACCCACCTCATGCTCAGCCCCATCTCCCTTTCTGGCAGGGCTTACTTCCCTGTGGCCTCATGAAGTCTTCAGGATTTGCCCCAAGTGAAACAGCACCCTCACTCCTCCTCCTCCTCCTCCTCCTCCTCCTCCTCCTCCTCACTTGGCCCCAGGTGCAGAGACCCTACTGTGCCAATTCTCAGGTCCTTACTCCTTTGTTTAAACAGCAGCACTGAACCTAAAACCAAGAGGCCTGGGTTCAACGTCTGACTCTAATGCCTCCTGAGCTCTCTGGGCCTCAGTTTCCTCCTCCTTAGAGATAACAGTTCCCTTTGTAAGCCGTAAAGCCCTAGAAAATGGCAGCTGGTGCTATTCTTACCCTCTTTAATCCTGAGATGAATCTGCTGGGGCATCATCACATTGTTCATCCTGAAATTTCCAGCCCCCTGACTTTGTGCCATCAGAGGTCCTGCCACCAAGACCTCCCTGAAGAGTGGCTGGTGTCTCCCAAGAGAACCCATGCTGGGGGGAGCAGAGAATGAGCTGACTGCCTCAGTGGCCCTGAGCATCCCATGGGAGCCCAGTGAGATCCCAGGGGGAGGTGACAGGGGAAACATGTCAGGCTTGAGGCTTCTGGGTGGAGAGCACTGCAGACACAGCTGGCAGCTGAGGGCTAGCCAGCAGAGCCCTCTTGGAGACGGGCGCCTCTAGCCTCACTGTCTTCTGGCCATTGTCATCCTCCCTGCCTTAGTCTTGGGACACCAGCCAGAACCCAAGGAGGAAGGGGGCTGCTCCTTGGGAGGCCATCTCTTTGGTCTTGAGAGCGGTTGTTGGGATTGCCCTGTAGGCTCGTCATCTCCCCTCTCTTGTGCTCCCAGGCTTCCCTTTCCCTTCTCATTTGCTTTTTCCTCCCTCCCTTTCTCAGCCTGCCACACAGGCGCCAGCACACTCCCTTTCCATTTCCTCCCTCTCCTGCTTTGGCTCCCAGGTGCCATGGGGGGACCTGAGAGCCACACTCTGGCATAGTTCCCATCAGCAATCATCCCTGAAGCCCACTCACATCAGGTCAGTCCCCCAGCTCCCTTCTGCCAGCAGAGGTGCCCGGAAGGCTGCCCTGTGCTCCCCGGATACGTGGAGTTTGAGGACGTGGCGCAGCCATTCACGGTAAGTCGTCAGGACCAGCCAGGCTGCTGCGGAAGCCCCTGTAGAGAGCTCCTCTGAGAGCCTGGGAGGCGGGCAGGCAGAAAAGGGCCAGGCTGAAGCCAAGCACTGACGCCGGCCCCCAGGCTGAGGGGAAGCCGCCACATATTGTACAGCTGCCTACTTGGTGAGCTTGGCAAAGACGGAACTCGGGGGATGAGAAAGAGCCCAGGCAGGGCCCTCCTCCTAGAGCTTCACAGAGCCATGGGGAACCCTCGAAACTCATTTGAGAGAGCCAATGCTCAAGCCTTCAGGTCAGGGCGCCTTTGGGACGGGCCTTAGAAGCAGATCATTATGCCAGGCTCGTAAGTTGTAGAGGAGGAAACTGAGACCCTAAGAAGAGAAGCCATGGTGCCCTCAGCTCCTAGGGAGCTCCCTCCACTGACACAGGTGCCCAGCCCTCTCTCTCCAGCTGCCAGAGCTCTGAGGTGGGAAGTGACTTGGCCAGAGGCACACAATCAGTAGGTGTCAGAGGTGAGGCTTGGACCCAGGGCCTCTTGGCTCTGGAGCCATTGCCCTCCATGTGGCATCACAGGGTGATGAAGGAGCCTTGGGGAGCACTGAGGCATCCTCTGAAGTTATGATGGAAGAAGAAGAGCTCTAGTGAGCAGGAAGAGTGTCATCCTGGTTTCCATCACTACTGAGCACCAAGGAGAACCTGAACCCAGATCTCGTGACTCCCAAGCCAGGGTTCCTTTCTACTTCCCTCTGGGAGGCAAACTCAATGAATACTTTGACTCAAAGCACCAGATCTCATTTAAGCTAACAAGTAATTACCCATGACAAGAAAGTTGGAAACAGATGGCAGGCTCCCCATTCGCTGGGCTTGCTTGCTTGCTTGCTCACTGGCTGTCTGTGCCTGTCCACTTGCCTGCTGACCCCAGCCCTCAGAGGCTCCTTCCTCACCCATCACATGTACCCACATGCCAAAAGAAGAGCCCCTGTCTTTCCAGGACTGCAAAGAGCTTCCAGCGAAACTCCCCTGGGTGGCAGGCAGGCAGCTGGCAGCAGGCAAGCAAGCAAGCCAGCCCTAGGCTTCATCTCCCCATTCTCCAGATTAGGGAACTGAGAGTCTGATGGAAAGGTGATTTGCTTAGGAGCCACAGAGCCAGTGCCCCAAGTCAGGTCCCCAGGCTGCAGGGGGCCAGTGCTCTCGCCCCAGTCCCTCGCTGTCCCCAAACGCTAGATCTCTCCCAGTTTGCATCATGCGCATCCTTATGATGGTGGGACCCTGGCAGAGGAAGGTGCAAGAGGGCTCACTTGCTTCCTGGGCCCATTCCTACCTCCGATGCTGCTGAAACTCCAACTCAACCACAGCCTTCCAGTGTAGCCTTTCACCTCATGGAGCCTCAGTCTCCCCCTCTGTCAAATGTGGAAATGGGAACAGCAGCTGATCCAGAAAGACGCTGCCCCACAAGCCCCTGGGAAGATGACTCCAGACTCCGGAGCTAAGTAGAGACGGCCCGCATTCCTGCCCTTAGCTCTGCCGGCAGCACAGTTGGTCTCTGCAGTCTGTGGACCTCTTCTGCACCTCATCTCTCTGCTCTGCAGCACATGCCCCCAGGAATAGGAGACACCCAGCTGCACTTCTGCCTGAAGGGTGGGCCCATAGGCTCCAGAAGCCCCAGGCAGCCCAAGGACTGGGCGCCAATGGCCACCACGGAAAAGCGGAGCCACGGAAGCCAGATGGCAGCCATGGGCCATGCAGGATAAAAGGAAGAACTTCCTGGTCACCAAGGCCATTGGCCCAGGAAGGGCAGCCAGTTTCACTCCTGGGACCTCTCCACCTCCTCCTCCTCCCCTGCCCTGGGAGTCAGGAGACAAGGGATCTACTCAGAACTCCACCACCCATGGATGGATCGTGTGACACTGAGTGAGGCCCCTCCCCTCTCTCTGGGCTCGAAAATGGGCTCATTGTTCTGCCAGAAGACCCTCTGTCTCCCATATTTGTTCCTTTGCCTCAGCTCTTCCCAGCGCCCAGGATGTGGGCCTTCGTCCTGGCCACCTCGTGGAATCCTCCACTTCCTTTGAAGATCTGCTTGGTGTCCCCAGTGCTAGTCCCCTCCCCCGCAGGACCTTGCCTTCAGCCTAAAGGTGCCCACTTCTATGCACGGACCCCAGCAGAAGCTCCTGGAGGGCAGCAACTCTTTCACTTGCCTCAGTTTCCCTAGTGCTCAATGACACAGTGTTGAGCATATGGGAAGCGCTGGGAGTTCATTCATTCGAGCCTCAGTTCCTCCAGCGACCACACGAAGTTCTTGGCCTTTCCTGGGCCCTACATGGACCCTCTGCACTGTCCGTCCACTTAAAATAATGTTCTTCCAGGCAGCCGGGCTGGAGAAGAACCCATCATGGCCAGGGCAATATAGCCATCAGACACTGGCTAGTCTGGCTTCCCAGGTGCCCCGTGCCCAGCATCCTCCTTTGGGCCAAACCTTCTTGTTCCCATGTTCTGGGGTAGAGCGGGCGCTCCGGCGGGCCACAAAGCCCACAGCGCAAGCAGCTGCAGCAACATCACCTTCCTCAGAAGAGGAGGCAGCAGTGGGAAAGGAGGAAGAGCAAGAGCTCCCTTAGAGATGATGAGAGACAGAGAGGAAGAAAGAGAGAGACAGAGAGGGAGAGAGAGACACAGAGAGACAGACAGAGAGAGACACACACAGAGATACCCAGAGAGAGGGAGAGAGACAGAGAGGGAGAGAGACACAGAGACAGAGACAGACAGAGACAGACACAGAAAGAGAGAGACGGAGAAAGACACAGACACAGAGGGAGAGAGAGACAGAGGGAGAGAGACACAGAGACACACACAGAGAGAAACAGAGACAGAGAGAGAGTTCCATTCACAAAGAAATCATTATGATCAATTTAATTCATTGTAACATTGAATACAGAAAAGCTTTCTGCAGAGCCTGGGCAAAAAGCCAACCTTTCTATAAAAATGGGTTTTCTTTTAAAAGCGAATATAGTGAGTGGGCAAGCTACACTGGGCTTGTTCATTCTCTCCCTCTCCCTCCTCTCTCTGTCTCTGTCTGTCTCTCCTTCTCTGTCTCTGTGTCTCTGTGTCTCTGTCTTTCTTCCTCCTTGTCTCTCTCTCTCTGTCTCTCCCCTTCACCCTCTCCTCCTCTTGGAGCTCTGACCAATACAGGGTGTGAGGCAAGCGTTACGGTCTCCTCCCAAAGAGATCTTTGTCTAGAATTTCCATGTGGCCAAGGCACCCATTTCAACTCTGCTTTGAACTTGAGGGAGCACTTGTACTCATCTCATTTGCTTCTCACCACAGCCTTCTGCATCCCCATTTTACAGATGAAGGAATTGAGTCTTAGTGAGACTAAAGGACTTGCCCAATGTCCCCCAGCTAGGAAGTGTGAGTGGCAGGATTAGAAGCCTCTTCTGCCTTCAAGTCACCAGTTAGTTTGCTTTGTTGCTTTCAGGTCTCTTTGGATTCCAAGCTGGCACCTCATTTTCCTTCTCTATCAAATGGGAGTATTGGACCCATAGTCACACTCCGTTTGTCCTCTGGATTCTAGTTGTGAGACTAAAGGAGATTGTGTTGGCTGCCCAAAGTCCCAGATCTTTGTAGCAGTGTAGGTCAGTGACCATCAGATCTGGAGCTGGGGAAGAAGGTACAGAGAGCTCACTTGGCCCAGAAGACCCCAAACTGGGGCTGTGGACTCTTTGAGGTCAACAGAGCTACAGGTGGTACAGGGTGGGTACTGCACCAGGGCAGTAATATGCAGGAGACTTGTTCCTGTCTTCTACCCTATCTGCACCCCAGCTGCCACCTCCAGGGTCCCATATCCTCCTGGGACTCATCTCTCCATGATGTGGGGTAGGCCCAGGATGGCCAAGGAGGATCAGATTGTTTCTTTTGAAGTTAATCAGTATGAACAACCACAGGCATTGTAATATCCAGAAAAGGAGAAAAGGATTGTGAACTTTTATTGTAGTCAAGTGCCCTGCAAGTCTGTGGCCCCCTCCCATTTTCCTTCTGCTTTCCTCTGAACATGTTTGTTTGGGTTTCGTTTCTGTGCCTCCCTTCTGTCCTTTTTGTTACTTCACACACTACCCTTAGGCCCTGGGCCCTGCCCCACTTGCAGTGCTGCTCCCTTGTACCCAACAAGTCCACACAGGGGCTGTGTCTCTAAACAAGCACCTGTGCCCCACGCTTTGGCATCAGTTTTTTCCAAGGTTCTGCTTGCTCACTGGTGTGATCTGCATTCATCTTGATGGTTTCAGAATTGGTGCCCTGTATGTTGCTGTAGTCCTCGTACGAATGGCCACTTTGGTTCTCCTCACTTCCTACGTGTCTTCCCAGGTCTGTCACAATTCACCAAGAGGTGATTTTCCATGTGTGAGACCTCTGGCCTTCTGGGGCATGGTGTCAAAGGCAACGTACACTTAGGTATTTCAGGGGGAATCATTCTCAGTTCCTTTCCCAATTCACAGCTCCATTGATGATGCATTTCTGTGCCTGTCTTCCCACATTCCCTCCAACAATCATCAATTTCAGCTTTCATCATTCCAGTGACCTGCTACGCATGAGGTAGAACCGTGGAGTTTTTTTTAGTTTATTTATTTAATTAATTAATTTAGAATATTTTTCCATGGTCACATAACTCATGTTCTTTCCCTTCCCTCCTCCATCCCCCCTTCTGTAGTCAATGCACAATTCCACTGGGTTTTACATGTGTCATTGATCCAGACCTATGTCCATATTATTGATAATTGCACTAGGGTGATCATTTAGCGTCTCCATCCCCAATCATATCCCCATTGACCCATGTATTCAAGCAGTTGTTTTTCTTCAGTGTTTTTACTCCCACTGTGTTTTCTCTGGATGTGAATAGTGGTCTTTCTCATAGATTCCTCCAAGTTGTTCAGGATCACTGCATTGCCACTAATGGAGAAGTCCATTACATTCGACTATACCACAGTGTATCTGTCTCTGTGTACAATGTTCTCCTGGTTCTGCTCCTCTCACTCTGCATCAGTTCCTGAAGGTCCTTCCAGTTCACATGGAATCTCTCCAGTTCATCATTCCTTATAGCACAATAGTGTTCCATCACCAACATATACCACAATGTGTTCAGTCATTCCCCAATCGAAGGGCATCCCCTCATTTTCCATTTTCAAATTTTTTTTTGCCACCACAAAGAGCACAGCTATGAATATTCTTTTTTTTGACTTTTTTTTATTTGGTCAATTTCAAACATTATTCCTTAGTTACAAAAATCATTTTCTATTCCCCCCACCCCTCCCATGACCAAGGCACAATTCCACTGGGTAGTGCATATGTCCTTGATCAGAACCCATTTCCATGTTGTTGGTGTTTGCATTAGGATGTTCATTTAGAGTTTACATCCCCAATCATATCCCCTCGACCCATGTAATCAAGAAATTGTTTTTCTTTGGTGTTTTTACTCAGCTATGAATATTCTTGTACAAGTCTTTTTCCTTATTATCTCTTTGGCGTACAAACCCAGCAGTGCTATGGCTGGATCAAAGTCTTTTAGCGCCCTTTGGGCATAGATCCAAATTGCCTTCCAGAATGGTTGGATCAGTTCACAACTCCACCAGCAATGCATGAATGTCTCAATTTTGACATACCCCCTCCAACATTCATTACTTTCCTTTGGTGTCATATTAGCCAACCTGCTAGGTGTGAGGTGATACCTCAGAGTTGTTTTGATTTGCATTTCTCTAATTATAAGAGATTTAGAACACTTTTTCATGTGCTTATTAATAGTTTTGATTTCTTTATCTGAGAACTGCCTATTCATGTCCCCTGCCCATTTATCAATTGGGGAATGGCTTGATTTTTTTTTGTACAATTGATTTAGCTCCTTATGAATTTGAATAATTAGACTTTTGTCAGAGGTTTTTGTTATAAATAGTTTCCCTAATTTGTTGCTTCCCATCTAACTTTTGTTGCATTGGTTTTGTTTGTAAAAAACTTTTTAATTTAATGTAATCAAAATTATTCATTTTACATTTTGTAATTTTTTCTAACACTTGCTTGGTCTTAAAATCTTTCATTTCCCAAAGATCCGACAAGTATACTATTCTGTGTTCACCTAATTTATTTATAGTTTCCGTCTTTATATTCAAGTCATTGACCCATTCTCAATTTATCTTGGTGTAGGGTACAAGACATTGATCTAAACTGTGTAATTAAAATTTCTGTACCCTAAAACTACTATTCCCAGAACCCCACTCTCCTTCTCATGTTGCATACTGACATAGGGAAGATATAAAGTTTGGTGTAGCCCCACCTTTCCCTTGCTTCTTCCTATAATGGCAGCTGCCAGCAGTGTTTTTAAACAGGCAAGAGAATTTAGTCGTGTGGTTTTATTTTGTTAGATAATTGCCCTTTTATTCCTTTACATCTAGTGATCTTTAATACACTTTATAAAATATAATCCTCAGAGTATTGGACATTAATTTAAATCCTACAAAACCTAATCACTTCCATAGTGTTTTCCAATTTTTCCAGCAGTTTTTATCAAATAGTGGATTTTTGTCCCCAAAGCTGAGATCTTTGAGCTTATCATAGATTGTCTTGCTGAGGTCACTTACCCCAAGTCTATTCCATTGATCCTCCCTTCTGTCTCTTAGCCAGTAACAAATTGTTTTGACAACCACTGCGTTATAGTATAGTTTGAGATCTGGGACTGCAAGGCCTCCTTCCTTTACATTTTTTTTCATCATTTCCCTGGATATCCTTGATCTTTTGTTCTTCCAAATGTAGTTTGTTATAGTTTTTTCTAACTCACTAAATTTTTTGTGTTAGTTTGATAGGTATGGCACTGAATAAATAAATTAGTTTGGGTAGGATTTTCATTTTTATTCTGTGAGCTCATCATACCTGTGAGCAATTAATGTTTTTCCAATTGTATAGATCTAGTTTTTCTTAAACAATATTTTATTTGATCATTTCCAAACATTATTCATTGGAGACAAAGATCATTTTCTTTTCCTCCCCTCCCCCTCCCCTAGTCAATACGCAATTCCACTGGGTATCACATGTGTCCTTGATTCAAACCCATTTCCATGTTATTGGTATTTGCATTAGAGTGTTCATTTAGAGTCTCTCCTCAGACATGTCCCCTCCACCCCTGTAGTCAAGCAGTTGCTTTTCCTCAGTGTTTTTACTCCCACAGTTTGTCCTCTGCTTGTGGATAGTGTTTTTTCTCCTAGATCCCTGCAGATTGTTCAGGGACACTGCATTGACACTAATGGAGAAGTCCATTATGTTCAATTGTACCACAGTGTATCAGTCTCTGTGTACAATGTTTTCCTGGTTCTGCTCCATTCACTTTACATCAATTCCTGGAGGTTGTTCCAGTCTCCATGGAATTGCTCCACTTTATTATTCCTCTTAGCACAATAGTATTCCATCACCAACATATACCACAATTTGTTCAGCCATTCCCCAATTGAAGGGCATCCCCTCATTTTCCAATTTTTGGCCACCACAAAGAGCACAGCTATGAATATTCTTGTACAAGTCTTTTCCCTTATTATCTCTTTGGGATACAAACCCAGCAGTGCTATGGCTGGATCAAAGGGCAGACAGTCCTTTATTGCCCTTTGGGCATTGTTCCAAATTGCCCTCCAGAATGGTTGGATCAATTCACAACTCCACCAGCAATGCATTAATGTCCCGACTTTGCCACATCCCCTCCAGCATTCATTACTTTCCTTTGCTGTCATGTTAGCCAATCTGCTAGGTGTGAGGTGATACCTCAGAGTTGTTTGGATTTGCATCTCTCTGATTAAAAGAGATTTAGAACACTTTTTCATGTGCTTATTAATAGTTTTGATTTCTTTGGCTGAGAACTGCCTATCCATGTCCATTGCCCATTATCAATTGGAGAATGGCTTGATTTTTTGTACAATCGATTTAGCTCTTTGTAAATTTGAGTAATTAAACCTTTGTCAGAGGTTTTTTTTTAATATATTTTATTTGATCATTTCCAAGCATTATTCGTTAAAGACATAGATCATTTTCTTTTCCTTCCCCCCACCCCCCATAGCCGACGCGTAAGTCCACTGGGCATTAGATGTTTTCTTGATTTGAACCCATTGCTTTGTTGATAGTATTTGCATTAGAGTGTTCATTTAGAGTCTATCCTCTGTCATGTCCCCTCAACCTCTGTATTCAGGCAGTTGCTTTTTCTCGGTGTTTCCACTCCCATAGTTTATCCTTTGCTTATGAATGGTGTTTTTTTCTCCTGGATCCCTGCAAGTTGTTCAGGGACATTACACCGCCACTAATGGAGAAGTCCATTACGTTCGATTATACCACAGTGTATTAGTCTCTGTGTACAATGTTCTCCTGGTTCTGCTCCTCTCGCTCTGCATCACTTCCTGGAGGTTTGTCAGAGGTTTTTATGAAGATTGTTTCCCAATTTGTTGCTTCCCTTCTGATTTTAGTTACATTGGTTTTGTTTGTACAAAAACTTTTTAATTTGATGTAGTCGAAATTATTTATTTTACATCTTGTGACTCTTTCTATGTCTTGCTTGGTTTTAAAGTCTTTCCCTTCCCAAAGGTCTGACATGTATGCTATTCTGTGTTCACCTAATTTACTTATAGTTTCCTTCTTTATGTTCAAGTCATTCACCCATTTTGAATTTATCTTGGTGTAGGGTGTAAGGTGTTGATCTAAACCTAATCTTTCCCACACTGTCTTCCAATATTCCCAGCAGTTTTTATGAAATAGTGGATTTTTGTCCCAAAACTGGGATCTTTGGGTTTATCATATATTGTCTTGCTGAGGTCACTTCCCCCAAGTCCATTCCACTGATCCTCCTTTCTGTCTCTTAGCCAGTACCAAATTGTTTTGATGACCACTGCTTTATGATATAGTTTGAGATCTGGGACTGCAAGGCCTCCTTCCTTTGCATTTTTTTTTCATTGTTTCCCTGGATATCCTTGGTCCTTTGTTCTTCCAAATGAACTTTGTTATGGTTTTTTTCTAAATCAGTAAAGAAATTTTTTGGAAGTTCAATGGGTATGGCACTAAATAGATAAATAAGTTTGGGTAGGATGGTCATTTTTATTATATTGGCTTGTCCTACCCATGAGCAGTTAATGTTCTTCCAATTGCTCATGTCTAGTTTTAGTTGTGTGGCGAGTGTTTTGTAGTTATGTTCATATAGTTCCTGTGTTTGTCTCGGGAGATAGATTCCTAGGTATTTTATTTTGTCTAAGGTGATTTTGAATGGGATTTCTCTTTCTAGTTCTTGCTGCTGAGCTGTGTTGGAATTATATAGAAATGCTGATGACTTATGCAGGTTTATTTTGTATCCTGCAACTATGCTAAAGTTGTTCATTATTTCGATTAGCTTTTTGGTTGAATCTCTAGGATTCTTTAAGTAGACCATCATGTCATCTGCAAAGAGCGATAATTTGGTCTCCTCCTTGCCTATTTTAATGCCTTCAATTTCTTTTTCTTCTCTAAATGCTACTGCTAGTGTTTCTAATACAATGTAAAATAATAGAGGTGATAATGGGCATCCTTGTTTCACTCCTGATCTTAATGGGAATGGATTTAGTTTATCCCCATTGCAGATGATATTAGTTGATGGTTTTAGATATATACTGTTTATTATTTTTAGGAACGACCCTTCTATTCCTATGCTTTCTAGTGTTTTTAAATAGGAATTGGGTGTTGTATTTTATCAAAGGCCTTTTCTGCATCTATTGAGATAATCATGTGATTTTTGTTGGTTTGCTTGTTGATATGGTCAATTATGTGGATGGTTTTCCTAATATTGAACCAGCCCTGCATCCCTGGTATAAATACTACTTGATCATGGTGAATGAACCTCCTGATCACTTGCTGGAGTCTTTCTGCTACTATCCTATTTAAGATTTTTGCATCTATATTCATTAGGGAGATTGGTCTATAATTTTCTTTCTCTGTTTTTGACCTCCCTGGCTTTGGAATCAGTACCATGTTTGTGTCATAAAAGGAATTTGGTAGAACTCCCTCTTTGGTTATTATGTCAAATAGTTTGTATAGTATTGGGATTGTCCGTTCTGTGAAAGTTTGATAGAATTCACTTGTGAATCCATCAGGTGCTGGGGATTTTTTCTTAGGGAGTTCTTTGATGGCCTGTTGGATTTCTTTTTCTGATATGGGATTATTTAAGAATTCTATTTCTTCTTCTATTAGTATAGGCAGTTTATAGTTTTGTAAATATTCGTTCATATCTCCTAGATTGGTATATTTATTGCCATATAATTGGGCAAAGTAATTTTTAATGATTGCTTTAATTTCCTCTTCATTGGAGGTGATGTCCCCCTTTTCATCTTTGATGCTGTTAATTTGCTTTTCTTCTTTCCCTTTTTTAATTAGATTGAACAGTACTTTGTCTATTTTGTTTGTTTTTTCAAAGAACCAGCTTCTAGTCTTATTTATTAAATCAATAGTTCTATCACTTTTGATTTTATTAATTTCTCCCTTAAGTTTTAGGATCTCTAGTTTGGTTTTCTGCTGGGGGTTTTTAATTTGTTCGCTTTCAAGTTATTTTATTTGCATTTCCAATTCATTGATCTCTGCCCTCCCTAGTTTGTTAATATATGCACTCAGGGATATGAATTTTCCTCTAAGTACTGCCTTGGCTGCATCCCATAAGGTTTGAAAGGATGTCTCACCGTTGTCATTTTCCTTGATGAAATTATTGTTTCTATGATTTGTTCTCTAACCAATTTTGGAGTATCATATTATTTAATTACCAATTGATTTTTGATTTGGTTCTCCATGTGCCCTTACTGATTATTATTTTTATTGTCTTATGATCTGAAAAGGCTCCATTTATTATTTCTGCTTTTCTGCATTTGTATGCCATGTTTCTGTGACCTAGTGTATGGTCACATACTACATACATAGTAAACCTTACTATCAGTGAAATTAAATCTGAGAGGGAAGAACATCTAGATCCAGTGGGATCCTGAATTCTATCTTATCCATTTGGGCAAGAAAGAAAGGAAAATTAAGGGGGGGGAGGGAGCATAAAAAGGGAGGGAAGACGAGGGGGGAGGGGAAGGGAGCACAAAAAGGGAGGGGCTAGAAAGGGAAACATCTCAAGGGAGGGGACTAGGGGGACTGACCTAAAGCAAATCACTGGTTCAAAAGGATATAGCTAAGGAAGAAAGGTCAGAAGTAGGGGAAGGTATCAAAATGCCAGCAAATCCACAAATGACAATCATAACTTTGAACGTGAATGGGATGAACTCACCCATAAAACGTAGACAAAAAGCAGATTGGATTAGAACCCAAAACCCTACCATTTGTTGTCTTCAAGAAACACATATGAGGTGGGTTGACACTCACAAGGTTAGAATTAGAGGTTGGAGTAAGACCTTTTGGGCCTCAACTGATAGAAAGAAGGCAGGAGTTGCAATCATGATATCTGACAAAGCCAAAGCACAAATAGACCTGATCAAAAGGGATAGGGAAGGTAAATATATTCTGTTAAAAGGGAGTATAGACAATGAGGAAATATCACTAATCAACATGTATGCACCAAATGGTATAGCATCCAAATTTTTAATAGAGAAACTAGGAGAATTGAAGGAGGAAATAGACAGTAAAACCATATTAGTGGGAGACTTGAACCAACCACTATCAAATTTAGATAAATCAAACCAAAAAACAAACAAGAAAGAGGTAAAAGAGGTGAATCAAATTTTATAAAAATTAGAGTTAATACACATATGGAGAAAAATAAATAGGGACAAAAAGGAATACACCTTCTTTTCAGCACCACATGGCACATTCACAAAAATAGATCACACACTAGGTCACAGAAACATGGCACTCAAATGCAGAAAAGCAGAAATAATAAATGCAGCCTTTTCAGATCACAAGGCAATAAAAACATTGTTCGGTAAGTGTACATGGAGAGCCAAATCAAAAATTAATTGGAAATTAAATAATATGACACACCAAAATCGGATAGTTACAGAAGAAATCATAGAAACAATTAATAATTTCATTGAAGAAAATGACAACGGTGAGACATCCTTTCAAACCTTATGGGATGCAGCCAAGGCAGTACTTAGAGGAAAATTCATATCCCTGAGTGCATATATTAACAAATTAGGGAGGACAGAGATCAAGGAATTGGAAATGCAAATTAAAAAACTTGAGAATGAACAAATTAAAACCCCCCCAGCAGAAAACCAAACTAGAGATCCTAAAAATCAAGGGAGAAATTAATAAAATCGAAAGTGACAGAACTATTGACCTAATAAATAAGACTAGAAGCTGGTACTTTGAAAAAACAAACAAAATAGACAAAGTACTGGTTAATCTAATTACAAAAAGGAAAGAAGAAAGGCAAATTAACAGCATCAAGGATGAAAAGGGGGATCTCACCTCCAATGAAGAGGAAATTAAGGCAATCATTAAAAACTACTTTGCCCAACTATATGGCAATAAATATACCAACCTAGGTGATATGGATGAATATTTACAAAAATACAAATTGCCTAGACTAACAGAAGAAGAAATAGATTTCTTAAATAATCCCATATCAAAAAAAGAAATCCAACAGTCCATCAAAGAACTTCCTAAGAAAAAATCCCCAGGGCCTGACGGATTCACCAGTGAATTCTATCAAACATTCAGAGAACAGTTAATCCCAATACTATACAAACTATTTGACATAATAAGTAAAGAGGGAGTTCTACCAAACTCCTTTTATAACACAAACATGGTACTAATTCCAGAACCAGGCAGGCCAAAAACAGAGAAAGAAAACTATAGACCAATCTCCCTAATGAATATAGATGCAAAAATCTTAAATAGGATACTAGCAAAAAGACTCCAGCAAGTGATCAGAAGGGTCATCCACCATAATCAAGTAGGATTTATACCAGGGATGCAGGGCTGGTTCAACATTAGGAAAACTATCCACATAATTGACCACATCAACAAGCAAACCAACAAGAACCACATGATTATCTCAATAGATGCAGAAAAAGCCTTTGATAAAATACAACTCCCATTCCTACTAAAAACACTAGAAAGCATGGGAATAGAAGGGTCATTCCTAAAAATAATAAACAGTATATATCTAAAACCATCAACTAATATCATCTGCAATGGGGATAAACTAAATCCATTCCCATTAAGATCAGGAGTGAAACAAGGATGCCCATTATCACCTCTATTATTTTACATTGTATTAGAAACACTAGCAGTAGCATTTAGAGAAGAAAAAGAAATTGAAGGCATTAAAATAGGCAAGGAGGAGACCAAATTATCGCTCTTTGCAGATGACATGATGGTCTACTTAAAGAATCCTAGAGATTCAACCAAAAAGCTAACTGAAATAATCAACAACTTTAGCAAAGTTGCAGGATACAAAATAAACCCACATAAGTCATCAGCATTTCTATATAATTCCAACACAGCTCAGCAGCAAGAACTAGAAAGAGAAATCCCATTCAAAATTACCTTAGACAAAATAAAATAGTTAGGAATCTATCTCCCAAGACAAACACAGGATCTATATGAACAGAACTACAAAACACTTTCCGCACAACTAAAACTAGGTTTGAACAATTGGAAGAACATTAACTGCTCATGGGTAGGACAAGCCAATATAATAAAAATGACCATCCTAACCAAACTTATCTATCTAGTGCCATACCCATGGAACTTCCAAAAAAAATTTTTACTGATTTAGAAAAAACCATAACAAAGTTCATTTGGAAGAACAAAAGATCAAGGATATCCAGGGAAATAATGAAAAAAAAACACAAAGGAAGGTGACCTTGCAGTCCCATATCTCAGACTATATTATAAAGCAGCGGTCATCAAAACAATTTGGTACTGGCTAAGAGACAGAAAGGAGGATCAGTGGAATAGACTGGAGGCAAGCGACCTCAGCAAGACAGTATATGACAAACCCAAAGATTCCAGCTTTTGGGACAAAAATCCACTATTTCATCAAAACTGCTGGGAAAATTGGAGGACAGTGTGGGAAAGATAAGGTTTAGATCAACACCTCGCACCCCACACCAAGATAAATTCAAAATGGGTGAATGATTTGAACATAAAGAAGGAAACTATAAGAAAATTAGGCGAACACAGAATAGCATACGTGTCAGACCTTTGGGAAGGGAAAGACTTCAAAACCAAGCAAGAATCAGAAAGAGTTACAAAATGCAAAATAAATAATCTGTAATACATCAAATTAAAAAGGTTTTGTACAAACAAAACCAATGTAACCAAAATCAGAAGGGTAGCAACAAATTGGGAAACAATCTTCATAAAAACCTCTGACAAAGGTTTAATTACTCAAATCTACAAAGAACTAAATCAATTGTACAAAAAAATCAAGCCATTCTCCAATTGACAAATGGGCAAGGGACATGGATAGGCAGTTCTCAGCCAAAGAAATCAAAACTATTAATAAGCACATGAAAAAGTGCTCTAAATCTCTTATAATTAGAGAGATGCAAATCAAAACAGCTCTGAGGTATCACCTCACACCTAGCAAATTGGCTAACATCACAGCTATGGAAAGTAATGAATGGTGGAGGGGATGCGGCAAAGTGGGGACACTAATTCATTGCTGGTGGAGTTGTGAATTGATCCAGCCATTCTGGAGGGCAATTTGGAACTATGCCCAAAGGGTGATAAAAGATTGTCTGGCCTTTGATCCAGCCATAGCACTGCTCGGTTTGTACCCCAAAGAGATAATAAGGAAAAAGACTTGTACAAGAATATTCATAGCTGCGCTCTTTGTGGTGGCCAAAAATTGGAAAATGAGGGGATGCCCTTCAATTGGGGAATGGCTGAACAAATTGTGGTATATGCTGGTGATGGAATACTATTGTGCTAAAAGGAATAATAAAGTAGAGGAATTCCATGGAGACTGGAACAACCTCCAGGAAGTGATGCAGAGCGAGAGGAGCAGAACCAGGAAAACATTGTACACAGAGACTGATACACTGTGGTACAATCGAAGGTGATGGACTTCTCCATTAGTGTCAATGCAGTGTCCCTGAACAATCTTCAGCGATCTAAAAAATACTATCCACAAGCAGAGGATATACTGTGGGAGTAAAATCACTGAGGAAAAGCATCAGCTTGACTACAGGGGTTGAGGGAATATGACTGAGGAGAGACTCTAAATGAACACTCTAATGCAAATACCAACAACAGGGAAATGGGTTTGAGTCAAGAACACATGTGATAACCAGTGGAATCGTGCATCGGCTATGGGAGAGGGAAAGGTGGTGGGAGGGGGGGAGGGGAGGAAAAGAAAATGATCTTTGTTTCCAGTGAATAATGTTTGGGAATGACCAAATAAAATAATGTTTAAAATTTTAAAAAAAGTTCCCATACTGTCCCCCGGAAGTATATAGTCAGTTTTGATGGGTAGGTGATCCTTGGTTGTAGACCCAATTCTCTTGCCTTTCTGAATATCATATTCCAAGCCTTGTGGTCCTTTAGTGTGGAGGCTGCCAGAGCCTGTGTAATCTTGATTGGTGCTCCTTGACATCTGCGTGATCTCTTTTTGGCTCCTTGCAATATTTTCTCCTTAGCTTGGAAGCTCTTGAATTTGGCAATTACATTCCTGGAGTTTGTCTTTCGAGGATTTAATGTAGAGGGTGATCTGTGCATTCTTTCAATATCTATTTTGTCCTCTTGTTCAAGAATATGTGGGCAGTTTTCTTGGATAATTCATATCAAGGTTTCTGTTTATTTCTAGGTTTTCAGGTAGACTTATGATTCTCAAATTGTCTCTTCTGGACCTGTTTTCCAGGTCCATCATCTTCTCAATGAGATATTTCATGTTTCCTTCTATTTCATCATTCTTTTTACTTTGCTTTATTAATTCTTACTGCCTTGTGAGATCATTAGCTTCTACTTGTGCAATCCTAGTCTTTAAAGACTGGTTTTCAGCTATGATCTTTTGATTTTCCTTTTCGGTTTGGTCTATCCTGCATTTCATGGCTTCCAGCTGGTCAATTCTGGTCTCCAATTTGCTTATCATTTCATATGATTTCTGGGCTTCTTTTTTCCACGTGGGAGATTCTGTCTTTTAAACTGTTATTTTCTTTTTGAACTATTTCCCATTTTTCTTGCCAAGTTTCTTCTAACTTGGCTCCTAAACTCCTTTTTGAGATCCTCGAGAGCTCGTGACCAATTTCCATTTTTTGGAAAGTTTGGATATGTTTGCCTGTTTGTTGCTCTCTGCTGCCTCCTCTTTAGTCTGCTGTTTTTCTCCATAGAAGTTATCCGGGTTCAGAGGCGGCTTCTTCTTCTTTCTTCTTTCTTCTTCTTCCTTCTTCTTCTTCTTCTTCCTTCTTCTTCTTCCTTCTTCTTCTTTCTTCTTCTTCTTCTTCTTCTTCTTCTTCTTCCTTCTTCTTCTTCTTCCTTCTTCTTCCTTCTTCTTCTTCTTCCTTCTTCTTCTTCTTCCTTCTTCTTCTTCCTTCTTCTTTCCTCTTCTTCTTCTTCCTTCTTCTTCTTTCCTCTTCTTCTTCTTCTTCTTCTTCTTCTTCTTCTTCTTCTTCTTCTTCTTCTTCTTCTTCTTCTTCTTCTTCTTCTTCTTCTTCTTCTTCTTCTTCTTCTTCTTCTTCTTCTTCTTCTTCTTCTTCTTCTTCTTCTTCTTCTTCTTCTTCTTCTTCTTCTTCTTCTTCTTCTTCTTCTTCTTCTTCTTCTTCTTCTTCTTCTTCTTCTTCTTCTTCTTCTTCTTCTTCTTCTTCTTCTTCTTCTTCTTCTTCTTCTTCTTCTTCTTCTTCTTCTTCTTCGGGACCCAAGACTTGCTGCCCTCAGGGATAAGTTTGTGGTGCCCCCACTCAGCCCCCAAGAACCTAGTGATTGCCCCACACTCTGACTTTGGCACTGTAGGTGGAGTGGTGAAGGGGTGATCATCTTATGCTTGGTAGGTATAATTTTACCCCCTTATAATGTGGAAATGCCCAAACCCTGCCTACCTTCAAGGCTGCACCCTATGTAGAGCCCCTTTGCTCATTTGATTTTGGTTTTTGTCCTTTTGAAGTGCTTTATATTGGTTGGTGATGAGGAGGAGAAGACCCTTGGCCTCTACTCTGTGACCATCTTAGCCCAGAAGTTCTGTTTTTTTTTAATGCATTTCTCTATCACTAATTGTTTTAGCTATTAATAGCTTGCATTTCTTCTTTTGAAAACTTCCATTCCCATTTCTGGATCTTTTCTTTACTGGAGTTCATATTCATCTCTCCCTCAGGTAGCAGACCTTACCCAATGCCACTAACTCCCAATATTTGTTCCCAGCTCACTCTTTCTCTTTGTGTTTGCTCCCACAAAATGGCAGCAGAGGCGTACACCAGTTCCAGGGCCTTTCCTGGGGAGCATGCAGCTGGACTATCTTCTTGGAAGCCTTGACCCCACTTCAACTGCCACCCTGTTTCCTGTACCCTGAGTCCCTCCAGTGATTTTGCCATTGGCTAAAAAATTCCCAATATAAATAGGAACGGGGGAGAGAGGTTCTTGCCAAGGATCTTCCTAAGCAAATGTGAGTCAATAAATCTAAAAATTTCCACCGACATCTTGAGAGAGATTTCTTACTAGTTTTCAAGTACATGGAGATGTGCTAATGAACAAAATAGAACTTCTTTTGCAAATGGAACTGAATTTCTGGTAGCTTTTTTTTGCCAATGGAGAGCAGTACTAGAACTCCTGTTGTGGCAGAGGGGTAGAGCTGAGGTTTAATTTTTTGATGTCAAAAGGGAACCCTCCAAGGCAGTGGAAAGTCAACTCTCTGAATTTACAAATAAAAAAATTGAGGCTAAGAGAAGGGAAGGGACTTGCTCGTGTCACATGTAGTAGCAAAAACCTGCTTTGACCCTGGATCATTTGGTTCCAAATGGTCTTTTCTATGGAGGGGTTCCCCTAAAGAATTGGGCCCAGAATAAGACTGGAGAAAGGGAACCTTTCCCAGGATTCAAGGCTTAAGTTAGCAAAGTAGATTGGCCATTGGCCTTTGGCCAGGGAGAGGTAAGAGGGCCTCCTTTTGCTCTTCACCCATCCAAACATCTGGATGGGCATGAGGACTTCATTGCTGAGCCAGATGCCTTTCCTCCCTGGGTTCTCCTGACAGTTTCTCTGCTACTGATTGGTGGTCACCAGAGCAGCTCCTTTGCTGGTGTCCTCCCTTTGATGGGCTAGCACCTGGTTCATCAGGTCTGGAGACTACTCAAACACAAGTGGGTGTCCAGAGGACAGCTGAGGGAGGGTTATAGAGAAGTGAGCCCTTGAGGGAGGCAGCGACTGTTTGCCTCCCTTGTATGTGTGCACAAACCTGCCTGGCAGAGCTTCAGGTGCTTAGGAAATGCTTGGTCAGTGCCTGTTTGAGCCAGTGTCCAGAAAGGTCTCTTCAGGCCTGAGTGGGGGACTGGACCTCTTAAAATAGGGGAAAATGTAGACTTCAGACTGACTTTCACGTTCAAAAAAGATAAGATGTGGCCAGATAGCATTTTAACTGAAAAAGATCTGGAGGTCTTTGTGGACTGCTGGCTCAAGACGAATCAGGAGTGCATGATGTGGTCACCGGAAGAGGTGACGTTGCCTTCGGCTGCCTAAAGAGAGGGTGACAGGCTCTGGGTACTAGGCTTCAGTCAGAACTTGTCTACTGTTCTTGGCACCACATGTTAGGAAGGAAATGGAGAAATGAAAAGCTTTCCGGAGGAGGGTGAGTGGTAGGTAATAAAAGGCTTAGGGGAGGATGTGCTGCGGGTCCCTCCATTGGGTGCTTGAAAGTGTTCGTGTAGAGGAGAGGCCAGGCTTCTTGGGCTCGGCCCAGAGAGCAGACCTTGGAGCAATGGCCAGAAGTGACCCTGACTCCAAGTCACCAGGAGTCTGCTTGTGGCAATGTTGGGAGGGTGGGCTCCTTGGGGCACAGGGTTGGCTAGGAGGCCAACAGGGCTGTCTCTAAGCCGTGAACTGAGTCCTGAGAGAAGACACAGCTTCTGAAAGGAAGAGTTGGGGAGACTTGGGAGACCGTGATGGACTTTGGACTTCGGAAACAGCCAAGAGGCCAGGTCCCCTGGAGTCGGTGTGGGAATGTGGGGTAAAGCCAGCACTGAGTCAGGGAATTTGCCCTGGGCTCAGGAAGCTAGAAGAGCCAGCTGGAGGGAGGGCTTGGGCGAGGGAGCCCCGAGGCAGCCCCAGGCTTGGGGAGGTGACTTGGGCAGGGGTGTGCAGGGTGCTCTGCTGAGGAGAGAGAAGCTGGGAGCTGCCAGGCCTGATGAGGGCCCAGGATTAGGCTGGGTAGGATGAGACAGTGATGGAAGCATTTCCGAGATGGAGTGGAGGTAAGTGGTAAACACCACGGCGGTCTGTCAACTGGTTGGCAACAGTGAGGGAAAGGGAAGAGCCGAAGATCTCTCTGAGTGAGGTTCCAGGCTTTGGTGCCTGGTCTGATGCTGCTGCCAGCTGAATAAGCACTAATGAGCTTGGGGCAGCACCAGGCCAGACACAAAAAGAAAACATCAAAATAGGAAAATTACAAAGAGGGAAGGGCTTGGGGCAGGATGGGGCAGTGAGGTGGGCAAGACTCTTTTTGCTCTGTTCTGAGATGCTCCTGGGCCATCCCAGTGACACAGAGGGTAGAGCACTAGGCCTGGAGTCAGGAAGATATGAGTTCCAATCTGGCCTCAGACACTTGCTAGCTATGTGAGCCTGGACAAGCCACTTAGCCCTGTGTGCCTCGTTTTCCTCCTCTGTAAAATGGGGATAACAACAGCATCTACCTCCCAGGGTGTTTGGGAGGATCGAATAAGATCGTATTTATGAAGTGCTTTGCAAACCTTCAAGTGCTGGATGGAATGGCAGCTCTGATCATGCTCTTATTGAGAAATCAGATGGCTGCCTGGGCCAAGAGAGGCCACATCTGGACATATGGATAAGGTGGAGCACACACAAATGAAAGGGTGGCTTGGGTTTTTTAAAGGTTAGTGTGGTGGCAGCAACATCCCAACCCCTTCCCCCATTCAGCTCGTGAGAGTTTCCCCCCAAAAGGCATCACGACCATCCAGGAGACTTGGTTGGCTCAAGGGGGCCCAAAGACTCAAGTTCTTGACATCACCTCCCAGATGCCTCAGTGCGAAAGAGCCCTGGCGAGCTCCAGGTGGGCCCTCTGACATGCACTTGGCTGGGGAAAACCAATGAGGGCGGGAGCTCCTCTGGTGGGATCAGAGCAGGGTGTCCTCACTGCCTGTCCTCCTGGGATAGCCATCTCCTTTCGCCACCTGAAGGTGTCTCATTTTATTCGAAGAGCAAACTACATTGCCAGGGGACCTGTGTGAGGCAGAGCCAGCCTGGAACAACAAGGGAGGCCTGAGTGAGTCTGGACTGCTCCTCAAGGAAGGGGCCATCTTTGAGAGGGAGCCTTTGAAAGAGTGTGTATCTGTGTGTTTCTCTGTGCCTTCGGGACTTTACTTCTCAGTGGGTCCTTGGAGAGAGGGGGCCGCCTTCCTCATCACTACCAGCGCCAATAGCTGACCAACTTCCACCACCAGGCAGATGGGCACCGCAGTGCTAGGTGGGCCAACACCTCCCAGAGCACCAGTCTTGCTTCCAGGTCATTTCTTACAGTATTATTTGGGGAGGCAACTCCTGTGGAGAAGGGCCCAGCCATCCCAGACACCTTGAGGGAGAACAGGAGGCAGCCAGGCTCGGCTAAGCATCACTGCCTCCCTGACCGTCACCTCCCCTCAGACCCTGAGCCCAAGAGCCTTGGGAGTGGCCAGCTAGTAGACAGCATAAACAATTTAAAGCTATTTCCAGATCACTCTGTGACACGCTTCAATCCACGTCCTCTCCTCCCTTCCCTCTCCCCAAGACAACAGGCAATATGATAGGGGTGGTCTGGGTGTTGTCGTACCATCTATTTCCGTGTTCATCGTGTTGTGAAAGAGGATGCAGATCCCCAACCCTAGGGAAAGCTGCATTGCGGAGATAATGTGAAGAACAGTGGGCCTGTGCCTGCACTCACACCCCCTCAGGCCTTGTGGAATGGCCTTTGTCTCCAGGAGTCCTTTGGAGTCGCCCTGGATCCTTGCTTGCCGATAACCCCGGAGTCCTTCATGGTCAATGGCCATCCAGCTCTGTGTTGCCTTGAATCATGTTCTTCTGGTTCTGCTCACTTTCTTGGTGTTTTGTGATGTCATTTGTTGTTTCTCATGGCACAACAGCTCTCCATCGCAATCCTATACCATGACCTGTCCCCCAACTGGTCGCTACCCTTTCATTCCCAGTTCTTTGCCACTGCAAAAGAGCTACTAGAAATACTTTGGCCCGAATGGGTCCCTTCCCCCTGCCTCTGATCGCTTTGGGAGACTGACCCGAACAGTAGAGGTGCTGGGTCCCGGGGTCCCAGGCGCAGCTTGGCAGATGCCCTTTGGGGCATGGCTCCAACTGGCTCTCCAGAGCTGGTGTGTCCATTCACAACTCCACCAACAGTGTGCCAGTGCTCCGATTCTTCCACATCTGTTCCAACAACGAGTGATCAGTGACTCCTTTTGCCACACAAGCCAGTCTGACAGGCAGGAGGTGGCACCTCAGAGCTGTTTTCAGTTGCGTTTCTCTACTAGCGTTTTTCCATACAGCCCAACATACTTTCAAGGCCTTCATCTGAGAGCTGTCCATTTATACCCTTTGAGCATTTGCCATTTGGGAGTGGCTTGGATTTGTGTCCATTTGGCTCTGTCCTCTATCCATCTGAGAAATGAGACCTTCATCTGAGACGCTTGCTCTATGGTTCTTTCCCCTTCTGACCCTGGCTGCATTGATTTGGTGGCGGGCACTTCATGAATGAGGCCATTAGCCAACTCTGGAGGGCAGGCATTGCGCTGGGACACTGGCTCTAGCACTTCCTGGCTACAGGTAAGCAGGTGACTGTCTTGAAGCCTCAGTTTCCTACCTCATTGAGCATCGTAACTCTTAGGAAGCTGGTGTGGTGATTCCCCGGGAGGCAGTGCAGCTCGGTAGGCCCTTGCCCAAATTGTTTGGTCCATATCTAGCGGGAGGAGCTGGATTCGATGATCCCCGAGGCCTTTCCCAAAGCTGAGCCACTTTTGCCATTGTCTCACATGGTGAGGCATCTCCCTAGGACTTTGCTCCCCTTTGAGCTCAGGTGACTCCCTGGCCCTGGGAATTAGAAAGGGGACAGAGCCTGTTCTCCTCACTTGCTGGTGTGGACAGCTAGGGTGAGAGCCCACCATTGTCAGCCAAGGCTGCTGGTAGGAAGAGCCCAAGCCCTGGTTTTCCATGGACTGTATCTGGAGAGGGAGACACGTCCACCCAGCAGTTGCCTTCTGAGGCTCTTCTGGAAGGCCTGGGTAGGGGCGCCACACTGGGAAGGGGTAGCTAGAGCTGGCCTTCTCTCCCAGCCTGTCTCTGGCCTGGCCACCCCCATGCTGTTGGGCAGAGGCGGGCATGTCTAGGTGGGCAGGTAGGCCCAGGCAGGTGAATGATCTCCCTCTCCCTTTCTTGGGGGGGGGTCAGAACGTCTGGGGGAAGCATTCAAGCACTAATTGGTAGTTGCGAGTAATTAAAGTAATTTACTGAGATTATAAAGAAATGTCTTCATGGTGATTAAGCAACCCAGGCTATGTATGACTGCTGGTAATCGCTTGCCCCAGGGAGGGGGCACTGTGCTTCTGTCCATGTGCCAGGGAGGGAGCGCAGAGAAGAGCCCGTGTGGGGCCAGGGACGAAGGGCTGCTTGGAGGAAGGTGGCCACCAGAGTCACTGGTCAACCCAGCATGGAGCCCTGGGGGGATGGAGGGCAAAGGACAGATATGGCCAGGTGCCGCCCACATAGCCTTGCCAGCTGAACACACGAGGCGGGTGCTGACACGTGCTGACGTGCACGCCAAGGCCCCCAGAGCCAGATACGCACAATTCAAACACACACAAGGGCCTCTGACAGTTGGTCCCCGTGTGGCTTGAGCCTTGGTCTCCCCCTCTCAAACTGAGAGACAAGGTTCCAAGCAGAGTCAGTTCATTGGGTAGGTAGGTGAGCAGGTACTCTTCAGGGATGGACTCCACAGGCCTCAGGCATGCACATGCACCCTTCCACACATGGAGGCCCCTCATATAAGCATGCCTGGGGAACCGCTCCACCCCCGCCTGGAGCACTCTTTGGCCTGCAGAGAGCAGGCTCCCTCCAAGGCCTCCACTCCCCGGGAGCCCAGAGGGACCACAGCCAGAAGCAGGGAGACAGGGAACATCTGGGGAACCTGGGCCTTGGAGAGGATGTCCACCCCTCCCATCAGCCCCTCTCGGTCATTCGTACAGCATCTCCCAGGCCCCCTCTGGTAGAGCATCCATCGCTGTGTTTTCTGGAAGGCCCAAAGGTAGGGCCCATCCTTGGTCAGGACTCAGCAGGGCTCCATGGGCTCTTGGGTACAACCAGAAGTAGGTTGGGGGCCTCTGGGTGCTGACCTGCTTCCAGCTGCTCATTCTTGTGCCTACTGCATCCGTGGTTGGGGCACAGTGGGGGGGGATGCAGCAGATGGCAGAGAGGCATCTCTCTGGATGACTCTTTGTCTCCTCACTGGGCTCCCTGGGAAGGTGTTGGTGGGAGGGCTCCAAGGGAACTGGTAATTGGGAAAGGGTGGGGAGTGGCAGGCCAAGAGGGAAGGAGAGATCACCATGGGGAAGTGGAGGCTGTGTCTGGCTGGGTGGGGTGGCCCCTAATGCCTTGATGGTTTATTGCTCTCACATCTCCCATTAAAGCCTGCACCTGCATGCCCTTCCCAAGGGGTGACTCACGACAGGCTTTGGGGCAAGGTGGGAGAGGCAGCCAAGAATGTACCTTCCGGAGATGCTCAACGATTCCCACGTCTGCCTCTGGGGACCCCCCACCCCACCCCAACTGAGTGCCCCTGCCAGCAGGGCACAGCAGCAGCTGGCATCAAGGAGGGCCGCAGAGACCCAGATTCATTTTCACCAGAGTGGCCCAGAATTCCCAGGGTGTGTGGCTCATTGCCTAGGAACCCCGCCCCCCAGTTACTCTGACCCCACAGAAGGGCAGCCAGAGCTAAGAAGCAGGGCAAAAACTATCAAGAGGAAACAAGAAGGACCTTCCCCCTTTCTTGATGATGGGAGGGGGCAGGGGAGACAAAGACAGAGAGACAAAGAACCAGAGGACAGTGGGAAGAGGGCTTGACTCGGATGGGGCAGCAGCCTGTGACTGCGGCTGCTTTCCCCCTTCTCTTTCTGACTCCTTGCTGCGGGGAATAGTGGCTCGTGGGCACACACACACACACACACACAGACGTGGCCCAGCTCTGGGAAAGTGTATCCGTATCTATCTAAATGTATTCTAGACAAACAGGTCACATATTGATGGAAAAGTGAGCTCTGACGAGGCCAAACTTCTAAAAGGCCAGTCCTTTCTGGGGCTTCTTGGAGGGGTGCTTGCTGCTGGTGGCCCCAGGCTAGGGGGCCCTGAGCCATTCCACTAGAGACACCCCTGCTGTCAGTCAGCACTCTGTAATAGGTCTGCTTGTCCACCAGGATAGCTTGAAATCCAACAGCGTTTCCTGACGGGAGAGATGGACACCCAGCTCAACATTCTGTAGTTTCTAGAATCCCTTGTGAAAATTAGGACCCCCCCTCCCTGCCGCCACCAGGGCTTCCTGCACCTCTCCTTTCCTCTGTGACTCCCCTGAGAGAAACCAAAGTCGCAGCAGCCCCATCCTTCATCTCCCTTGGGTGCCATCCCCCCGCATCTGGGTCCACCTGGATTCCCAGCCCCCTTTCCGGGCCTGCACGCCAACTCCTCCACAGAGAGGGTGGAAGCCAAAGCGCATCAGAGCCTTTTGTCAAAGTGTCTGGAGTGGGCTAGGCTCATCCTTTTCCCCCCAAGCAGGGGCCTGCCCCGGCTGGTTGGCCGGCCTCTATCTTCTGCTGGCCCTCAGCACAGCTCAAAGGGCCCTCTTTGTTGCCTGGAGCATTCTTCGGCAGCCTCCGCCCAGGCTGGCCTTTAATGTGCCTGACAGGACTGGCTCGGTTGGGGGTTCTTGTGCCCTGACCTACTCCTCCCTCCTCCAGACTCTGGAAACCATGCCTTGAAGCGGCTGCAGATGGCCCCGGAGGCCTCCAGGAGTGTTCTCAGGCCCCTTAGCTGCCTCTCCCTTTCCTCCTGCACCATATTATGGGTGTGTGCTTAGTGGGGGCCCGCCATGTGGCTAGTCCTGAGTATTTCAAATGGGCCCATCCTCACGTTACAGCTTCTCAGCTGGGGCTAGATTGCCCTGGGAGAGCCCTGGCGATGGGGAAGCCACGACCTTCCAAGGGGACCTCCTCTGCTTTCCGATGACAGCCTTAATTGCTAACAAGCTTCTTTCCGAAAACAGGGCACCAGGCCCAGTGCAGGCTGGGCACCTCCTTTCCTGGGGCCCGTACTTTGATCTCACTAATGCAGCCAGGCTGCATTCTCACTGGCCCTTGGCCTGGCATCCTTTTTGCTCCCCCTGGCCCCCCAGCCCAGTTCTGTCACAGCCATCCGTAGGTTCCCCAAACCACAGCGTTCTGTCAAGGAGGGCTCCTTCCACTGAGTCGTCAGCCCCAGTGCTATTATCTGCCATGTCCCAAAAGGCTTGGCGAAGTTTTTGAGCCATTAAAGTGGCGCCCACCATGCATTAGACTCAGTCACAGTCACTCGTGCTGGCATCTGGAGAGATGGCAAGAGGGAGAGAACGCTGGGCTTGGTGACAGGCCAACCTGACTTTAGACACTTCCTGTTTGTGTGGCCCTCAGACAGTCACTTGATTTTCTCTCTGCCTCAGTTTCTTCATCTGGAAATTGGGGGCACCATGTGCTGGTGCCTCTCTGCGCTGTCAGAAGGCTCTGTGAGGTGACATCTAGAAAGGCTTGCTGGGTGACAATGATGGTGGCGGCTCAGCAGTCAGCTGGCACTAGACTTGGAGGCAGAAGACCTCTATCTGTGTCCTGGCCTTGAGAGCAAGTATGTGTGTGGCCCTGAGCTCTCTCATTTGATAAGTGAAGATACTAGGGGAAGGCCCTGTCACAAGTCACCACTTCAGGTGAGTCACAGGGCAAAGGCAAGCTGGACGAATAGGCAGTAGCCCTTTCCCACTCGGTCACGGCCTGGGTACGAGGAGCCGCTGAACAGGCCGAGGCCAGACAATGGCAGTGGAAGGCACATGAATAGGGCAGCTGGCCTCGCTCCCTGCCAGGCATGAATGTGAGGTCTCCAGGACTTCTGAGTCCACAATGACCGCCCAGGAGGTGGGCACAACCTAATGAGGACAGGTGAGAGCTCCTTTATCCCATTTGGGCCTCCCAACAAGCTGGGAGGGATGGCTAGCCAGCTTCTACAGTGGAGCCAGAGCCCAGGCCAAGCCCAGAGAGAGCACTGCGGGGAAGGGGCTGGGACTGAGGGGACCCTCAAGGGCTCAAGGCTCTCGGTGAGACTGACAGAACTCTTGACAAGTCCCACAGACGGAAATTCCCAATTCAGCTAAGGTCACTTTGGGGCTCTAGGGCTGGCAGAGGAGGAAACTGAGCCTAGAGGGTGGGAGCGAAGTGAGTAAGGGTCTGCAGCATCATTTGAGCCCCAGTTTGGTGCCCCATCACGGGGACTCTCCCTTTCCTCAATCTGGGCACCAACTTGCCAGCTTTCAGGAAGGAGATTGAGGCACCAAGAGGAGTTAGATTCTGCCCCAGGCCTCCTAGTCAGGGCATGGAAGAGTGAGGCCTGGGCCTGGGGTGTGGCACCGAATCCCCCAGCCCTGTGTGCCCTAACAAAGGAAGGGCACTTTCTTCACTGGGAGACAGGGTTAGGGAGGGACGGCCATTGTCTCTGTCCCAGCGAGCACTTGGCTGGGTCCATGTTCCCACAGGGAAGGGCTGGGTGACTCTTCCCTGTATCCCTCTCATGAGAACCTGGAGGGCCAGGAAACAGAGTGTCACGGTGGCCTCAGCTCAAGACTCCAGTCGCCTGCCTGACATCCGTGAGCCTCAGTTTCCTTACTTGTAAAATGAAGATTGTGAGCCCGGCACTAAACCTGGAGAGAGTGGTACTTTGCTGGGCAGGCTTTCCATTCCTCAAGGATCCCTGATTTCCTCCAGTTCCTGGAGCAGATTCCGAGCCATCCCAGGCCTTGCTGGGGACCCAGACCAAGCAGCAAGTGGAGGGCAGGGGCACCCATTGAGCCCTGCAGGGCCTGTGGGTGGGGCAAGGGGAGCCTGGCTGGTCCCAGGCATTGAGAGAAGCCTGGAAGGGCCTGAGATAAGAGACCTGAGGCCCCTTTCCAGGCTCTCCCTGATGCCTTTCTCCTCTGACTCCCCAGGTGGGCTGGTGCAGCCTCTAGAGTGGGCAGAGCCTCCTCACTGTCTGCCAGGGGCCTAGGCCACCTGGAACCCAGCCATGACCCCAGGGGTCCCAGGGTGCTTGGTCCCCCCAAACTGCCCCATATCCCCAACGCCTTCGGCCTGGAAGGTGCCCGTCGTTTCCAGGTCCTCTCCCTCCTGGGGCCGTGGGAAAGGGGATTAGGCGGTCCACTGGCAGCCAGACTGGCTGGGAGGGGGAAGCAGGCCAAGGAAGGTCCCACCCAGCCTGGCCTAGGCAGGAGCTCGGCTCCCCTCCCAGACCAGGTTCACGGCAGCTGCCAAGGCTGTTGTTTCATTCAGCCTCCTCTGGGGAAAGTCCCCAGGAGGATGGGAGGTGTCCCCAGAACAGGGGAGGCCCGGCCTGCCAGCGTGGGGAGACAGGCTCAGAGGCGGAATCAGCCCCCCTCCTGCTGCCCTCTCCTGGGGCCGTTCCCTCTATGGGCAGCCCAGGCCTGGGCCCAGAAGTCTGTGTTCAGTCAGCCGCATTAGGCAGCAAGTTCGACCTGAGGGCAAGAAGTGGCCTGTCTGCCCTGGCTGGGCTTGTGTGTGTGTGTGTGTGCATGCGTGTGCCTGCTGCAAGCATGTGCGTGTGTGTGAGCCGTAAACGTGTGCATGTGTATGAGCCTGGGTGGCACCCCTGCTCAGGGTTTCTACCTGGGAGCTGTCTGGAGCTCTCCATCCTGGCTGCAGCTCTGAGTGTGCTGGGAACCAAGGCCAACCTGCTCCCCTCTTTCCTCTTTCCTTCTGCCGCCTGAATCATTTGCAGCCGGGCCCTTCACCTGATCCTCGTGTGGCCTGCTTCCAGTGCCCTTGCTCTCCTTGGCAGCCTCCTCTCAGTGCTTCCCAGCTTCTCCTCACCCTTTTCAAAGTTCCCAAGCCTCTAGAATGGTCTGGCCAGGGCAGAGGACCTGGGCCTCCCTCTCTCAGTGGTCCTTGGGACGGCATGTCCTGCTGGGCCCTCGGACCAGCTTCACTGCCACGCAGAGACAGTGTACAGAGCACTGGGCATCCAGTCGGGAAGTTGCTCACTCATGTCTGACTCTTAGGGACCCCATTTGGAGTTCCTTGGCGGAGGTACTGAAGTGGTTTGCCATTTCCTTCCCCAGCCCGTTTGACAGATGAGGAAACCAAGGCAGACAGGATAAGGTGACTTGCCTGGGGTCACACAACTAGTGAAGTCTGTGGCTGGGTTTGAACTCGGGTCTTCCTGGCTCTGTCCACATGCAAGTCAAGGCATCACCTTGCACTGCCATCTCCAAGTGCTAGTTATAGATGCTCGTGATTATTGGTGGTGATGATGATGGCAGCAGGCTGGCAGTCATATCTCAGGGAGCCGCATGGTTTGGGGTGACATTTTCCAAGAGGCGACCCTCAACCCAGGGGCTCAGATGACAGAGAGCTTCTCCTTCCCCCTCTTTGTGCACTCCCTTCCTCCTTTGCAACCTGGGGACCAACGGGGCCTTGGGCTATAATGCCGAAAGGCTCTCCACACCCATGTGTACCAGCTCTTCTTTCCCCATGGCTTCCCTTGGGCTTCCAGCGCACTCTTCTCCTGGACAGCCCAGGCTATGGCAGTCATATTCCCAGCATTCATCTGGGCCCGAAGGGGATGAAGGCCCCTCTGGAGAGATGTCCCTGAGGTGGACAAGACAAGACGGTTGGCATCGGCAGCCCTGTCTCAATGTGCAGCAGCCCTGGAGCCCTGGGGATGCCCCGGGCCCCCTTGGCCACTCCTTTTTCCTCCTTACCTGGCAGCATTGTCGAGTCCTGCTTCCCTGCGGCAGCCCCAGTGGGGTCTCGAGCAACAAGGGGATAGTCCCGGTGCCCGACGCCTGGTCCGCCTGGCCCACCCGACCTGGCCTCTGTTCCAGGCACAGCTGGGTCTGCTTGCTTCACACTATTCATTCTGACAGCTGCGGAGTTGGGGGGAGGAGAAAAAAGGAAAGGAGAGGGAAAATTGATGAGGGAAGGAAGGAAGGAGGGGACAAGAAGGGGAGAGAATGTGCTTCGCCAGCAGATTCCCTTCTCCTCCCCCTCCCTCCCTGCTTCCTTATCGCTCACTAGACCATTTGTGGGGAAGGAAGGCCCAGACTCCCCGGGAACCTTCTCCAGAGCGGCCAGGACCTAGGGCCAAGGCTCCCCGTTCCCCCTGGGCTTAGCCTCCAAGGACTCGGCCCTGGGGCGGGTCACCAACCTCCAGAGGGAGCCAGGGGCATAAGCCAGCATCCTTGGCAGCCAAAGAGGGAATGGACAGCAAGATGGCAGCAGTGGTCGGAGAGGAGAAGAGGAAGGGGAAAACTATAGTGGGGTTGGGCCCGTGGGGAGGCAAAGCCAGAGGGGGCTCAAAGACAGTCAGCGGGCAGTGCTGGCATCTCCTGGGGGAGGCCTTTCCCCAGCTCCCAGGGGCTGGCCGCCACAGCTGAGCCAGCCCACCCCTGACTCAGTGGGGCCCCAGGCCCAGGGGACTCCTCCAGGCCCTCCCCACAGAGCAGAGCGATTCTCTGCTTCCTAAGTGGAACCAGACCCTGTTTGCCCAAACGTAGCATCTGGAGGAGATTCCCAGCCCCAGCCTCTGAAGGAGCCTGAGCCGAGCGAGGAGGCCCAGGCTCCAAGGCAGATCCAGGGTGCACTCCCTGCACTCTGTGGACACAGGCAGAGACAGACAGAGCCTGATGGTGCCAAAATGAGGGGGAGGAGAGGCAGTGAGGCAGCGCCAAAGGAGGGAGGAGGGAGATGGAGATGAGGACTTTGGAGAGAGCCCTCAGGGAGCCTGCCCTCTCCACCAGAAAACCGTGAAGGGCGCCAAGAGACACAGGCTGATGGGGTGGGGGGCAGTAGATACCATGGAGCCGAGCTGGAAGGCAGAGGTGCAGAGAGAGCCTCAGTGTGCCCAGCACAGTCACGTCTCCTCGGGACAGATGGAGCCAGGGCAGGAAGGACACCCCCAGACCCAGTGGTCACAGGGAGTCACTGGAGGAGGCGTTGATTTCTAGGCAAGGGAGAGATGAGGGGAGGGGGCCTGAGCGAAGGGAGTGATCGTGTGAGAGGAGAGCGTCCCTGAGACAGCAGCAGACCGGCTCTGGGGGGTGAGTAAGAGAGGAGGTGAGGGTGACCTCAGGGTTACCAGCCAGGGCCACTGTCCCAGAGAGCAGGGCACCATGCTGCCAAGCAGGGCTCTTTCTCATCCCTTCTCCAGCTTCGTGTCTGCTCTGGCTTGGGAGTCTAACTCCAACTGGCATCCATGGGCATGCCCCTCTTCAGTAGCCCCCACTGCCCCAGGACCAGACATTGGCTCGGCTCCTCTCTGGGGAGGCCCCCGGGCTTGCCCCTGCCTTAGTGCCTCTCCACAGTCATTCCATGAGCCCTTTTAATCTACACCCACGTGGCCTGGCCTATCCACCTCCAGAAGGAACAGGTTTCGGAGAGGGGCGTGTACAGCAATGGACAAACAGGATGGGCCGCCCTTCCAGCTCCCATGACAGGGTCTTTGAGCAGAGGCTAGATGATTCGGGCAGGATCCCATTCAAACTGGGTGGAATGCGGCAGCAGTGCCTTGGAGCCCTGGTCCCCCGGCTGGTCTTCCAAGAGGCCCGTTCGGCTACTCCTCCCCGGTCTCCTGCCTGCCTGCTTGTCCTCACTTCGTTGAGGCCTTGAGTGCTTCCCAGAGTTGTAAAGACCAAACTCTAAATGGCTGTGGCCCTGGAGTCTGTCAGCCACCATCCCTGGAGCTAGGCCGATGCAAGGTGCCCCCACTCCCCAGCTGAGGGGTAGTGGCGAGTCTGGGTTTCCTATTCTTGGCCTGCCCTCTTCCATCACTGGCCTCCATTCCTGGAATGGGGTTGTTGTCGTCCCTCCCTTTCTCCAAAGCCAAAAAGAGGTTCTCTCTCCCCCAGGAAGTGTTCCCTGCTGCCCTCTGCCCGCTGCAGGTGAACACCATGATCCCTTCCCCAAGCTGCCCGGAGCCTTTTCTCGAACCCTCCTACACCCCCAGCACCCTGCTTTCTCAGCTTCTTCTCCTGGCCTCCAGCTCCCCTGCTGTCCTGTGACCCTCTGGAGACCCAGGTGGGTCCGACTCTCCCTTTGAATCCTAGCCACAGAGCCAGCACTCTGGGAGATCCTGTGGGTCTGAGTGCTGCCGAGGATCACACACCCCATAGAACGTGGTAAAGTAGGCGTGGAGGTGGAATATGGTGAGGAAGTCCAGGGGCAAAGGATGCTCTGGATTTCCATCCTGCCTCTGTGACTCTGGCAAAGCTCCTCCCCCATTCTAGGCCTCAGTTTCACCCTCTTGTCAGCAAGCAGATCCCACTAGATCATCCCCACCTCCACGTCCCTCTCAGACACTCTGATGACAGCCATGGCTCTCCGTGGAAGGCCACCATCTTTGTGGTTGAATGCTACTGCCCTCTAGAGGCTGCATCTCACAGACAGTATGCACATTTGAGGCCAGCCCTGCTTTCCTATTTGTGGCTGCCTTGGGCTTTCTAGACATCTTGGGATGGCAGGGATCCGTTCATGTTTGCCTTTGTGTCCCTGGCACTGTGCCTGGCATGTAGGCACTTAATCAATGCTTTGGGGCTGATTGGCTAATTCTAATGCCCACCCAGGACAGTCTGTGGCTCTGAACAGGCCCAGCTTAGTCAAAAGCAGTCACGTGAAGATGGGGGCAGGGCAACTGGGCAGACTCCAGAGGCGCTCTCCGACCCGTGCAGTGAGTGACCGTGATGCCAGAGCACTGATGAGAGGGCTGGTTCCCTGCCTGCTGGCAGAGAGGGGGAGAGAGGAGGGAGGGACCCAAGGCACAAGAGGCCAACGTGTTGGGACACAGCTGATGCCACGATTTGTTTTGCTTGGCTCTGCATATTTGGTACAATGGTTTGGGTTTTCTTTTCTTGGTGGTTGTTGGTGGGGGTGGAGGTGAGGGAGAAAAATGGATGCGCATTCATTAATTCTTAAACATCTTTAAAAGATGAATGAAATGAAAAACAGAAGTGATTGGATAGCGGAGGTGTGATATAGCTGTGGTACAGACTTTAATTACCCAGACAAGGAATGCTCTCTCTCTCTCTCTCTCTCTCCCTCCCTCCCGGCCTCTCTCTTTCCCTCTCTCTCTCTCTCTCTTTGTCTCTCCCTTTCTCTGTCTCTCTCTCTGTCTCTTTCCCTCTCCCTTTCTTTTGGACTCTCTGATTTTGAAAGTTCCTCTCATCCCTGATAGGCCACTTGGCTCCAGGACAGTGATGGTGAACCTTTTAGAGATGGAGTGCCAGGCCCCATCCCCTGACCCCCAGACTGAGTGCTGTGCCATCCTCCCCACCAAGTGCCAGGCAAATTCTGCCCTTGTCTTACCCCACACAGGAGGAGGAGGAAGCACTCCCCTTGGCTGCTGGGCGGAGGGGTGGGGAATGTGAAAAAATGTCCTCAGGTCTAGTGGAGAGGGGGAGGGGAGCAGCTCTGCCCCAGTCCCTCTGCCTTTCTAGTAACCAACTCTGGGGGGTGGGAGAAGGAGAGAGGCTGAGTGCCCACAGAGAGTACTCTGCATGCCATCTTTGGCATGCATACCATAAGTTCACCATCACTGCTCTAGGACTTTAGGAACTAATGTGAATGCAGAGGTGCCCAATGGCATTGTTGAAATGGCCAGTGCCACCTGGAGAATTGGCCCAGCCTCCTAATCTCTGATGTCCTACTCCTCTGTCCCCACTCGTCTCTTAATGGCTACCTGCTACCAAACAACTATGGGAGGTTGCAGTTCACTTTGCCCTCTAGGTGAGTGGCTTCACTGGGCCATTTGCATCTCCCCCAGATCATGGCCCCTCCAGCTGCTGGTGACAAGACACCCCAACAGCTGCTCTTGGCAGCCCCCATTAGGCAATCTCAGGAATTCTTTGCCCTTGGCTCCCTGATGTGTGAAGCCTTCCCTACCTGCCCTCTCTTCCTCCTTCCACCCCCTTTCACCCTTACCACGGGTGGGGCTCCTGCTCAGCCAACAAGCCTGGAGAATTGCCAACACCTGCAGTTAGGAGGGCTCGGCCTCAACTTGGACACTTCTGGTGCTTGGGCATTTGCACATATTCTCCCCTCTGAGAGTTCCAAAGCGCCATGATGATATAATGGAAAGGTTCACCATGGTAAGGAGCCAAAGAATTGTATTCAAGCCCTGGCTCTCAGTACCATGTGGAAGTCTCTTTCCCTCTTCTAGGCCTCAGTTTTCTCATCTATGAAATGGGAATAATGACAATTTGCAAGATGCTCTTCTCATACCAACTCCCATTCTTTAGATGAGGAAACTGAGGCCTGGGTGGGGGGGAAGAGGTTACTCTGTAAGATAATTATGATACAGAAGTCAGATGGCAGATGAAATGACTGACCTTTGGGAGCCTGAGCTGTAAGACAAGAGAAGATGATATTGCCTCCTCTCAGTCCCCATGGCCCAAGCCTTCCTGCTCAACTGGAGCCAGCAGTCCATGAGCCTATCTCAGCTTCTCCATCTGTGAAATGGGGCTGACTACCTGCATCCCCCAACTCCTGGGCTTGACAGGCTGCTGAATGCTGGAGGAAGGGGACTGTGTGTGTTCCTGGGCTTCCTAAGGGGGGCTCTGGGGCACAACAGGGAGTTGGGGAAGGGCAGGGAACTGAAGCACTAGGGGGCTGAGAGCTCTCACAGGGCTGTGGGCAGCCCACCCTGCCTCCACCCTGCTAAGGAAGCCCCTTGGCACCTACCACTGCTCCTACCTCGGCTCCTGTGGCCCCTCCGTCTCTTCTCCTCCCCCTCAGCTTGGGAAACTCCTCCACAATAGGGGATTAGGCCTGGCCCCCTGGGGTGGGGGTGGGAGGAGGTTAGAGTCACTGGCCTCTGCCAAAGGGCCCCCTTCACACATTTCAAGCCCACTTAAGCAGATGTGCTGGGGAGAGCTGGGCCCCTCAACATCAAAGGCCCATCGTGACTCCCTGCCTCTGCCTGGGGAGAGAGGGCAGCTCGGCCTGGCCCGGAGGCCTGGCCTGCCATGTGTGAGTCCCACCAGCAGAGGCAGGCCCCCAGTGGAGAATGTGACCTGGGCCAGGAGAGCACACAGGAGGTGCCACCTGGACCTGCCTGAGGAAAAAGGGAAGAAGACAGAGACACGGAGAGAGACGTTGTGCAGGACTGTGACCAGCCAGCTGCCTGCATGGCTGCTGCCACCGCTGCTGTGTACAAGGCTGCCTTCCTTGTGGCTGGCTGTTATCCCGGTAGCCCTCTGGCTGCTAGAAGGTGCTGCAGAGATGCCAGTCTTTCTGGAGGCTGGTCCAGGGACACCCAGATCGGAGTCGCTCCATAGACCGGGTGCACCCACGAAATCCCAGCCTCCAGGAGTGCTCCCAGGCCTTCGAAAAGAAGCCGGCCATCATTCTGGAGAAGTGGGCTGCTCTGAGTCATTCACGTGGAGTACGGAACCAACTGGCCTGGGGAACAGCAGCTAAATGGGGAGGTGGCAAAAGCAACTGCTTGTTACTTGCCCAGAACCAGGTACAATACGCACGTAGGGGACTGCAAAATGGCCCTGAAGGGGGCAGCTAGCTGGGTGGCTCAGTGGAGAGAGAGCCAAGCCTGCAGATGGGAGGTCCTGGCTTCAAATGGGACCTCAGACTCTTCCTAGCTAGTAACCTAGTAACCTTGGGCAAGTCAGTTCACCCCCCTTGCTGAGCCCTTACCACTCTTCTGCCTTGGAACTAATACCTAGCATTGATTCTAAGATAGAAGGTCAGGGTTATTTAAAAAAGGGGAAGGAAGGAAGGAAGGAAGGAAGGAAGGAAGGAAGGAAGGAAGGAAGGAAGGAAGGAAGGAAGGAAGGAAGGAAGGAAGGAGGGAAGGAAGGAAGGAAGGAAGGAAGGAAGGAAGGAGGGAGGGAGAGAGGGAAGGAGGGAGGAAGAAAAGTAGAGCTTGAGCAAAGATCTATGCAAGTTGAAATGGCATTCGAGGCTCTTTGTAACCTGGCACCAGCCTACCTTCCCCATCTCCCGCCTTGGATCCTATTCTCCCCTGCACCTTACCTCAACTCCTGGCATGCTGGGCTCTTTGGGGTTCCCCATGTTGGCTCCTCCTCTGCCCGTCTCCCTACCTTTGTCTCTCTCCTATCTTGGAACTCTTCCCCATCTCTGCCAAGCCAAGTTACGCAGGGCTCCCTCCTCCAGGAAGTCTTCCCAGCCCTGCTGCCCCCTTTCAGTGCCCCTTCCCTGTTGTGCTCACTGGCTCTGCTTGGTTGGCACTCAGTCCTCTGCCTCCACCAAGGCTTTGCCTCTCCCCAGGAAAAGATCTGGTCCCCTGGCCTTCTTCCGGCTGGCTGCTGAGAGCTCAGGCAAAGATGAGGATTCCTAGGAACAGCTAACAGGACAGCGCATAAACCATGCTTAGGAAGCTATTACAGCTCTGCAAGAGCAGGAGAGTCAGGGCCGGCTGGCCGGGAGCCAGAGGCAGAGAAGGCGAGGGGAGGCAGGAGTCAGTGCAGGCTGAGGTAGCTCCAGGCCCATGGGGTGGGGGTGGGGTGTCACACAGCACGGGGCCCTCACTCCTCTGCACTCTGTGGGGCCCGTAGGTGACCAGGGCTTTTTCCTAGGCTCAGGGCTGTACTGGGTCCGGCTCTGGTCTCTGTTTCTGCAGGTTCATCCACTGTGGAATCCAGGGGAGCCTGTGGGAGCCAGGGGCAAGAAGGGCTTGGGACTGGAGTGAAGAAAGCTGAGCATGAAACCTGAAGTGAGAGCCAAGAGAGCTGGATTCAAATCCCAACTTTGTATATCATCATTTATGCCGCCTGGGCACCTCTGGGGCTCTGTGAGCCTCCCTCCCATCCCTGATTTGCCAAAGGAGCTGCTGGGATTTCGGGAGGCCCCTTGAAGCTCAATCCACATGTATTGCCAGTGTGGAGGCCCCTTCAGCTCTGCTGGCACCCCATGCCAAGATGCTGCCTCTCCTCTTCCCATAGCTGGGGGTGCCCTGCATCTGTGCCCACACACTGTGACCTGCTGGCTGGCATGGGCCTAGGTGACACCGAAGATCTTTTCTACCTCTGCAGTGTGGTACAGGAACTTCGGGTCCCAGTGGCCACTTTACAGGAATAGTGTCCCTCTACCCACCCGCAGAAGGAACACAAGCCTAGAGCTCAATAGGATTCCTGAAAGAATCCAACTCTGTCATTTTATGGATGAGGAAACTGAGGTCCAGCTATGAGAAGGAACTTGCCCGAGGCCCCATCTTGTCATCCCCACTTCTCTTGGGTAGGTTGTCCCCTCCACTCCCACTCTGCATCTGGTCGCAATGGGCTTCTTGCCATTTCCTCACACGGAGCCTTCCTTTCCCTCTCAGCTCCTCCCTCCTTGTCCCTGGGTCCCACCTTCTATAGGAAGCCTTTCCAGGTGTTGGCCCTGGGAGGTCTCCCGTTCACCTTGTCTACACTTTGGAAGGTGAGCTCTGGAAGAGCAGGCCCATGTGCCTGCTTGCTTTTGTGCCCGAGGCACTCAGCGAGGTGGCTGGCATACAGTAAGTGCTTAATTGATGCCCACCCAGCGCCAAAGGACCAGGGGGTCAGTCGGTGATAGGGCAGTGGCTAGGGGAGCCCCTTGGCACTCAGACTCCTGCGAGGCCTGGAAAGAATCCCAGGGGGAGCTCCCAGGGGGAGCGAAGAATGCTGTTGAGTTTCCAAAGTGAGCTCCCTGAGGTTACTGCCCCCATCTTTCAGACAGCTTCAGCCAGGGCCTCAGGGTGGGACTCCCATCTCCCCCTGGGCCTTTCGGGGCTGACTTCAGAGTCTGGGGGGAGTGGGAAGGGTAGTGGGGACCAGAGGGGAGAAGTAGTAGACGGGAATGGGGGAGGACAACCTGACAGCTGCCTGCCCTGCCCCCCCCCCATGGCCTGCAGACTCCGGGTGGGCAGGAGGGAGCCGGCCTCAACAGAGAGAGGGCCAGCAGGCAGGGGTGCGGAGAGGAAGTCGAGAGTCTGAGGCAAATGGATTTCAAGGCCCTGTTAAGTGGAAAGGCCTCCAGGAAATGAGACAGAGAGAGGCCCCAGCTTCTTTGGAGCAGGGGGGCCTTGGGGAGGTCCGAGTCACTGAAAGGGGTGGGGATGGCAGGGGGGAGATCTGGAAGAGTACTGGTCTTAAGTTCCCTGACCAAGGAGAGCGTGGTCCCATTTTGTGGAAGATGCAGAGAGCTGGGTTCAGCTCTAGACATCTCCCCAGCCATGACCCTCAGCAGGCCAGGCCCCACCTCCTCCCCCAGCTTCCCCACAAGAAAGGCAGGTCGGCCAAGGACTCAGAGCTCTGCCCTAGGCCTCCATTTTCCCATCTGAAAAACGGGCTTCTTCTCTTCAGCCTCCCTTCCAGAGGCAGGGCCCATGTGTGAAAACTCAGGGCAAAGATGCCCTGGCTGTTGGGAAGGGAGGGCCTTTAGGCCACAGAGCAGAGCAATGCAGTAGCACTTCACTTTGTTCCTTTGAGACCAGCATGCTCAGCTCCTGCCCCGTCTTCATGAATACTCTCAGGCAATGGCCTGGGTGATTGGAACAACCCACCCAGCTTTCCTGGGGCGATTCTAAGGGCCCCAGTGCTCTAAGGCTCTCTCAGAGGGGGAAGCTGCTCACTGGGGACCATTATGACTGTGTAGGGGCTTGCGTATCTCCACTGGGGACGTGTGGTAAGCCATAAGAGCCCTGGCATTTGGGAGGGCATGAGGAACCCCCCCAGGCCAGGAGTGGATGGAAGCACTCCTGGCCTGTGGGCTGGGGCACGAATCCAGAAGTGGCTGCCCCCAAAGTGCACCAGCTCTCTTTCTGCCCACGGCGTCACTAAAAGGATGGAGTCTGTCCCTCGCGGAACTCCCTCTTCTCCTCATTCGCGTCCTCTCCCATCACCTGGCTGTCTTCCCCCATTGTCTCCTCATCTGACTTGGTCTCACATGAAGAAGGAAGTCTTCCCCTCGCCAAGGAGGTCAGCCCTTGGACGTGAACAAGGGATCTTGCCCCTGCCCTCTCTCATCGGCGCTCTTAGTCATCTTCGATGCTTCCCTCCAGCTATGGGAAGAGGAGAGGCAGCCTCTTGGCATCCAGAGGCCTCCTGAACTGCCATCCCTAGGCCTGTCCAGGCTTCCGACACCACTACCCTCCTCCTGCCCCTCTCCAGTCCGATGACTCTGGCCGCCTGGCTGTTCCCTGCATGGGACGCTCCACTGCTCTGACTTTGGGCCTTCCTTCTCATTGGCCATCCATCATGCCTGGAATGCTCTCTTGTCTCCCGTCTAACATGGAGCTTCCTTGGCTTCCTCCTCAGGGCTCACCTACCGGCGACATCCACTTTGTTCGTCTGTGTACAGTTGGTGCTCTTTGTTTCCTCCATCCAATCAGGGCTTGGTTTGGCTTTGGTTCGGAGCTTCCTAGGAGTGCCCGGGTCCTCCTGGTCTGACTCAGACATCCATAGACCCCATTCAAGAAGACCCTAAGACCTTACAACATAGAACAGAAAATGTCAGTGCAGGGAGGGACCTCAGAATAGAGCATGTAGAACGGTGGCCCTTAAAGCCTATGTGGTGCATTCACTGTTTTACAGATGGGCATACTGAGGCCCAGAAAGGGCAAGGGCCTCATGGACAGATACTTGTAAGTCATTGGCCCCAAGTCTCCTAATTCCCTGCCCAGTGGTCATGTTGGCAGGGAGACCTGGCAAGATACTGTGTTGGCTAAGGCTGGCGCCAATTCATTCTCTTCTGAGGTGACAGCCCATGGAGCTAAGCATTGTCCTAGGTGAACCTATGTGCTCTGGGTGGATCCACAGGGGAGGCTATGCTAGGGCTGGAGGTCACCTGGGCCACCCAGGGGTAATCTCCTCCATGCCCACAGTTCTGGCAGCCTCGCCATGAGGAGAGTTCCTCACTGCCCCTACCAGGCCACACCACCTCCTGCTCACAACAAGGCCGGCCTTCCCAGGGCAGCCAGGCCAGCACAGTGGGGGCCTGTAGCCAGCTGCATTAGTAAATGTGTTTGTGGTTATGGGCCGCTCCCGAGAGCAGAGCAGCATTTGGGGAAATTGAAGACAGACCAGGGCTCTGGTTCATAGCCCCGGCTGGGGAAATAAGAACCAGGCCAGACCTCTGCCCCTTGGCCTCCCCTCCCCTCCCACTTCCAGACTCAGAGCCCCAGCCTGAGGCCCAGGCAGGAGGAGGCCAGAGCACACTGCCCCATCTGATCCGTCCCAGGCAGGGCTAGCTGCACGGGGGGGAGGGGTACCCCAACCCAGCCCCCACCCCGACCCAGATCTGCAGAGCCCAAGCCCAAGCACTCCCATCCCCACTGTGTAGGGAGTTCCGCCCATGGGCAGAGTCCAGGAGCAAGCAGAAATACATGAAGTAAGTACAGCAGAAATGTCATGGAGTGTCTGTGGATGCTCCCCACTCCCATCAGAAGCCAAAGACGCAGGGTTATATTGGGGGGAGGGGGCCTCATAAGCTTATTGTCACCCCCAGAGAGCCCAGCCTGGAGCTCTTTGGGAGTGGTCAAGCTCTCCTGGCCATGTAGGACTGGGTAGGAATGTGGCTCAGGCCAAGTTGGGGTTAGGGGGAGCAAAGGGAAGGGTGGGTAGGGGAGGACATCAGGGAGAGGAAGGGCAGGGCTGGGGGACATGGTCGAAGGGATTAAGGGACTTCAAGGAGAGCAGGAAAAGAAGAAGACTGCAGAGCATTCTGGGATAGCACTATCAGACTCCCCCCATGAGTGGCCCCAACCTAATTGGCCTGTGCTTCTTGGGCCAACAAGAGCTATTTTCCCAAACTCTGGGAACCAGTGGGGAGAGGCTCAGTGGGCTTGGCCACAGGTGGGTCCCACTGGGCCGAGGCTATCCTTCTCTAGTCCCACGCTGCCCCTTTATTAGATAGGTGGTTTTTCCTGGACCCTGAATAGAGAATAGAGTCCCAGACAGATGAGCTGAGGCACCACTGGATTTAAAGAGGAGGAACCTGAAGGCTGGAGCGGGCAGAGAAGGATTCCCCAATGACCCACAAGCAGTAAGTGATTCTTAGCAAAGCAAGGATGGCAACATTCACCTCTTGGCTTCCTGGGATTCCTTCAAGACAACTCAAACCAGAGGCATCTGGGTAGCTCAGTGGATGGAGAGCCAGGCCTAGAGACAGAAGGTCCTGGGTTCCAATCTGGCCTCAGACACTTCCCAGCTGGGTGACCCTGGGCAGGTAACTTCACCCCCATGGCCTAGCCCTGACCACTCTTCTGCCTTGGAGCTGATACACAGGATTGATTCCAAGATGGAAGGTGAGGGTTTAAAAAAAGACAGCTCAAACCCCACGTTCTGTGGGAGTCCTTCCCCAGCCACCCCCATCCATCCCCTCAAAATGCCATTTATGCTGCCCGTGCCTTGAATGGAGGCAGCTGGTGGCCATCACTTCCCCAATTCCAATATGGGGAGCTCAGTGCAGGCAGGGCTCCTGGGGTCAGGCCTTCCTCTGCACACTGGCTGCCTGGCCATATTGTGTGTGTGCCCTGGCTCTGGGGGGCTTGGGAGGAAAACCATTTGTATGAGGAGGGGCTCGTTTTTCAGGGTTCCCCCAGTACAAAAACTCCTAGTCCAGTGGCAGGGATGGCATTGGCTGGCATTCCTCGAGGGCACCCTGGAGCCTGTGCAGGGATCGCTTATGCACTGCCTCCATTGAACAGAGGACAAGAACATTGGCCCGGCTGGGATGCTGATAAGAGGAGCTACTAGACTTGCTCTTATGGCCAGAGGAGCCGGGGGCAGGGGGGCAGCCTTTGCCCACTTGCTCCATGGGGCCAACCACCACCTGCAGGAAGCCCAGGGGTGACAGGACACTTTCTCAGAGAGCCCCTCTCACGCCAAACCCCCTCCTTGATGGGGCCAGAGGTTCTAAGTGCAGGAGGAGGCCCCTGAGCTTGTCTGGGAGCCAGGAAGGCTCCTGGGAATGGGCGCAAAGTGAAGCGGGCAGCACCAGGAAAATGCTGTCCACAGTGACAGTGATGTGGCAGGGTGATCAGCCGTGAGACACTTGGCTCCTCTGGCCAAGACAATGCTGCAAGCCATTTCGCAGGAGGTGCCACACTGACCACGGGCCTCGGCCTCCAGAGAGGGGGCTGCAGAAGCCTGCTCTGAGTGCAGGGGGCATCTGACCCTTTGGGACTCTCTGTGTTATGCTTGGGCTTCTGTGTCGGCTTGCTCCTGCCATGTGGTTAATATGGGAATGGATTCTTCATGACATCCACATCAAAGGTTTTCCCTCTAAAGCACGAATTTAGGACTCTAGATGTGAAAAAAGCCTAAAGAAGGGTCAAGCCAAATGGCTTCATACATCATTGAGAGAAAGAAACTGGCATGTTGTGAAGGGCAGTGAAGCTCCCGAGGGCAGCAGGCAGGGCCTGTCTCTGGCCTTCTGCAGTGCTTCTGGGTGGGATGGAGCTGGTCAAAACAGCAGCAGGACCCAGGCTGATTCCATGGCTGCCACCCATTGGGCCCACCTTGGGGCCTCTCGAGCCATTGTGCTTCAGCTGAGCAACTCTGAGGACTCTGTTTCTTGACTGCCTGACGGTGGAGAAAGTGCAGGGGAGATAGCATTGGTGGCATGGAAAGAACTCTGGCCTGGGGCAGGAGGCCCTGGGTTCAGATTCCACTTCAGACAGCTATGGCCAGGGTGACTTTAGCCAGATGACTTTACCCGTCTTTTGCCTCAGCTTTTTCATCTGCAAAATGCAGGACTGGGAGGGTGGAGGGACTCGATAAGGCTGCTTCCAGCCTGAAGGCCCTACAATACTATGCTTGAGAGGCCGGCCGCAGCTTTGGAATACGGTACACGGCATTGAATGTCAGGGTTAGGAAGGCTCTGACAAATAAGGGAGCTGAGGCCCCCACCACGCCCCATGAATAAGGAGCTTAGCCTAAGTCCCACAATGAGTCCTGACTCACTTTCAGGGGGGGAGAGTAGGGTTGGGGTGTTCAGAATGCCCAGCTTTGCCCAAAGTCAAGTGGGTAAATGTTTGCCATGTGAGCTATGGAGGCTCTGAGCAGAAAGACCCTTTGGGCTCAGTCAGGCCCAGCTGCCCACCACATCTCCCTCATCTTCTCCTGCCCCTAGCTGCTGGCAGGCTGGCCCTGGGGTGGCTTCTCTGGCCCTCCCCCTGCAGTTGGAGCCAATTTTGGCTAACCCCAGGGACCCGACTGCTTCCTTTCCAAATGGCAGTGAGGGAGACCAAGAAAGGTTGGAGGGCCAGGGCCAGGGCTCTCAGAGCCAGGGGCGGGGGGCAGCCCTCTGGGAGCTCCTCATCAGCCATTGTCTGAGGAGGAGACAGGCATCGGGCCCAGAGTTCTCCGGGGTGGCCCTTGGCAAGAGGAGTGGTGCCCCTGGCTGACCTGGGCCCGCCTCTGTCCCCGGGAATGGGGTGCTCTGCCCTGTGGCTGGAAACTGGAATTCCTGGGTGTTTCAAGCATCCGCGATACGGTAATGATAGGCTTTGAGAAAGCCATTCCCTGGGAGGCTGGGGTGGGGGCTGTGTCTGAGGAATGAGTCACTAGCAGGCTGAGTCACAGGGTAGCAGACAGGACCTCGAAGGGCGAGCAAACGCTCACTGGGCTCCCGCCAGCTGTGCCAATGAGCTGAGGGCCCTGAGATGAGAAGCAGGAACTTCGTGGGAGGTCTGAGACGGAACGAGGGTTGGGAAGCAGGAAAAGGAGGAGTCCTATTCCCAAGCTAGGAGGGGGCTCCGCGGAGAGAAGATGTCTCCCACTAGCTGACCCACACATGTCCTAGGGCAGGGAGGCGCTATCTGGCTTGGAGAGAGGAAGAGGCACCCTGGACCCCAGGCTGGATTTCCTGAGGAGCTAATCTGCTCACTGCCCCAGGGGCCAGCATAGGAAGAATACTGGCATCCCCAAACCCCTAGAGGCTGGCATGGACAGAGGCTCGGGGCCCCCAGAGCCCAGGGCACCCTTGGAAACCTGGAAGGAGGGGGCTGGCTCGAAAGACCTCTGAAGCCCTAGATGGCCAGTGAGGTTCACAGGGTGCAGGAAGGCCGCCTGCAGGCACCATGGCACAAGGGGCCAGGAGGGGGACAAGAGGGCAAAGCAGGGCTGTGGGAATCTTAGAGAAGTGCTTTCAGCTCAAGAAAGGAGACGGAATCAGACCAAGCCTGTGTTGTGCCTGCTCTGCCTGCGGGGAGGCTGGGGCTTCAGGGGGCCGCTGCTCGGGGGTGGGGGGGGTGGGGGGGTGGGGGCTGGGTACCAGGTTTCCAGTGGCAGCTTCCTCTGGCTTTGGAAGCCATCTTGCTCTGGGAACAACCTAAGTCTCCTTGGAGAAATCTGTCCTGATACCCCTTAATGCTGGTGCCTCCCTCTGAGACGTCCGCCCATTTGTCCTGTCAGTAGCTTGTTTGTATCTAGTCGTCTGCCTGGTGGGAGCTCCTTGGAGGCAAGGGCTGTCGTTTGCCTTGCTTTGTGCCTGGCCCATAGTTGTAGGTGCTCAGCACAGGTTCTGGCACATAGTAGGTGCTTCATCCATGATTACTGACTAATTGAAAGACCCGCATGCTCATACATCCCCCGGATGGGAGGCCCTGGAATTCTGTGCTATTCTGGCACTAGTTGAGCCCTGTGTGAGGTCATCCGGGCCCCCTAAGAGCCTTAGAAGCACATGGTAGGAGCAGGAGGCTTTTCTCACCAAAGCACCCACATGGAAGTGGCCTGGCCTGGGGCCAGCAGGGGGCCACGTGGCCAGGAGCACTGCTGCCTCCCTAAGCTCCGCCGTAGCTGCCCATGTCCAGGGCTCTGAGAGCTGGGAGAGGCTACAAGGGAAAGGGGAGAGGGGAAGACGTCTGGGGCTTGGTTTTTCCTCCCAGGCAGAAGTGAGTTTTGTCTAATGTGAATTCTGTGAAGCAAGCAAAAAAGAGGGAGAGGGAGGGAGGGAGGGAGGGAGACGGAGAGAACGAAGGAGGGCAGGGGGGCGAGAAAGGAAGAGAGAGCGAAGGAGGGAAGGAGGGAGAGATGGCGAGGAGACAGGGACACAGACGCACACCAGAGGGATGTGCGCGCGTGCGCACACACACACACACACACACACACACACACACACACTCACACACTCAATGAAAACCTGCCAACCACATGTTCCCTTCGACTCGGAGACAAACCAAAGCAAAAATGGCCGGGGAACCGCAGAACCAGAGCAGACGGACCACGTGTTCCCAGATCTCCCTCCTTAGGACTTCCTCTCCCCAGTTCTGTCTTCTGTGCGCCTTCCGCTCTCCCAGCTAGCGGCCCAAGCGTGGCCTCTCCCTGTGCCCCTGCCCAGGATCTCTGTGGTGTCCAGGAAGGGGCCAAGGCCCAGCCATTGCAGAAGCCTCTGGTGCGAAGAGCCCCATGGCCAGGCCTGGATCCTAGCTCTTCCCCTGGATGGCCAGCAGAGCAGCGCTTGGAACGGGGCTGGGGGAGAGGACCAAGGATACACCCCCAAGCCCAGCACCCACGTGGCTCAGTGGCCCAGCTAGGAGAGGCTTGGCTTTGGCATCCGTGAAACCAGGTGGGGCGGCAGGAAGACTACTCCTACCCGGTGACCCCATGTCCTCCTCCTCTCTGGGAGCTGCGCTTTGGAGAAGGTGCATTCCAGCAGCTGCCGCTGCTGCCGCCGCCTCCTCCCCAGCTCCCAGCTGTGATAGAACTTCCAGCCTTGGAATGTGGAGCTGCTCCTGGGAAGGGGGAGGGGGCTGGGGGAACAGGGCCGCAGTGGGAATGCTTAGCCTGGAATTCTGAACCAGCCCCAACCGGCCCAGCGTAGCCCAAGCCGAGCTGAGGGAGGCCTCCTTGGTGCCAGGGCAGCCTGGCCTGGAATGGCAGAAGGGAAAAGGCTTGGGGTTTGGGGCTCACGGACCGATCCTGAGCAAGTCACAGCCCTTCTCTGACCCTGGCGTGCGGGAACCCCCAATCCGGCTCCGTTTAAGTTTCCTCAGTTTCCTCTCCTGGCCAATGGGGGTAGGGCGGGGTGCCGCATGAGATTCCTTCTTGACTTAGGCCCGAGTGCCCTGGGAAGGAGTGGGGTAAGGGCTGATGGAAAGACCTGTGGGGAGGTGCCCTCCCAAGGTCCCTTCCCTGGGATTCCATCACAGAGTCAGCCAGGGGCTGGGCTGTTGGGTCAGGGTCCTGAAGTCACGGAGCCGTGAAGATGAGCCAGTGGGCCTGCCCAGCCGGCTGAGTAATGAGAGCCAGCTGCAGGGAGGAGGAGGCTGAGGGGAGGGGGAGGAGAGTTTTGTCCCCCCCCCCCATATACCACTGGGCCCAGCCGAGGGTTTTAATTTGTGTTGGATAAACAATATGGGATTGTGAAGGCAAAGAAGCTCTAATTATTCCCCGGGGCTTGGATTTCCTTGGAGGGAATGAATGGAACAAGGAGCAGGGGCTGCGGTGCCTGACAGACTGACGGAGAAACCCTGGAACACAGGGCAGGGAACGTTTCAGCAGCTATAAGCCTCCCTTAGAGATCCTTAGTCCAACTGCCTCCTTTTACACATGAGGAAACTGAGGACCACACAAGCAAAGTGACTTGTCCAAGGTGGCACAGGTCGGTTTCCAGTGACAACCTGAGATCTGAACTTGGGTCTCTGGACTCCAAATCTAGTTTCCTGCCCTGGGAGCAGAGGTTCAAAGTGAACCGCCTCCAAGGTCCCACATAGCGCCAAGGACAGCTGGAACACATCCTAGGGAGGTGGCCAGCAGTCAGTCCCTAGGAAAGGGCCAGAGGCCAAAGGCCAACAGTGCCGGAGAGGGCCCGCTCCTTCTGCTTAGTGGTGTAGTGAGGGGCCTGCGGGGCCACACGGGCCAGGCTGGGGGCCCCCAAAGAGGAGTGAGGCCACGCTATCTTTCTGGATACCAGGCCCCAGGCCATTCTGCTGGGAACACGGACCCGGAGGCTAATGGGGCACCAGGGGCCGAGTGGCCTTTTCCTCACTTCACTCGTGCCAGACCCTCTGGGAGGAGAAGAAGTCAGTCTTTGGGGAATGAGGAGACCATTGCAGCAGGGAGACAGAGGAAGGGAGCAGCCCATTCTGCTCCCTACTGTCATTACCTCCCTGTGTGACCTTAGGCAAGTCCTTTCTCCACCCCCCCCCCAGGATTTCAGGTCACTCCTTAGTAAAATGATGCTACTTCAAGAATCTGTGGCTCTCACTGCCAGAGCAGATTGCAAGCTCTCCGTACTCTGAGGTGAGGGGTAGGTTTGGGATGTTGAGGCCCAGATAGCCAAGCTTCTGACCACCAGAAGCACTCACCTAGTGCTGAGTGTCGAGCTCAGCCGGGCCTCAGGCAGCAAACCCACAGCCAGGTCTCCAAACCTCTCCTGGGGCCTGAGCTAGACTCTTGCTGGCCCAGATGCTGGGCTGGAGGAGCTGGGCAAGGCCTGGGCAGGAGTTTCTATCCCACTGGCTGGCCGGACCCTGAGTGAACTGAGGCAGAGCAGATATGGAGGACAGGGGTGGGGACAGTAACAGAATCCCCACTGGGATTCGCACTGACCACTTCTTCTCCAAAGGGGAGCCTGTGCACAGCCCTGCTTCCAGGCAGTAAGGCCCTCTCAGCTGAGGAAGCTGGCCATTGCTTTGAGTAGCTTCCACAGCCCTCCTCATGTTGGGTCTAACCTGCTATTGCCCATCTGCCAGGTAGGAATGTGTGCCCCGAAGCCTGAGGGCCAGTCCCCCATTCTAAAGCTAGAGCTGGGAGTCAGGAAACCTGCTCTTAGGCATGATGGCACATCACGAGTCCACCCACTTCCCTCCACCATGAAATGAGGGGGTCAAAGTAGCCGAAAAGGAGCCCTCTCTGCCTCGGTGATCCGAAGACTACACTCAGGGTGGATCGGGGGAATAGTTAGGGACACAATCCACAGTCATAAATGCCATAGAAATCCAAATTGCTGGGAAAATGGGAAGGCGGTTTGGCAGAAACTAGGTCTAGACCTGGCAACTCGCACTGTAGACCAAGATGAGGTCAAAATGGGAACACGATTTAGACACGAAGGGTGATGATGGCAGTGAGAGCGGACCTGTCCAATCGAAGGGTGAGAGAGAGGGGATCACAGGACGTCAAAGTGATCACGTTGATTGCATGAAATGAAAAGGCTTTTGACCGAACAGAACGAATGTTGCCCCAAATAGAAGGAAAACAGGAAACTGGGGAAAAAGGAAGAGCAAGTTTCTCTGATGAAAGACCTCATTTCGCAGATACATAGAGAACAGAGTCAGATTCAGAAACAAAAAATCAGAGCCATTTCCCAGTTGAGAAATGGTCAGAGGATATGAACAGACAGTTTTCAAGAGAAGAAGTCCAAGCTCTCTGGGGTCACATGAACAAATGCTCCAAATCACTGCTGATCAGGGAAATGCCAATCCAACCAACCCTGAGATCCCACCCTGCACCTAGCAGGCTGGCTAAGAGCACAAATGCTGGCAGAGAGGTGGGGAAACGAGGGCCCTAAAACCTAGCCATGGTTGGTGGAGTTGGGAATGAGTCCAAGCATTCTGGAGAACAATTCGGAGCTACGCCATAAAACCCTGCAAACCCTTTGACCCAGCAATAGCACTCGGAGAGATGAAAGGAAAGGGAAAAGACCTACTTGTTCAAAAGTATTTCTAGCAGCGCTTCTTGTGCTCACAAAGAACTGGGCATCGGGGGAGATCCTTTAACTGGGAAGCAGCCGAACGAGTCGTCGGAGGCTCTCAGAAAAACTTGGGAAAGATTTCAATGAACTGATGCAAATCGATGTGAGCAGGACCAGGGGAACATCCTGCACAGTCATGCAAGTATCGTCTGATGCTCCATGATTGCCTGTCTGCCAACAGCTTAGCTGCTATTCTGATTGACACAACGCTCTGAGCCAATTCCCAGGGAGTCGCGATGGCAGAGTGAGAACTCAGGGAGCAGTGTGCAGACTGGAGCCGGCTCTTTTTTCTTCTTCCGTTTGCAGCTTCTTTTGCGACATGGCTAGTGTGAAATGACGTTTTGCATGATGCCATGTGAGGAATCTGTGGTAGATTGCTTGCCTGCTCAAGGAAGGGGAAGGGTGAGAGGGAGAAAATCTGGAAGTGGAAATGTCTAAAACAAATGAGCGTTAGCATTTTTTACATGTAAGTGGGAAATATTTAGTGAAGTAAATGAAAAATGGTTTTAAAAAGAAGCCTTTCCACCAGAGAACCAATGACGCTACTTACAGAATGGCCTCCATTCTACAGGCAATGCCTATTCCTCACTGTTCCCTGAAGTAGGTCTTCTGAGGACAGCTACAGGGCAAAAATCTTATCTTCTCAAGGCATTAAAGCAGGTCCCTGAGAACCCCGTCCATAATTGTGTTTGGCCCGGGTCTAGCATGTCATCGGCATCAGGGATTCCCCAGAGGGGAAACTCAACCATTGGGGAGATCAGCAGCCTGCCTGTCAGTCACATCCAGTTACGTGGCTTGCATAAGGTCACAGATGTCCCTTGACCCCAGGCCAGCTTGCTGTCCCTCCCTGGCCTGCTCCCCAAAGCCGATCTTCTAAGGACTGTCCCTCGGGGATACCTGTCCTCTGTAGGTCACTCAGATCTCTCCCCACCTTCTCCTCCCAGGCCATAGAGGGCCTGCTCTGGCTGGGTCAGTAAGGAAGGCCCTCCAAGGAGAACTGCCAGCTGGGCCCAAACACGCAGTAAGACTCCTCATCTAGGCCAGAAGTGGCAGACTCCCAAGGGGGCCGAGCACATTCCCATGCTGCTGGGAAGTGTGGAACCCGCTGCAGGCACTGGATCCCAGTTTAGCAGTTTGACCCCACTGGCTGAGCTGTTTGTGGGCACTGTCTGTTCTTAGTCACTGAAGTAGACCCCTGAGGCCCATCTCCCAGGCAGCATTTTGGTGGCTGCTCAAGTGACCATTCTTCCTTCAAAGGAATAAATTCAGGTGTCTGGCCCGCAGCCAGGGAAGGCCATCTTCTCCCTGTCCAATGGGGAAAGAACGAGCCAAGTCAGAGCACAGGCCTCTACCCTGGATGAATGGACTTGGGTGACCCAGAGCATGGCTGTTTGCCAGTGGGCGAGCTGGGCATTGTTCGGTCACAGGCATAGGGATGCCAAGATTCCCCAGGAGCGACGAAGGCTTCATCTGGAGCAGAGGGTTCGAGGTGCCCAGACTTTGCTCCCCCACCACTCATCTAGTGGCCGGGACCCAGCAAAGGACTCATGGGAAGTCTCGTTTCTCATTGGACTGTCAGTGATGCATCTGAGGAGCGTTCCCAGGGTCCCCTGCTCACCAGCTTTCCCGCCAGCTCAGCACGGGGTGATGAGTGTCCTTTGGGACCCTGAGCTGACAGGAATGGGTGACATTTCTCTCGAGGCCCCAAGTTTACCCTAGGGTAATTTAGCATAGGAAAAGCTAACAGGGATGTGTCAGGCAGCTGATGGATGTTTCCAGGACTCTCTCCTCCCTCTAGAGTCCCGGCCTGGCCAAGGGTTGAGGGAAGGAAGGGGATGGGGAAGAGTATTTGGGGGCTCTCCCGCAGCCCCACTGACAACCCTCCCCACCTACCACTCTAGCTTTGCTCCAGGAGACTCTGGGAATGGCCTCCAGCTGGGCCTGTCTCTAGCAGAGACAGGACAGGCCTGGAGGTTCTTAGCTCAGCTGCCACCTCTGTTTGCTTCCCTCCCCTTGGAGGGTCCCCTGGACTCTTCTGGAGCTAATTGGTGTCTGCCTTGGGGCTCTCCCCTCTTGCTTTTCCAAGAGTCCCCCAGTAGTGGGAGCTCCTTGAGAACAAGGCTGGACTTGGGTTTGCCCTTTGTAACTTCAATGTTTAGCACAGTTTGTGGTACGCAGATAGTAAGAGCCTAAGAAGTGCCCACTCATTCAGGCTGCCAGAGAGCAGGTTACTCTGCTGCTCAACAACCTGCAGTGGCTCCCCATTGTCTACGGAGATAAAGTTCCACCCAGCCCCTCACCAGCATTCCCTCAGCTCCTCCCCTTTGGATAATTGACTCCATTGGCCACAGCCTCCTTCTTGGCTTTCCCTTTGCCCAAGACTCCCAGGGGAGCCCAAATGGGCAGCTCCCTAGACATGGGGCCCCAGGCCCTTTCTCCTGGGAGTACCTCAGGGCCTTGTGAACAGGAGGGATTGGAGAGCATTTGGCAAGCTTCACTGTCCTGAGTGGGAATGCTGAGGGGGAAGGTTGGGCTGCTTGGGGACACCTGAGTCCTCTTCTGCACACTGGAAGGCACTTGGCAAGGCCCAGAACCCCCTGGGAAGGTGCAGAGAGGGACCCTCTGGGGCAGTGGCCCAGCCCTAGGAGGGCAGCTGAAGAAAGTCTGGGCTGAGGCTGACAGGAGGAGGAGGAGGGAGGTGGGAAGGGGAAAGAATAAACACATAATCAGGATTACTCGAGTTTCCTGTGCAGCTGGAGTCCTCTTTTACTCTTAATAAACTCAGCTGCAGCTCCCCCCCACCCCCCCTCTCCTCCCACAGCCCCCCACTCTCAAGCTCCGCTGCTGCTGCCTCCTCTCCAAGCTCCCTGGAGCCAGCAAAGAGACCCTGGCAGCCTTCCTGCCATTCACCCCAGGGCTCCCCGCAGCCCCAACAAGTCCCTCCACTCATTCTGAGGTCAAGGTGCGGCCGGCCTCCTGGGCCAGCGGGGGAAGGCTGGCTGGCTATGGTGGGGCCATCACAGGCCCTCCCTGGGCAGAGCCCGGCAAGAGGCCAAAGGCCAGGCGTTAGGCGGGTGTGTGGGCATGGTCTCCCAGCATTTAGGGTTGGGAGCTGGTGGAGAGCACAGTGATCCCCGAGTCCCTCTTCAGAAGCCCGCTGAGGCCCAAGGAGGGGGCTTCCTGCGAGGTGGGCTCTGGCTACCTCCTCCAGCTCGGAACCCAATGGGCTCACCAAGGCCTGGCAGGGGGCCTGGGCCTTCCAGAACCATGGCTGGGCCTGGAGCAGTGACAAGAGGCTAGCCACGGATGGGTCATCTCAGAGAGCGAGCCAGGCCCGGGCCCTTGAGGAGGCAGGGCACTGAAGAGCACTGCTCTGGCCTTTGACTGGAGCCCTGGCAGGGAAAGGCCCAGAGGCTGACTGAGAAAGCCTGGGGCCCTGAGCAGGCCAGCTCTGTTGGGATGTGGCGCCAGCCACGCCACACACCTGATGGGTTAAGGTTGGGGTCAGAGCCCCTGGGTGGTGGTCCAGAGCTAGGCAAGGTGAGCCCTGAGGAGGAGATGCTGGGGACAGGAGGCACTGGGGTTCAGCGGGCCCGCCCTGGTTCCAGCCCTGCCCCGTTCCTCACCCTCTTGCCTGGCTTTGAGCCCTGGGGCCCTCGGCTTCGCCTGGAAGCACATTTTTCTGTTAAATCTGATGGCCCCGATCTTGGATCTTGTCTGACAGTTTCTTTGGAGGCTCAGAGCTGGCCAAGGCAGAATGGAGGCCAGCCTGCCGGGGTGCTTGGTCCCAGAGGGCAGAGCCAGGAGCCATGGCATAGAGAGCGGATGCTGGCCACGAGAACCATCCCAGAGCAAAAGGGGCTGCTTCCAAGGTTTGCCTCCCCCACCCTGAGGTCTCCCAGCAGAGCCCAGCTGATGGCTTGCTGGGCATGTTTGGGTCTGGGATGGCAGGATCCTTATTTGAGTGGGGATTAGACTTAGGTCCCTTCCAGTGCTGAAGTTCTGTGATTCTGGGCCTGGGTCTCAGCACCCACCTGCAGAGGCCAAGCCCAGCTCACAAGGTGCATCCTGTGACTAGAAACTCCATCCCCCAAGCCCCTGGGCACCCCTCCTGATCCATTCTGCGGGCTGCATTGCCTTCAGGACACTTGGAAGGTGCATTAATGAGGCCAAATCTGGCCCACTTGCTGGCCCTCTTGGCAGGATGGGAGATGAGCCTCCTGCAGAGGAGAGCCATGGAAACCCAGCAAGGAGCACGGAAGAAGAAGCAGAACTCCAGGTGCCACACAGAACCCCGGGAGCCTCGAGAGGCTGGGTGACAAGAGACGGGCAGCCAGAGTGCTCCGCTGGGATTCTCAGGGCATCAGCAGACTCCAAAAGGCTTCCTGGCTGCCAGGGAGACCCACCATGGTGTGCTCATGGAAGGAAGGGCATGAACAGACCAAAGTTGTGCAAGATGGATGGACCAGGATGAGCTGCTATCTACGCCTCTGGAGGGAACACCCGTGGCAGAGACCTCCCAGAGCCATTTGCGGTGAGCAGGTTTTCAGAGGCTCCTCTCAAAGCTGGCCAGTCCCACTCTGTGGAGAGCCTGAAGGCAAACACAGGAGCCCTGGCTCTCTTCAGGATGCCATGAGGAGCCCCTGAAAGGCCTCCAGGAGAAGAGACGAGTGCCTTGGTCCATTGGGAGGGGAGGAAGCTGGGGAAACCCAAAAGCTGTCAAGGAAAGGAATGGAAGGAACGGCTTTCAGAGCGCTGCAATCTCCCAACAGGGGCTGCTGTTTGAAATACTAAATTCTGCTCCCACCACCCAACCACATGGTGCTGGTGCTGGTGCTTGTGGGAGGACTCACCAGAGGGGCTGGAGAGGGGCGGGTGCTGTTAAGGTGTTAGCGTCCCAAGCTGACGGATGGTGCCACCAAGGCTCAGAGAGGGGAAGAGGCTTCTCTCCTCCAAGGCCGGCCCTTCCCCTTCTGCACCACTGCAGGACACTGGCTGCTGGTGAGCTGGCCAGGCCAGGCTCCTCCACCCAGCAGGAAGCTGGCTCATTCAGCATCCCTGCCACTAGGTGTAGACCCAGGCAAAGGAGATTGCTGGGCTGGGCCGGGCTGGGCCAGGCCCTCCTTTGGGAAGCTGTGCTTTTAGAAGCAAGGACAGCAAAAAGCAGAGGGGGTGCCAATGTGCTTTGGGGGGGAGAAGGAGAAGGGGCACTGCCAGGCAAAGCCTGTCACCAACCCTTATGGGGGAAAAGGTCGTGGCATCAGGGACTCTCCTTTCCTGGCAAGTTCTGAGGAGCACCTCCCTAGTCACAAAGGAGGGGGGGGCAGCGCCTTTGCCATCCGCGCTGCCTCCTGGACCCGGGAGGGCATGAGATTACCCCGTACCTGCAAGTGCATCCCCGGAGGAGTCCTCTAAGAGTCCTCCCTCCTTTAAGGTGGCCCAGGCCAGAAGACACCTCCCTGCTCTAGGAAAGGCATCTCCCTTCCCAGGGCTGCTCCTGTCCCTGGCCCAGAGGGTAGCTGAGATGCTTCCTGCTCCTGCAGCCCAACCTGTCCTCTGACTGCCTCCCTTGCCCCAGCAGCTGGGGAACTGGCCACCACCCAGAAAGACCTGCAGATGAGAGGCTGGTGCAGGCGGCCAGGCAGGCTGTGGGTGGCAGGCGTTGACTGGGAAGAGCCAGGGCTCAGGAGGGAACCAGAAAAATCAGGGCAATTTCTTTCCTCTCGTCTTCCTTCCCATCAGCTCATGTCATTGTGGGAGAAGATAGGGGGCATTAGTGCCAGTTCAGTGAAAGCAAGGAGCCTCTTCCAAGCCAGTGGCTTCTGCTTTGCCTCAGGCTTGCTTGAAAAAGAAGCTGCAGAAGAGGGGGTACGGGCAGCAGGGCAGAGCATAGGCAGACCAGCAAGGGAGGGGGCAGGACCCACAGGCGTCACGCTGGGCATCTGGGTCTAACTTCGGCTGAGCTGAGCCCTGGAGGGAGCATGGGGAGGAGCTGGCCATAGGGTGTCTCAAGCCAGAACCCCAGGGAGATGGAGAATCCCCAAGACCTTTCTGGTGTGGCCGGTGCTTAGCCAGGACCCACAGAGAGAAACAGGGTTTCTGGATCACTCTGGCCTCTGACCAGCAAGGTCGGACTCTGCTAAACCCAGACAGACAGGCGGCCATGCTGGACGGATGTGGCTCCCGTCCTCTGCTCACCAGCCATGCCGGCGATAGTCAGAGGAAGACTTGCCGGGGATGCAAAGGTGCTCGTTCTCACAGGGGAGAAGGAGATGGCAGGGAAGGATGCCCTTCCTGAGTGCCTACAATGGCTGAGGACCTACCTAAGCTCTGTCTGGGAGTCAAGCCGGTGCCAAGAGAGGGCCCTCGCTTAGTTGAGGCCTTCGAGGAGGTTGTGACTGAGAGGGGCTGCTATAGGAAGTTGGCCAGAATAAGCCAAGCTTCAACCTCATGGGTTACTGGTGGAGCTTGGGTCTGGGGGAGGGGGACCCCCAACAATCACTGTCATCAGAGTGTCTGAGAGGGACGTGGAGGTGGGGATGATCTAGTGGGATCTGCTTGCTGACAAGAGGGTGAAACTGAGGCCTAGAATGGGGGAGGAGCTTTGCCAGAGTCACAGAGGCAGGATGGAAATCCAGAGCATCACTGGCATTCTCCCTCCCTCCAACCGAGCCACGTTCTATGGGGTGTGTGATCCTCGGCAGCACTCAGACCCACAGGATCTCCCAGAGTGCTGGCTCTGTGGCTAGGATTCAAAGGGAGAGTCGGACCCACCTGGGTCTCCAGAGGGTCACAGGACAGCAGGGGAGCTGGAGGCCAGGAGAAGAAGCTGAGAAAGCAGGGTGCTGGGGGTGTAGGAGGGTTCGAGAAAAGGCTCCGGGCAGCTTGGGGAAGGGACCATGGTGTTCACCTGCAGCGGGCAGAGGGCAGCAGGGAACACTTCCTGGGGGAGAGAGAACCTCTCTTTGGCTTTGGAGAAAGGGAGGGACGTGGTAAAGTAGGCGTAGAGGTGGAATATGGTGAGGAAGTCCAGGGGCAAAGGATGCAGAGAAGTCTTTTCTCCTTGCCCCCCTCCGCCTCCAGACAGAGGTCCCATGGCATGGTCGGCCTTGGACACTGGATCATGAGCTGGGGGTCAGGGCTTAGTGTCTGACCTTAGTCTGTCATATCTAAGGGGTGTGGAGGGCCCAGAGTTCCAGGAGGTGGTGGCGGCAGCAGCAGCAGCAGCAGCAGCGGCACTCAGATTGGAGCAGATTGGAGGGGCCAGAAACCTCTCCCTTTCCCTTCACTAGAAAAGAATGTCCTGGTTTGTGGGCCACCATCCCTGTGTCTCCCCTCAGCCTCCCCACCCCATGGCGGATGAATTCTTGCTCTTGGTTGGGAATCTACTTCCCCTCACACCCCGTGTCACAAGGCTTCCTAGCATCCCTCAGGCCTCAGGCCTGCCACCAGCCTGAACTCGGAAAATCTCTGTGTGGCCACCCCCCCCCCCCCAGAGCACACGAACACAGACAGAGGGACAAGCACAGGGAAGGGAGAGGTAAAGAAGAGAAAGCCCTGAAGGCCTCTGAGAGCCACCTTGGCCTGCTGCACCTGAAGCTCTGCCCCCCTCCAGCCCCACATTGGGCCAAAGCTGTTGTGTGGGCATGGCCCCAGCGAGATTGGCAGATAAGAATCCACTGTTATATCTGGCTCAACATGAAAAGCCCAAGGAGGCAGGCAGACAAAGCCATGGCAGTTCTGACTGGACTGCCAAGACTGCCCTGGACCCTCGGGGCCCCAGTCACTCCTGATCTCTGCTCCAGTGAGCAGGAGGAAAGAGCTTCTGAGAGGCCTCTGCCTCTTCCATGTGAGGGCCACAGTGCTCTCACTTCCCACCTGGAGGTGGCCAACTCTCAAAAGCCCCAAGGCCATGTTCCCAATTCCTCACTCGCTGCAGGTTCCCAACCCCCTGGAGAAGGTCTCTACTCTGCAGTCTAGCGTCTGACCTCATCATTGCACCCAAACTGTCCAAAGTTACCAATGATCCAATGGCCTTTTCTCAATCCTCATCCTTCTCTGACCCCGGCAACCCTTGCTTGGCACTGTCAATCACCTTCTCTCTAGGCTGGTGATGGTGAGCCTTCTAGAGACTGCATGCCATGACCACTTCCACCTTACCCCACACAGGGGAGGGAGAAAATGCTCCCATTGGGCTGCTGGGCAGAGGGATGGGGGTGGAAAATGTCATCAGATATGGGGGGGGGAGCTCCATCTGAGTCCTTCTGCCTTTCTAGTAACAAACTCTGGCAGGTGATGGTGTGTGTGTGTGTGTGTGTGTGTGTGTGTGTGTGTACATGTGCACCCTCTTTGGCACACAAACCATAGATTTGCCATCATGGCTCCAGGCTTTCCCAACACCACTTTCTCCTGGTTCTTCCCCTATTTTCCTTCCTACTTATCTGTCTGACTACTACTTCTTCTCAGTTGCTTTTGCAGGATCTTCATCTACAACCCTGGGGGGTCCCCTCCCCCTAGTAATGGTGGGTGTGTCCCAGGATAGTACCCTGGACCTTCTTCTCTTCTCCCTCCACTCCCATTGCTTGGTGATCTCATCAGCTCCATTATTTTTTCTATGCTAATGATTCTAAAGACATGTTTTGCCAATATGGGAGATCAGACCAGCCATCCAGTGGCCTAGGATCAAACTAGGTGTCCCACCCACACCTTTTTTTTAACCCTTCCCTTCCATCTCAGAATCAATACTGTGTATTGGTTTCAGGGCAGAAGAGCCATGAGTACTAGGGGGATGGGGGTTAGGTGACTTGCCCAAGGTCACCCAGCTAGGATGTGTCTGAGGCCAGATTTGAACCCAGGACCTCCTGTCTCCAGGCCTGGCTCTCAGTCCACTGAGCCACCCAGCTGCACTGCTGTTCCCCACCCCATAGCCATCTTCAATTCAATATGTACAGTACAGAATTCATTCTCCTTCCTTGCTCCCTGGCCACCCATGCTTCCACACTTCTCTATTGCTGTTGAGGGTACCAGCAGCTCCCCAGGCCCCCAAGGTCCCCAAGTGCATCCTCATCTTGGCTTCCTCACTAGCTCTCCCTGTGTGTCCTCTCTCGAACGTAGCCTGTGCTCAGCTACTAAGCCTGGGAGGACATTGGTGCCCTTTCTGATCTCTCCAAGCTCCTCCTTGCCCCTGTTCTCCTGATGCTGCCAGCCTTTCATCACTTCTGCTTGGCATCTCTGTCTCTGTCAAGTTGCTTTTCCCAGAGCAAAGAGCTAACTGTGTCTGTCACTCCTCTGCTCAAGCATCTTCCATGACTCCTGATGATGCGCAAAGCCTGCGCCACCCCATGGCCTTGAAGACCTTCCCCAGCCAGGCTACCATCTACCTTCACATTAGGATTTCAGTCGTGCCCATCCTATACACTGTTCCAGGCCCTACATAATGTTGTCGTGCACCTGGCACAGCAGGCGGCACACAGGAAGCGCCAAACACACATTGGCTGACTTGTTTGCTACACGGAATCAATGGGTGGCTACTGAATTGGAAGAGACTTTCCAGTTTTCTGGTTCAAAGTGTCCGAGGCTGGGGTGGTACTGCTGTGCCCAGAGGCTCTTTGCAGCCTTAATGATCATAGTAGTCCTAGACCCCCAGCTGGCGCCCTCCTGCCCGGCTGGTTTGGGGAAATGGGTACAAACACATCTAAGCTTGTGTAAAGGGAATTGCCAGGAGACAGGGAGACTAGGGGGTCAGGGCAGTGTGTGGGATGGTATAGACTGAGCCAAGGCCGAGGGCTGCTGAGGGCTCCCCGGACCAAGCTCCACTTGGGGTGGGGGGAGTTTTGGCATTCAACAGAGGCCGCTCCTCCCAGCGAGGAAGGTCAGCCAAAAGCTGTGTTAGACCCAGGGAAAGCGGCTTAGAAAGCTGAAGGGGTTGGCACATCTGGGCTCGGCTGAGGAGTGGAGGGAGATGTCTGTGCCCTTCCCTAGTCCTCGGTCTTCCTGGCTCGGTTCGCTGTTTTCTTCTCCACAGCCATGACCCTGGATGGACTCCAAATAGTTGGAGAGCTTATGGGCCTGGCCATGGGCAGCCATCACTGACTCGCTGACGCTTTCCTCTCCTATGTGGCGCTCTCTCTCTTTCTTTCTCTGGCCCAGGCTCATCTGTCCGTCTGTCTTTCCCAGTGTCTCCGCGTCTCCAGCCAGCACACTGAGCAAGCGTGGCAGCAGCTCCTTTCAGGTCCTAATACAGGGAGATGGGAACAAAGACACTTCACCAGGGCCACAAGGCTAGGTCACTCACACCCAAGGCCATTGTCCATCCCTGTGTGGGAGAGCAGGGCAGCCCTGAGAAGCATCACCTGAGGGGGGGGAGGGGGAAAGCGTGGGTTGCCCCCCTCCCCCACCCACCTGGTTCCCATTAGCTGTTCACACTGGCCAGAGCACCATAGCTGGTCCCACAATAATCTAATGCGAAACACTCACAGGCCAAACCCAGGGCCACAGAGCAGAGAGACACGGAGAGGCAAAGAAAGCCTAATGCACAGCTGTTCCCCGGCCCAGGCTGAGGAGGGCTAGAAGGAGGCACTGTTTTGGCTGGCATTCCCTTGACCCACGGCCTAGGTGGGCCCGCTCGGGCTGCAAGGAGACCTTGGGACCCAGAGCAGAGAACCCCAAATCTTTGAGCTGGAAGGATGTGAGACGCAGAGGAATGTAGAAGCCAGGATGGGAAGAGGGGGTCTGGGAGGCCCAGAGAGCACAGTAGAGAGCTCTGGCTGGGGTCACAGAGCTCCTGGAGGGAGAGAAGAGCTGGCCCCAGCCCCGCTTGTGTTGGGGTGTGGGGAGGAGGCAAAGCTGGGAACATAAGCTCCCAAGAAAGCATGATTCCCATCTGCCCGTCCTTTTCTCCCTCTCCCCCTCCAATAAGGCTTGAGTCATAGACAAATAACCCTGCGGCGAGGCCGGTGCTTGGCTCCCAGCCTTGTCCCACTCACAGCCGGCCACAGACACATTTGGAATTCCCAAACTTGGTCCCTTTCTCCCTTTTTTTCAATACAACATTTGTTTCCAAAACCGCCCACTGACAGAACCATTCAGAAAAGGACCATTTCTCTCCTATACCATCAGCTGGGAGGAGTCTAAAGCCCAGCTCATCTAATCCTAACCCTCATTTCACAAGGGAGGAAACTGAGTCCCAGTGAGGGAAGAGATTTGCTCAAGGTCACTCAGCAAGTTAGCTACAGAACCCTTAGTAGAACCCAGGCTTCCTGGCCCTCCGGCCAGTGCTCTTTGTCTCACTCCATCATTCCTCTGCCCTTGCCTGTCCTTTCTCTCGTCCTACTTCCTCCTCTCCAACAGTGGCCCACGTCTCAAGGGAGAGCCCAGATCATGAAAATCCACAGAAAAGCCAAAGCCCTCATTATCGCCAACAGCCCCAGTGTGCTGCATTGGTGGGTCAGAGTTTCATCTTCTCTCAGCCTCTCGCCAGAATCCTGAAGCCCCCCTTGAGTCGAGAGGGCCGGCAGAGGGATCCCTTGGAGAAGTCTCTATTCAATGCCCATTTGTAGGACCCGGAAATCTCTGCCTCCCAGGATTGTCCGGCCTGTGGGCTGTTTGGAGTTTTTTCCCTTCTGTAGGCACCAAATCTGCATCGCTTTGCCTTTTCTCTGTTGCTTGAAGTGGGCTTCCAAGGAAAAGCTTGGGGTCCCAAAGCCTCCCCTGCAAAAGACACGTTAGGGGCAGCCGAGAAGGCATCAGGGTGGCTAGAAGTGAGTCACATTTCTTGGCAGGCTTTTCGGGCACCTTCTCATCTGGTGAGTACATGGGGTGAGGCCTGGCCCAGAGGACTCCACAGTCCTGGTGCAGGTGAAGAAACTTTGTCAATGCAGGTTGACACGTGCTCTTGGAGAGCCACCAAGGGGCACAACACTAGGCTGGGGGCAGGGCCACAGCATCGGGACCTCAGTCGTCTAGGCCAAAGCTCTCCGCTTTGAGGCCTGTGGAGCTTCGTGAAGTGAGGGGAGGTGCCCAGAGTCACACAGCCGCCCATGAGGGGGGCAGTTGGGACCGAGGGAGACAGCCCTGCTTGGGCAAGCTTTCAGAAGCGCCATTCTTGGGGGTCCGAGGAATGAGCCAGAAGGGATAAGAGGAAAGTAGGTGGGGCTTAGAAGCTGAGTTGAGACGTGTGAAGAGTCACTGATCTGAAGTCACACCTGTCATCTCAGGATGGCCAGGGACCTGAGCCAGAAGAATCCTCAAGCTGAGAAGCAGGAACGTGGCCCAGTGAGCACACGGGCTTGGGCAAAGGGAGTGGTGGTCTTCCAGTTCCTCAGAGAGTGGCCATGCTGAGGTGCTCCCCTCAGACAATGATTAGAACTCTAGAATCGCAGGGGCAGGAGGGACCCAGCCAGCAGGAACTGAGAGAAGAACCTAGCTGGGGAGAAGGGAGGACTAGATCCTAGAAGTGGTCCTGTCCCCTTGGGAGCCCACACTCCCCTCACCCCCTCATTTCTCTTGTCCACCAGGGTTCTACAGGGATGAGCAGGGATGCCGTGAAGCCAGGATTAAATGGAGCTGGGCTCTAGCATTGGGCGGATGCAGCTGCAAGGCCAATATTGGCTGGTGGGCTGTGGGGCTCGCCAATTGATTCTACCAATTGCTCCCTGGAGAGCCAAAGTCAGCCTGGGCAATCTCAAAATCCCCTGCAGGAATGATGGCGCACAGATTGCCTTGCCGGCAGAAGCCAGGGAGGGAAAGAGTTGTTTGTGTAAGAGGGTGGAGGTGGATGTGTGAAGTGGGCTGGTACAGCCCCTGGTGGGCAGCAGTCAGGCCACACAGTCCTCTGGGTGAGAGCCACCACCACGAATGGAAGTGGAATGGGTACTCCTAAGAGCAGACAAATGGCCCAATCTTCTGGCCTGTGCAGTGGGGGGCCTTGGGAGGGAGCTTCCCTGTGGTCCAGGGCAAGAAGGGGAGTAACTTAGTCGGCATTAGGCAGAGTACTTCGCCAGGTCTCCACACGAGAGGCCCCGGGGTGTGGACACTGCTGGGATAAGCAGATGGACCCAAAGTAGAGGCTTAGCTCCTGGCTCAGTGACCATCAGGGACATTCAGGGTGGGGATGAAGAGTCTCCAGGTTCTTTTTCTCAGGTGCCCCTTTCCCAAAGGATTTATCCCCCTTTCTCCAGCATCCCTCTGCTCCAGACCCTCCCAACACCCAGAATCGTCTGCTCTCTCCTTTTCCTCAGTGTTCCTCATGTGATCCAGCAAAGCTTCTGAGGTATCCAGGCCTGCCTGCCCTCTTGGGACTTCTGTCACTGCCTCACAGGCCTGGCTCTGTGAAGCCCCCCTCCCAGACAACAATGGCAGTCATCTCAAATGTTAAAGAGAACACTGGCCCACAGTAGGCTCTGCCATCCCGATTATGGAGCCCAGCGCTGCTCTATACCCTCTCCCTGTACCTTCCTTTTCTTGTTTGCCTCAGTCTGCCCTGTGGTGCCAGTCGCTGATCCTGGCCACCACCACACACCTGGGTTCCAGCTCCTCTCCCTCTCAAAGGAGGACTGAAAATGGCCCAGTTCAAGCACAGAATCTCTGTCCACTCAGTGAACCCCAAAGGCCACACGGCATGGCCCTGCCCCAGCCGGCTCTGTTCTCAGAGCCCACTAGGGAGAGTCATCTGTGGAGTTCCTGCCCCTTGGGCCCCTTGGTGCCGGTGGCAATCAGGAGGCTTGCTTAACTCCCTGAACTCACTTTCCTTGTGTTTGAGCTGCTTCAGAGCCCAGCTCGCTGGCCCGCTGGCTCTCTTGGGTGTCAGGCCACCATGCTTCCTCTCTCCCACAATGGTTTAATCTAATCTGATTAAGCTGCTTCCTAAGATAATGATGCCTTCTTTACTCTAGGCCTTTGACTGACAGTTTGAAGGGAAGGAAGGAAATCACTCGTAGATGGGACAGAGCCAAAGGAGTTCCTTGGTGGGCACCACGGCCTGCCTGCCAGCTGACTGGCCCAAGAGATTCTCTGGTCCTTTCGCAGAATCCAGGTTTGCCCAATGTAGGCGGTGGAGCCAGTGAATGACAGCCAGCCAATTGCTCCGAGGCTCTTAACTCAGCAAGTCGCCCTTGCCGTGACTAAGACCATAGAGTCCCTTGCTGTCAAGATCTCCTCCTGAAATGAAATGAAGGACCTGGGTTCTAATTTGACCAATCTCTATTATTTTCTGGGCTATCTCCTGGGCGCCTTTCTTCAAATGTCTGATGAGGCTGGACTAAGGTGACCTGTAAGGCTCTTTCCAGCTCTGGGGCCACAAGAAGCCTCTGTCTACCCCAGGGACCTTTGCTGACGACAACCAACCAACCTTCCAATCCCATGCATTGCATACTCTCACAAGTTCTGCCCCCTATGGCTGGCCATGGAACCTTTCTTCCTGGGCCCCTGGGCCACGTGGCCCTGGCCTTAAGAAGGGCCTGCCCTTGGACCAGTAATGGACGCTCCTTCTTTGTCCCCAGCCCTCCACTTCTTGTCCTCTGAGGAGCTGACTCCCACTCCCACGGGGCGGGGGGGCCCTCGGGCATCTGGCAGGGAGCTCGGCATTGCCTTTGCAGTTCTGGCCTCAGAGGTGAGAAGAGACTTATTTCGTTTTCCTCTTGAATCAAAGACCCATTTATTTCCCACATTCAACAAGAGCCCTCACCCAGCCTTGGAGGGTACCCAGAGCCCCAAAGCCAGGCGGCTGACGGGCTGTGATTGGCTATTGCTAAGACCCAACATGGGCAGAAGTGGAAACAGACCTTCCACTGTGAATTCTGTTCCCCACTTTTCCAAGCAAGGCCCTGGAGGCCAAAGCTCTGTTCCCTCTCACCTCCCTATCCACAGAGCTCACCAGAGGCCTGTTGGGAGGGAACTGCCCACCTGCGAGCTGAGGGAGGAGTGCTACGGGCACAGGGGCCACAGTTCTGAACTCAAAATCAGAGCTCGAGGCCTGACCAAGCATTGCGGTTTCCTTGGGGCCTCCTAAAAAGCACATCTTTGTGGCGTCCATCGTACCCACTTTAGCAGTCAAATCAAATAAATTCTTTTGAGCACGCTTCAGAACCCCACCTGAACATGGTGGCATGGAATGACATTTGGCTCAAATGTTCCCTCCTCTGTGAGCCCTTCCCTATGCCCCAGGAACCAGCATTCTCTGCCCTTCTCAGCCCCGTCGAGCCCTGTTTTACCATAGCATGCTTATCCGTGCACACAGAGGATTCCCCTGCCACTCCTCCCAAGTCTACTACTAGCTATTTGGGGAACTTGTGCCATCTCCCACCTCCAAGTATTTGGGCAATCCATCTCTCATGCTTAGAATGCATTGTCTCATAACCTCCCTGCTTTAGAATCCTCTCACTCCAAGGCCCAGCTCAGGAACCACCTCCTGCGAGTAGCCTGCCCTGATCCTTCCAAAGCAGAGAATTTCTCTGTCCTTCTCTCTGTCTCTGTCTCTCCTTCCTTCCTTCCTTCCTTCCTTCCTTCCTTCCTTCCTTCCTTCCTTCCTTCCTTCCTTCCTTCCTTCCTTCCTTCCTTCCTTCCTTCCTTCCTTCCTTCCTTCCTTCCTTCCTTCCTTCCTTCCTTCCTTCCTTCCTTCCTTCCTTCCTTCCTTCCTTCCTTTTTCTCTCCCCTTCTCTATATTCCTCATTGTAATCAAAGCTTCCAATATACTTGAGGGGAAAGAACTTTGTTGACCTTAAAGCACTCTATACAAATTAGATGATTATTCTGACCACATTTTGGTTCAACATTGACTCAATTTCCCCATCTGTAAAATGAGAGGATTCGGCTAGATTTTCTTTAACGGGATTCTAATCCCCAGCCACCATCGGGCCCCTTGCCACTTCTCCTGATATATCCTGGTCTGGCAGCCTGAGAACCGCAGACAGCAGCCTGCCATGAGGCAAGATAAGGGGGTTCTCACATTACCCCTGGCTAGGTTCCTGGCCCTGCCAGCATTGTATGAGCTGATTTCAACCTGAAAAGGCCCCTTGAAAAGGAGTCTTCCACCATCCTTGCCCCTCCCTGGCCACTGAAGTTCCATTCTTCAACATCAATTGAGTCTCAATTCAACTGACCCCCTCTCAGGGCAAGCATCCCCTGCGGTCCAATGAGGTCTAGAGCTCATATGCTTTGTCGCCATGGGGAAGGGAAGTCCTTCCCTGCATGCTCCCCTCAGTGAAGGGAATTTCTCTTTTCCAGTAGTTGCTCTCCTTTGTTCTCCGGATGGGGTGAGTGCTTCGGTGGGGTTGGAGAAGTACACCACCAAGGTAACTATTGCCAAGTAGGTGATGAGCTTCTGTGACCTTGGCCAAGCTGGTCAGTCACTGGGCCCAGACTCAAAAACCACCTTCTAGCCCCCAAACTTGGATCTACCCAGCTGTGACAAAACACTAGAGAAGAATGCCAGGAAGAGGCAGGATACGGTTGAGACACTGAATCTAGAGTCAGAAGACCTGGTTTCCAATCTCAGCCTGGCCACTTACTACCTGTGTAACTTTGGGCCAAGTAGGTGATAGACCCCCTGGGGTAGAGAGCTAAGTTATTTCAAGTCTCTAGGGCTCAGTTTCCTGCTCTGTAAAATAAGTGTTGGTCGATGTCACTGATGGTGGATCTATGGCACGGGTGCCAGAGATGGCACACCAAGCACTCTCTTTGGGCACTTGGCCACCTTCCCCCCATCCCCCAGTTCATTACTAGACAGGCAGAGGGACCAAATGGAGCTGCTCCCCTCCCCCTCTCCACCATACCTGACAACACTGTTTCACATTCTTGGCTCCTCTGCCCAGCAGCCCAGTGAATCGCACAGAGGGGAAGGTGGATGGCTCACAGGCAGCAGAGCTGGAGGGGAGTGGAGCACTTAGGCCACTCCCCTCCCCCCTCTACAGTCACTGAAGACAGCTCAATGGAAGCACTTCCTCCCTCCCCTGTGTGGGGTAAGGGGGGAATACCTGGGCACTCGGTCTGGGGGCATGTTGGGGGAAGGGCCTGGCACTCCATCTCTAAAAGGTTCACCATCACTAGCCTACCTGACCTCCCAGGTCCCTGCTGGGTCTGAAACCCTCTGATCACTCTTCTTAGATGCTTTGCCCAATAAAAGCTGGGTGGAGCATAGTAGTAGAGGCTCAGATAGGAGAAAGACCTTGGGAGCACTGGGGTGGGAGGAGGCTAAAAGGGAACAAGAGAGATGGGCTGAAGGAAGCCTGAAGCAACATGTCAGAGGACAGGAGAGAAGAAGAGGGGCAGAGAGCCAGGGAGCTGTCTAACTAGCGCTCCTCCTAACAGGAAGCAATGGCTACAGATGTCACTTGTGAGACCTCAATCTGCACATATACACAGCTGAGATGTGATGCCATCAAGACCCCGAATTTCCTGTGTCAGTTCCCAACTGCCTTGTACGGGATGCCAAGATGGGGGAGAATATGGAGAGCACAGCATAGGAAGTGAACAGAGAGAGTGCAACTGAACAGATAGGAAGTAGGGCGGCCAAGAAAGCAGAGAGCCCTCCCTGGCCCCATTCTCCAGGCTCTCATGTTTGGGCATTGGGCGAAAATGTTCATTGCTTCATTGTGATTGTGGCCTGGCCGGTCAGCATTCCCTCCTCAGAGAAGGAATGTCCTTTCACGTTGCTGTGAGGGCACCGAATTCATGGGGAGCTCCTAAGCAAGAGTGGAAGCTGGTGGGCAGTGGCCAATACATGAAGGCACTCCAAGAGTCGATCTGGGACAGCGGGCCACCGAATTGCCTTCTTTTGCTGTCTTCCAGAACGATCTGTCAAATCCCGAGTCGGCAGGGTGCCATTGTCTCTCGGCTCTTGGCCTAGCCAAGTGCTGGCCCTTCTTCCCCAGCTCACCTTTTCTCAAGATGATGACTTTTCCAAAGGTCTTCCCAGCTGCCCATCCTCCTGGACCCCTTGGTCCTAACTTTCCTGAGGAGCTTCCTCGCCAATGAATCCTGTTTCCCTGCTTGTGCCCCAGCACTGAAGGAGCCAGCAGCCCCTCAGATACCGGAAGAGAACTATTATACCCTCAGTTTCCTAATCTGTGAAATGGGGTAGATGATCTCTGAACATGCTTTCCAGCTCATTGTCCTATGGCCTTGTCACATCCTCTTTCACCATGGCTCCCATTGGCATCAGAGGGCCTGAATTTAACTCCTTTCTCTGCTCCCTCTTGTCTGGGTAACCTTGGGCAAGTCTCGCGGCCTCTCTGTGAAACAAACAGGATGTCCCCAATACCTCTGAGGTTCCTTCTAGCCCGAGGGCTGGACCTCTGTGGGACAGGTAGATCTTGGTTCCATGCCCTACTGCTTACAAAGGGTGGGTACAAAATCTGCTCCCGAGGTGGGCCCTGGACCTGGGCTGAGTGGCGAAGGCAGCTCTCTCTGGCAGGCTCCTCAGGGCACATGCTGTGCTGCTTCTCAGACAATGCCATTCGTGTGGCCGCACACATGTAGGAGTCCGTGTCCCCACAAGGAGCCAGCATCCTGTGGTTCTGTGTGTTCCACGTCATTTTCTGATTCAGCCTAGTTTAACAAACGCAGACCAGTCAAGGCCTGTACTCCAGCACCTTATAGTCTGTCAGGCTTTACATCAGAGAAACATTTTTGTCATCTACTTTAGCCAGAATCCTTTGACAGAGCACACCGAGGCTCAGCTAGAAGGGAAGTGACTTGCCCAGGAACACACAGCCAGTAGTAAGTGTCTGAGGTGGAATTTGCACTCAGGACTCCCTGCCTCCATACCTAGAGGGAGCCCTCATAGAGTCTTAGGGTTAGACCACCTAATGGAACACCCCAGTTTTCTAAAGGAGGAAAGAATGCTGAGCCTCTGATCTGAGGACTCTGTGGGCCCCGTACCCAATAGCTACCACATCACCAAAAACAAAGTGCTTTGGCATCAAAGTACTCAGCCATACAGGGCTTAAATGATTTGGACGGCACATTAAGCCTTAGGCCTCTAAACTCTCTGTGATTATGTGCGTGTGTGTGCACGTTGGCCAAAAGGGGTGTTTGTGTCTTCTAGTAAGTGAGAGTAGAGGTTCTGTAGCGTGGCCAGGTGACTGGCCATTCTGTTACTCCTAAGGACCCACAGAATACACCGCAGGGGGTCTATGGTTGAGAGGGGGACCTGGAAGGTGCATTTGCTTCACTTCAATTCTATCTGAGCTTTGAAGGAAAGCAAGGTATGGAGGTACTAGGGAGCCATGCACAGGTTTAGAGCTAAGGAGTGACACTGTAACAATACTGCCTCAGGACCAACATATTGAGGCTCATTAGCACTGCTGACAATTTCTTTCCAATTCATTTCTAATCTCCTCTCCAGACCTGCAGCAGTGAAGAGCCGGAGAAAATAATGAGCCAAGTGTGAGGCAGAGGTGGGGAGAATCTGACCGGCTGAAGATGTGACTGGTGGGGAGTGTGTCCCAGATGCACCACAGGCAGTGACCAGGGCCAGTTCGACCCAGTCCAGGACGGGCCAGATATGCTGGCTCAGTCCAGGGACCCTGTGGATTCTTCACCAGCTTAACCATAAAGGGAGCCCCAGAGTGGGAATCCTAGGGACCTGCCATGGTCCCCATTTACTCTTGGGGTCCTCTTGACTGGGCCTCAGTTTCTCATTTGGGAAATTTCTTCAGACTGGAAATGACTGCTGCTGGAAGTCCTAGCTGACACCCTTAGCCCACTGGACACTGCGAAGTTCTCAGAATTAGGAGAATTCTAAAGAATATCAAGGGGTCAGAGTCAAGATGGTGGCTTAGAGACAGCAACAGTTCAGACCTCCAGCAACCCCTTCCTCACCAATCAAAAACACAATGCTTCAAGGGGACTGAAAACCAAATCAAACAACAGGACAGAGCTAGGGAACCCTCCTGCTGGACCCAGCTTATAAGGTACACCTCCAAAAGCTTGAATTCTAGAACACGTGGGTTTAAGGGGAAGGAAGAAGGAAGGTCCCAGGACTCCTCCCCCACCTACAGTACTGAGCCTCCAGCAGTGGCTGGAATCTCTGGGCCATCAAGGGTGCTAGTCCTGAGGGAGAACCTTACCAGCAAAGCTGTGCCAGGCTCAGGGCATAGAACACATGGCACATGGTAGAGGCAGCTGGAAGAGAAGCACAGAGCAAGCAGCCAAGTCTCAGCCAAAAACGTTTCATCTTGCCCCCCTCTGCCTTTTTCTGGAGGTTTTGGCCTCAGGGCACAGACAGCTTTGCAGATCAACTCCACCCTGGATCAATCTTATCAATAGGGCAGATAAGAAGCCTTCAGAGGATGGGGAAACACAAGCTCCAACAACCCTACCCCACAGACTGATCTGAGAGCCTCACTGACTAAGCTTCAAGGGGCAAATGCTGCAACAAACTACAGGCAACAACCTTGATAACAGGGTAGGAAGCCCAGCTCTTTCTCAGCTTCTCCTGTCAGCTGGGGAAAATCTGACTAACCAGATCAATCAGCAAAACAGAGAAGAAACCCCTTCAGGACAGAACAGTCCAAACTCACAGGTCTAGCATATAATGAGACTCTAAATGAACATCCTAATGCAAACACCAACAACATGGAAATAGATTCTGATCAAGGACACATGTTAATACCCAATAAAATTACGTGTTGGCTGTGGGAAGGGTGGGGGAATGGAGGGAGGGAAATAATGTGATTCTTGTAACCAAGGAATAATGTTCTAAATTGACTAAATAAATTAATTTTTAAAAAGAAACAGATGAGGAAGGTAGACACACAGGGTAAAGGTAAGAGGATGGATCAAAATCTATTGGGCATCAACTGAGAAAAAGCAGGCAGGAGTCATAATCATTATATCTGACAAAGCCAAAGTAAAAATTGAATTAGTTAAAAGAGAAAGGGAAGGTAATTATATCCTGATAAAAGGCAGTATAGATAATGAGGAAATATCAGTACTCAACATGTATACACCAAATGGCATAGCATCCAAATTTCTAAAGGAGAAACTACTGGAGCTCAGGAATGAAATAGATAATAAAACTATACCAGTGGGAGACCTGAACCTTCCTCTATCAGATCTAGATAAATAAAACCAAAAAAATAAATAAGAAAGAGGTAAGAGATGTGGTAAAGAAGAGGTAAGAATCTTGGGAAAATTAGAGTTAGTAGATATACGGAGAAAAATAAATAGGGACAAAAAGAATATACCTTCTTGTCAGCAGTACATGGTACATTCACAAAGGTTGACCATGTACTAGGGCATAAAAACATGGCAAACAAATGCAAAAGAGCAGAAATAATAAATGCAAACTTTTCAGATCACAATGCCATAAAAATAAAATTAGTAAGTATACATGGAGAGGCAAATCAAAAATTAATTGGAAATTAAATGATATGATTCTACAAATTGGTTAAAGAACAAATCATAGAAACAATTGATGATTTCATTGAAGAAAATGACAATGATGAGACATCCTTTCAAAATCTATGGGATGCAGCCAAAGCAGTACTCAGAGGAAAATTTATATCCTTGAGTTCATATATTAACAAATTAGGGAGGGCAGAAGTCAATGAATTGGGCATACAAATTAAAAAACTAGAAAGTGAACAAATTAAAAATCCTCAGATGAAAAATAAGTTAGAGTTCTTAAAAATTAAAAGAGAAATTAATAAAATCAAAAGTAAAAGAACTATTGAGTTAATAAATAAGACTAGAAGCTGGTACTTTGAAAAAACAAACAAAATAGACAAAGTACTGGTCAATCTAATAAAAAAGGAAAGAAGAAAACCAAATTAAGAGTATCCAAGATGAAAAGGGAGACCTCACCTCTAATGAAAAGGAAATTAAGGCAATCATTAAAAATTATTATGCCCAATTACATGGCAGTAAATATGGCAATCTGGTTATATGGATGAATATTTACAAAAATATAAATTGCCTAGATTAACAGAAGAAGAGATAGAATACCTAAATAATCCCATATCAGACAAAGAAATTGAACAAACCATGAAAGAACTCCCTAAGAAAAAATCACCAGGGCCTGATGGATTCACAAGTGAATTCTATCAAACATTCAAAGAACAACTAATCCCAATATTATATAAACTATTTGACAGAATAAGCAAAGAAGAAGTTCTACCAAATTCCTTTCATGACACAAATATTGTACTGATTCCAAAGCCAAGGCAGGTCAAAAACAGAAAGAAAACTATAGGTCAATCTCTCTAATGAACAGAGATGCAACAATCTTAAATAGAATACTAGCAAAAAGATTCCATCAAGTTATCACGAGGGTTATTCATTATGATCAGGTGGGATTTATATCAGGAATGCAAGGATCATTCAATATTAGGAAAACCATCCACAGAATTGACCATACCAACAAGCAAACCAACAAAAATCACATGATTATATCAATAGATACAGGAAAAGCCTTTGACAAAATACAACATCCATTCCTATTGAAAACACTAGAAAGTATAGGAATAAAAGGACCTTTCCTAAAAATAATAAACAGTATATATCTAATACCATCAGCAAACATCAACTGCAATGGGGATAAATTAGAAGCATTCCCAATAAGATCAGGAGTGAAACAAGGATGCCCATCATCACCTCTATTATTTAACATTGTACTAGAAACACTAGCACTGGCAATTAGAGAAGAAAAAGAAACTGAAGGTATTAAAATAGGAAATGAGGAGACCAAGCTATCACTCTTTGTGGATGATATGATGCTCTACTTAAAAACTCCTAGAGAATCAACTAAAAAGCTAGTTGAAATAATCAACAACTTTAGCAAAGTTGCAGGATACAAAATCCACCCACATAAATCATCAGCATTTCTATATATTTCCAACACATCTCAGCAGGAAGAATTAGAAGGAGAAATTCCATTTAAAATCACCCTAGACAATATAAAATACTTAGGAATCTTTCTGCCAAGACAAACACAGGAACTATATGAACACAACTACAAAATACTTCCCACACAATTAAAGCTTGATCTAAATAATTGGAAAAAAATTAATTGCTCATGGGTAGGATGAGCTAACATAATAAAAATGACAATCCTACCCAAACTTATTTACTTATTTAGTGCCATACCCATCAAACTATAAAAAAAACTTTTTTACTGAATTAGAAAACATCATAACAAAGTTAATTTGGAAGAACAAAAGATCAAGAATATCAAGGAAAATAATGAAAAGAATGTGAAGGAAAGGGGCCTAGCAGTACGAGATTTCAAACTATACTATAACACAGTGGTCATCAAGACAATGTGGTACTTACTAAGAGACAGAAGGGAGGATCAGTGGAATAGACTTGGGGTAAGTGACCTCAGAAAGAGTCTATGATAAACCCAAAGAGCCAAGCTTTAGGGACAAAAATCCACTATTTGACTAAAACTGCTGGGAAAATTGGAAATCAGTATGGGAGAGATTAGGTTTAGATCAACATCTCACACTCTATACCAAGATAAACTCAGAATGGGTGAATGACTTGAGTATAAAGAAGGAAACTATAAGCAAATTAGGTGAACACAGAATAGTACACATGTCAGATCTTTGGAAAATCGAAGACTTTAAAACCTAGCAAGGGTTAAAAAAATTATAAAATGCAGAATAAATAATTTTGATTATATTAAATTAAAAAGGGTTTGTATAAACAAAACCAATGCAACCAAAATTAGAAGGGAAGCAACAAATTGGGAAAAAAATTTTTGTAAGAAAAAACCTCTGACAAAGGTCTAATTTCTCAAATCTATAAAGACCTAAATCAATTGTACAAAAAATCAAGACATTCCCCAATTGATAAATGGGCAAGGGACGTGAATAGGCAATTTCCAGTTAAAGAAATCAAAACTATCAATAAGCACCTGAAAAGTGCTCTAAATCTCTTATGATCAGAGAGATGCCCATCAAAACAACTCTGAAGTATCACCTCACACCTAGCAGATTGGCTAGCATGACAGCAAAGGAAAGTAATGAATGCTGGAGGGGATGTGGCAAAGTTGGGACATTCATGCATTGCTGTGGAGTTGTGAATTGATCCAGCCATTCTGGAGGGCAATCAGAACTATGCCCAAAGGGTGCTAAAAGACTGTCTGCCCTTTGATCCAGCCATAGCACTGCTGGGTTTGTACCCCAAAGATATAATAAGGAAAATGACTTGTACAAGAATATTCATAGCTGCACTCTTTGTGGTAGGAAAGAATTGGAAAATGAGGGGATGCCCTTCAATTGGGGAATGGCTGAACACATTGTAGTATATGTTGGTGATGGAATACTATTGTGCTCAAAGGAATGATGACCTGGAGGGATTCCATGTGAACTGGAAGGACCTCCAGGAATTGATGCAGAGTGAGAGGAGCAGAACCAGGAGAACATTGTACACAGAGACTGATACACTGTGGCACAATTGAATGGAATGGACTTCTCCATTAGTGTCCATGCAGTGATCCTGAACAACTTGGCAGTATCTATGAGAGAGAACATGATCCACATTCAGAGGAAAAACTGTCGGAGTAGAAACACAGCAGAAAAACAACTGCTTGAGCACATGGGTCAAGGGGATATGATTGGGGATGTAGCCTCTATAGGATCACCCTAGTGCAAACACCAACATGGAAATAGGTTCTGATCCATGACACATGTAAAACCCAGTGGAATTGAGCATTGGCTATGGGAAGGGGTGGGGGGAGGGGAGGGAAAGAATATGATTCTTGTAACCATGGAAAAAATTCTAAATTGACTAATTAAATTGAATTTTCAAAAAAAAAAAGAATTAGGGGAATTCTAGGTAAGCCCAAAGGGAAGGAGGGAGAACACTAGGAAATGATCCGACACACACAGCTTCTCATGGTTCTGGTCCCCAAGGAGGCTCTACCCCTCAGGAAATGAGGGGTTTCTTCTCCCATGCTGTCAGCTGCCCATGCTCTTTCCATCTGCCATTTTGCCTGACTCCTCTCTGTATGCATGCATCTCAGGTGGTCAGGGGTCGGGGGGAGGGAAGGAACACTGGGTTCAGGAATTAATGAGGCCATCAATGGAGACAGGTCAGAAGAAGACCAAGCCCAGAACTTTGGTGGCCACCCATTCTGTGGAAGGAGGACACAGCAAAGGAGCCAGGAAGTATGGGTCAGAGAACAGAGGTGGGGAAACCTAGAGAGGATCCCGGAGGAGAGGGTGAACTACAACACAAAGGAAGCCTCCATTAGATCTGACACGGAGGACCCTGGAGAGGGAAAGGCCAGGGATATCACCCTAGCTCCTCCAAGGCCATCCAACAATAGCAACTGCTGAGAGATGGGGAGATCAGAAGCCGTGGCTCCATCGGGAAAGAGTTCAGAGATCCCCTGAGAGCCGTGCTGGCTCCTTAGCACCTTCCTCCCAAGACTGTCCTGAGAATCAGCTGAGATCAAATGAAATCACAAAAGCCCCCCACCAACCTGGTGGCCAGTTCCCCAGAAATGCCAGCTAGTGGGATTATTATCAGGCCAAAACAAATGGCAATCTGAGGAGTTCTGAGCAGCCTGGGAAGATTTCGCTGAACTGATAGACAGGAGAACAACTCATGTGATGGCCACCATGTCCACGCACAAGCCAAAAGGACCCCTAGCCTCCCTTGGCATGGCGGCACCTGCTGGTCCTCTCTGCTCCAAGGAGAACTTTTGAGTTGGCCAGTTGGGAGCTCAGCAAATCTAGTGTCAGGACTGGCTCTGAGATGGTGAACGCCTGGGTAGGGGCTGCCTATGAAGGAATCGGGCCAGCCCAGGTGGAAAATGGGAGCAGCAGTGGAGTCAGGTCTCAGGGGCTGCTGAGTGAGATAGGGGGAACCAGCCTCCCCAAAAGACTTGAGAAGCAGCCTGGGGAAGAAAAAGATGCAGCTCTCTCCTTTTGGTAGAGAGGGGCCTGAGTGCAAAATGTGGCCTGTCCTATGGGACACACTCACTGTAGTGGGTAGATTGGCTGACCTGGTTTTCTTGACTACAAAAGTGGGGTATGTGTATGTGTGTTTGTGTAAATGATTACAACACAAAAACAAAAGACATCCGTACATTCTATTTTCCAAATAGATGGGGATGGTTTGTCCTCAGAGCTTCTGGAGACTGGTGAAGGTAGCTGGAGGGGGTTGGGGGGGGGAAGAGGGTAGGACAGAGATCTGGGGGAGGGCAGCATCAGGGATGAGGTAGAGGATTAGGGGAAAGAAAGAGTGAAGCACCAAGTGCCTGAGAGTCAGGAAGCCCATGCTCTAGGTCCAGCTTGGCTACTTCCCTGTGTGTGACCTTGGAAAAATCACAGCCCCTCTCTGAGGCTCAGCGTCTTCCTCTGTCCACTGAAGGGCTTGAGTCTTTAAGGCTCCTTCTGGTTGGCCTTCTGTGAATCTAGGAGAAGAGCTCAGAAATAGTTCCTGGGAAGCAGAGGCAGCATCCTTTAAATCAGTGATGGCAAGCCTTTTAGAGATGGAGTGCCAGGCCCTGCCCCTACCCCACTCCCATTGGGCTGCTGGGTGGAGGGGCAGTGAAATGAGGAATATCCTCTTTGAGTGCAGAGAGTGGGAGGGGAGTGGCCTGAGTGCTCTGCTCCCCTCCAGCTCTGCTGTGAGCCACCCACCTTTCCCCCTGTGTGTTCCCATTGGCTGCTTGGGCAGAGGGGCAGAGGATGTGAAACAATTTCATCTGGTGCAGTGGAGAGGGGGAGGGGAGCAGCTCTGCCGGAGTCTCTCTGCCTTTAGTAATGAAGTCTGGGGGGTGGGGAGAGGGTGATATGTGCCCACAGGGAATGCTCTGTGTGCCATCTTTGGCATTACTGCTTTAAACTATGGTCCAGGTACCATTTGCTAGGGGCAGCTAGGTGGAGCTGCAGTGGATAGAGCCCTGGGCCTGGAGTCAGGAAGACTCATCTTTGTGAGTTCAAATGTGACCTCAGTCCGATACTTCCTAGCTGTATGATCCTGGGCAAGTCACTTCACCTTGTTGGCTTCAGTTTCCTCATCTGTAAAGTGAGCCAGAGAAGGAAGTGGCAAATCACTCCTGCATCTGTGCCAAGGACTCCCCCAACAGGG